>NW_027508816.1:3312500-3755000 GCF_051911475.1 Siphateles boraxobius | reverse complement strand
ACACACACACACACACACACACACACAGCTGCCCTTCACTGGGTCCTTCTGAGGAACTGCTGACATCTGCCAACTAATGAACTAATGAACAACTACGAGTAAATAAGGATAACATTCAGAGGAATAGTCCGATTTGAAGCTATAAGGGATATTTTGGTATATTGTATGGCATTAGGTTAAAGATATGAATTTAAAAAGGACACCTTTTCTATGAAATATTGCAGTGTTTGTTATAAATGATTTATTTGTGTTTGTAAATTGATGTTCCTGGGAATCTTGAATTAGAATAACTTCCTCTTGCAGCAACTCTTCTCTTCTATGATGATGATGTGGGCGGAGCTATAACCTGTCACTCACATGAGATCAGCCAATAGCAAACCACAACCATCCAACCATCCAATCAACTCCCCACAGACACAATCAAGCCCCGCCCACATTTGTTCTTGTTCCAGAAGCGTTTCACTCGGATATACGACACAATAGAGGAACAAAAGATGAGCTTTCATGTCGACTTACGAATTTAAGTTTATAAAGTGGAATTTTAAAAATGTTGTTACTCAGTGGACCTCAGTTAAGGTTGTGTAAATAGTCATACATCATACTATAGAAAAAACTTATAGGTGCAACTTTTAAATTCTACATAAGTTGCTGCCTATTCCAGGCAATGCCATTTAGTCAGATCGCTCAATTAATAATCTGTTCAAAATAATCAAATACTTTCTGACTATTTAAAAAATAATAATTTATAAAGCACAACTCATTCAACTCATCATCAATAGCCTACTGAATTTCAAGGACAATTAAAGGTCCACTATGAAAGTCTTCATTCTTTAGCTAGTTTCAGATGCAAAGTAAAATATTTCGATAACATGTGCAAAGAAAATCTTACTTTAAAAGTCTCTACAACACTGAATATCCATTGATGTCCCCGTCACTTTGATTTCTCTTATCTTGAAGTACGACCAAGGGTCAACTCAAATCTGTAAATTTGCATAAAGTTATGTAATGCTTTAACCAGTGTAAGGGCTGGGGAATTATGACGGTATAACATTGATATAAGTAATCATCCAGATTTAGATCTACCTATATTGTATTTATAGTGTTGTCTAGCAGATAATGCATTCACAGGCTTTGCTTAATGTCAAGGTTCCTCAAATCCACTCCGCCCAAATCAACTAAATCAGGCCAAAAGAAGATCGTTTAACCTATTCTATTACACCCAATAATCAAAATAATGAACTTTTAAAATAGCATCATACGACCCCTTTAAAAGGGGCATGGGCATTTTTGTAAAGAATATACATTTTTCTTATGCCAAAGCTCTACAATATTTTACTGGGTAGAAACAAAGTAAAAATATTTTTCAAATATCCTTCTCTTTAATCCTTATCATGAACAACTGGAGAAGTCATGCAAATCCACTGGTTGAAAAGAGTGAGTTCAGATCACTGAAGAACATTATTTCTGGAAGCCGATAAAGTTCCTCTGCCGCCATCTACTGGTTATAGTGGGAATTAATGTCTTTTATTTTTTAAACAAAAGTGTTTCTACAAATTATTATTATTTATTTATTCGCTTGCAAGGAAAGGTCAGCAATGAGACAGTGTGACATCCCGATTCATGTGACAGCATGCTTCATCCTTTATAGTTTTGACTCCCAGAGTGTTATCTTTCTAGGCCAAGGAAAATATTTACCCATAACTGAAATATTGTTCATCATATTGTATCCTTGAGTAGAGGCCCTGCTGTCACGGTCATACATTAGTCACACATTTCTCCCTGTCCAGCCACGTATACAGAGGTCATGCACACACACGTTCTCATTACCATCATGTTTCTGAGATTCTATCAATATAAGAAAATGCAAACATATAGAACATATTACATTTTTTCCACATAAAAATTTGTTTTTTGGTCATCACATTAAAATAAATAACATTTAAATTGTTGGAAAAGTTTTGCGTGTGAATGTTTATTATTTTATTCCAATGTTCTCATTCGCTTCAAGTCTTTATTGCAATCAATAAAACTGGTTTATTGGCAAATTTATAATTAGTAATTTTTAATTATTTAACTTTATATAAAGTAGAAGTGGTTAAATAAGTTTTGGATTCAACACTAACTAGAGCTGGAGGGCCTTGACATGTTGTTGTGGATATTAAAGCTACAATATGTAAGATTTTTGTAATACAATACCCAAAAATCACTTCCACAGTGTGATATATTTCCTGCAGTTGTGTACTAACACTATCCCAAAAGTTCCCCAAGATTTTTAATTTCGGAGAAATTCCCATTTTAAATAATGGCTCGTCCATGTTCACTTGTCGCCTGTGAATGACGTAATCTCCGCGTTATCCCTGGTTTCCGCTCGTACTGCCATAGTAACCATGGCGACAGACGTGGACAACTGCGTTACGTCTAGCGGTATTACGTCTTGCTCACGCTATTGTTGTTTCGTTCAAACATTATGGATCATGGAAAGCAGACTTTGGGACAAATGGAGAAATAAAATGAGGATCAATATCAGCGTGGCGTTTTCGAGATGCCGAGAGCTAGCGTCCGCGGCTAACTTCGACTCAACAGAGTCGAAGTCGCATTAGCTTTATTAGATGAGCTTTATTAGGGCCACTCTTGCATGAGCTTTATTAGACAGGAGAGCAAATGTGCATTCAACTAATCAATATTATATAGCTCAACATGATGAAATGATAGAATATGATCAGTATGTTATGCTAACGTTGATCTAGCTTAGTGCTAGTCTCATACAGACAAACTAACACATAGAATAACATTATAACTTTTAACACACTCAAATGCAGTTTAGATAGTGTAGACCAAGTGAAACAGCTTCACAAGTTTCATTCGTCTAATAAACTGACCGGTGTGAGTAGTAATTCAGCACTTGCGGGTAACGTTAGTTCGGTAGAATGAAATGTTCTTATTCCTTTATATCCGCGGGACTCGCGTGTGGCGCTGAGATCCGCTCTCATTAGCAATCGCGCCCTGCTTCACATCACAGTCATGTTAAAAACATCACTGTATTCACTCATCCATACACATATTAGATCCATCGACATGACGACAAGTTCCATAATCCCGCTTAGCGTCATATACGCCTTTGTCATTGTAAGAGGTTAGCGACGAAAAACATACATATTGCAGCTTTAAGCACAGAAGAAGTCCATGTCCTACAGAGAGAGAGAGTATAATGCATTATCAGAGTAAAAAGTATAATGTAAACTTTATTTTTTTCAATATCAGTGGATTAAATCGTACTTACAGTCGTTGGGATCTCAACAGTTTTCTTCTGAAAAACGTGCGTCTCATTGATATAGTTACTGGGGAAATATCCCACGACACCCATCTGGTCTACATAGCGCTCGCCGTAAACCTGCAAACACAAAGATGCATGATTCATGGCCGTCACAGATCAGCTGAGATACATGTGAAGTGGAGAATACATGTTAGAGACGCACACTTCCAGACCAGAAGACTCCCGCTCCCTCGCCAGGCTTGAGTTTGGAAAACACATAAATCTTCTGGCCTCTCCTCAGGTTTATGAATCTGCAGTCTGAAGCCACGTAGTCTTCGAGAGCTTGAGCCACAGAGATAACATCTGAGGCAGAGATATGCCACATACTTATTTAAATACACTGAACAGCTACAGTTTTAGGGCTAGTTATAACACCTGTTATTCTGCGCTATAAAAAAACTGAATATTTCCACCATCATTGACCATACGCACAGAACTTATGACAGAACTTAAATAATATAAGCCGGATGGAAAACCTCTGGTGAAATGTCACTTGTTTGTGTGTCGCTATCTTTGCTTTAATGCTTTAACAGCATTAATAGTGTAATACTTAGATTATATTCAGAATATAGACACTTAAATACTCAGGCCTAGTATTAATTTAGCTATTCCAATGTAAGACGGATAAATTAAATTCGACCATCAGTTTTCACACTTTCGTGTGGAAAAAAAGCGTCAACACTGTAAATTTAGAACAAAATGGGAGTTTTCTCAAGTGAGCTCGTGTTGCAAGCCGTTTTGACTTTTATTCATTCCCAGGAAATTAATTATTGATATCAACAATGACATCATCACTCGCAGAAATATGAATTCTTGACAATTGAAATCAACAATTGAATTTCAACCAGTAAAAACTATCATTTAAGAACTATTCACTGAAAGGTTATTTGGGGAAACAAATGGTTCTTCTGTGTCATTGCTGTGATAAAACGCTTTTCTGAACCTCTATTTTTTAAGAGTATTTCCCGGGAGAGAAAACAACTCTGGGGCAAGTTGTCACAGTAAAACCTGCCCTTGTACAGCAAAATGTGACCTTTTAACACAAATCAGAAACAGAAAAGGTTTTAGACAACAGCGATTAATTAACAGCTGTATGTTGACTTCAAGTACAAATTATTGAAATTATAAACACATTTCGGTAACATTTTACAAGTTCGTCAGTTAGCATTAGTTAACATGAACTAATAACAAACCGCACGTTTACAGCTTTTATTAATCTTTGTTAGTGTTAATTTCAACATTTACTAATACTTTATTAAAATCTCGTTAACATTAGTTAATGCCCTGTGAACTAACATGAACTAACAATGAACAGCTGTATTTTTATTAACTACCGTTGACAAAGATTAACAAACACAGTAAGTATTGCTCATGATTAGTTCATGTTAGTTAATACATTGTTGTTAACTAATAAACCTTATTGTAAAGTATCTTGTCCACTAGTGTTTTACTCACAGGAACAGTGTGTGTCGGCACAGATCTTGAGGTCTGCCAGTTTCTCCACGAGAGCAGTGTGTGTCGTGTGTGTCGTGTGTGTGAGTCCCACACAGATGAAGAGGAGCATCAGGCCGCGGTGTTTGTCCATCTTCAGATACTCAGATCTCTACAGGAGAAACCGCTTCTCACACACACATTCCTCAGTGTTTAGCAGAACTGAGAGACTCGACCAATCAGAGGGAGTCTACACACACACACACACACACACACACACACACACACACACACACACACACACACACACACACACACACACACACACACACACACACACACACACACACACACACACACACACACATTCCTCAGTGTTTAGCAGAACTGAGAGACTCGACCAATCAGAGGGAGTCTACACACACACACACACACACACACACACACACACACATTCCTGCCGCTGGGAAACCTGCTTCCTGAGTCACACACACCAGATAAACACTGCAGTTCATAATCAAACAGTAATGAGAGTCCAGTGTAGTATTACTTTGTAATAACTCAGTATTATACAGCCAAAATAAAATTTAAACCTGCTTTCCGAGTCACACACACACACACCAGATAAACACTGACTCTCATTAGTGTTTCATGATCATCTACTTTATATAGTAGATCACATTATAATAACTTCTCATTATTATCGACAGTCAAAACAACATTCATTCAGACACCTTTCATATCTCACATTATCACAGTTGATTCGCTATAGTTTAGAAAATGGTAATAAAATATGACCAGAACTGAGAGTTATTAAATCAGTTGATATTTCACTGGTTTTGTCTGTCCTTCTGTTAGACTGTCTCACACATAAATTTAACTACACAATTAGATAATACCAGTTTAGCTCAACCAATCACCAAGCAATGCTTCATGTTGTTCAGTCTGTGGTGTAAAAAGATGCATTAGTTATTAAAGAAAAAACACTTCAGCAAAACATGATCAGCTCAAAGTGTCTGAATAATTTCCAATCATTTTTGGTCCCAATTTGTTTCAATTTTACTGGTAGTCACTGCATGAATCATTTTTGGGTATACATTAATATCTCACAGTTTACTTTATTTAGCTCTCCTCACTTACATAAATGAACTATAGAGTCCTGCACACACTAGTGAAAAAAAAAATCAATTTATATCTGGTGTCTGAATAATTTTTGGTTTGACTGTATGTTATTTGGAAAAATCCTCTCTGTAAAGTCATGGAAATTCTTATAAAAGTCACAGACAAAACATGAAATAATAAGGTAATAGTTGCGCACACACATATGGGCAGTTTTTCACATACGCTGAGGATGTCATGGTTGATTCTGCTTGTTGTTTAAAGTTAAAACCGAACATCATTCAGATTTGTCTAGAGTTAACATGAAGGAATAGAAGTAAGGGGGGAATAGTCTTGATAGTTAATGAGTTGTTGGTTTCATCATATGGACAGTTTAATGTGTTTAAGCATCAGTGCTTGCTAGGACTGGGTGATATAATGATATCTATCATGGCGATGATATAAAGTGTGAATCGATTTAACTTTTTCTGTTTATATATCGCGGTATGGAAATATAGCCACGCAGATTTTAGTAGGCGGGAGTTATTGACATATTAGAGAGATAAAGAAACTTTAGTAATAAAGAGCGGGATGTGCTTGATGTTAAAAAGAGTTATTAAAAGCGTAATATGCCGTGGAATTGAACAGTATTCGCACACTAACAGGTAGATTTCTGTGTGTGGTTCAAATACACACAAAAATATGTAAAAATCTAAGTCTTCATGTAAACACAGTGTGTTTATGTCTTCAGTGAGAGTAAACTGTTGGGAGAATCAGATGTGTATCAGTATATTGAGTCAGTGCAACAGCTCTTAAAGTGACAGAAACCTAAAATACTGCTATATTTAATAAATATCTGTGACTGTTTATTTCTGTACAGGTCAGTCTTACCTTGGACTTTTTTTCAAAGAGAGATCTCTCAAACAACTTATCTTAAGGCTAAGAATATTATATTTTATAATTATTTTATATAATTTATATTAAAATATATATTTACTTAAAATATTATAAGGGATTTAAACTGTTCAGTTTATGTTTCTTTATTAAAGTTTTAATCCTGATTATGGATAAATACATTTTACTCTACATTCATTATTTGATTGACTGCCTGATCTAGAAACATTTCTGAGGTAGTTTGTATTTGTAATATATTTTCACACTGGAAAAATAGAAGTCAAGAGTGTAACAGTGTAAGAGTGGCACAACACTTTGTAATAACTTTTACATAGGCTACACGTCATTAACACAATGCTTCTGATACCAATATTGAATTCATATGATGAAAGTTTCATAACACTGTTTGTATACTTTCAGTGTTACTGTGTGTATTCCTCTTACTGGCGCCGTTTCGACGATAGCCTACACAATACACACTCAACTCAACCGTTTTTAACGAATCCTACACAACGCTTTCAGAGGGCAGAATAAAGAAATTGTCTCAAAAATATCTTCCGTCTTCTGTGAATTGAAAGCCAAATATCCCCGTAGAAAAGGTTTTGATCCGTTTATGCGTGTTGTTAGGCTAATCGTTGTTTTTGTTGTTTTTTTTTTACTTAAAAAAAAACAAAACAAAAAAACAAAGCTGACGCAAAAGCAGTGCAATATGTTGTTTCACTGTTTATTCATGTAAAGTTACATAGTGATTGCAGCAGATTCAACAGTGACTTCCTTCTTCCTTTTTCGGAATCACTTCTGGTGTTCTCACAGGATATTTTCAATTCCATTCAATTTGATTCTGTTCGATTCTATATACAGAGTTGCAGTTAACTAACTTTATTCAGTATAACCAAATAAGTATTCCATTCTTCTGCGCATGACGCGCTTCCGCAAACTTAAACCGGAAGTTGAGTTGTTATTGTTGCGAGAGTTGGGGGGTTGAGCCCTACCGGCTCGAGTTTATATACGATAATGTTTCACTCGCTCTCTTGTGTGTCTACCTCTCTGAATCTGAACCTGAACCTTAACCGGCCAATGGCGTAGGACAGAGCCGGGAGTTCATCACTTTATCTCGGGGTTTTGAACAGGAATGGACTCGCGGGTGTCGGAGCTGTTCGGGTCCGCTGCGAGTACTGGAGCTCCCAGCAGAAAAACCGCGAAAAATGGCAGCAAAAAGTGCAAAAATCGCTCAGCCCGGTATCAAAAATCCAGCAATAATCCTCCTTATCTTCCTCCAGAGGTGAGCCAACAGTCGATCACATCTGTCTGTGTTAAACAGCTGATCCAGTTCTCCTGCGTTTATCTTACTGTAATTACTCTCAGTAACCTCAGTTCCTTCAAACACGGGTTTATATTGTGTATTATGGTTTTGGGACTTCATTGGTTATTTTTTGTACCTATTCGAGGTTATAATACTATTATTAGGGTTATTACTGTAAAATGTAATAATAATAATAACACAGGTGGTACAGCAGAAAAACATTTTATAAAATTAGCATATATAGCTTTTTTATATAAACACTAAACTCAATCACATGAAATGCAAAATAAAACCTCATAGTGTAATAAAAACATGCATTTTATGTTAAATATAAAGAAATGTTATCATGGTGTCTTTCCTTTCCCCCTAAATATTCATATTAGGTATTTACTTATAAACTGTATAGTTATTTACTGTAAAATTCCATGTGACTTTTAAAATATACTATAATTCAAACAAAATGAGCAGCATTTATACATTCTTTTCTAAATGTGTTGCAACAAAGTAATTTTTAAAGTACATTTATTTTAGTTTGCTCAAAAAATTTGAATTTACATTTCATGGGAATTCACTGTTTTCACTTTGATTGTTTGTCTGGCAATGAAAGGAATAAACAACTATCATTAAAGAAACAGAAAAAGAGGCGTTGGCCTGTTGCTATGATGACCTCCATGTTTTATGAGACTGTAATATGAAACCGCTGTGTTTGTAGATATGAGAATTAAAGGCGGGAAAAGATGAGTCAGTGTTTCTTTCACACTAGAAGTCGTCAATCAGATGATTAATGTAGTCATTATCTGTGATTGTTGAAATGAGCTTGTTTTGTTTGCAATGGCAAAGCTCACTTTTATCATATCTGACGTGCCATGAAAATGCAACAAGAAAATGTTTTTTTTTTTTTTTTTTTTTTACATAATTTTAGATTCATTACACGGCATAAAAGCAGCAAGACATGTATAGGAAGAGCCTATTCTGAATGGGCCGTTGAGCTCTTTTCTCTTCTGAGTCTTTGTGCTTTTGAAAACTGAACTGCGTGACTTTTGACCTCCATTCAGCATCAACTCTGTCCTGTCTTTTGTTTCAGGTTGAAGAGGGAAACATTGAGTACAAGGTAAACTCTCTGCGAGCCAACATCTCTGTACCGTACATCATAGCACTATTCAGAATCTATCATGAATATTTGTTTAATCATGTTTTGTATGTCATGCACAGTCAGTATCTAGCAGGTGTAAACGCTCAGAGAGTCACTGCTGCACGTAAGCGAGAGGCAGGAGATTAGCAGTGCTTTTTATAAACTACAGCTGTTGTTTATTTAAAGGTGACATATTATGCCCCTTTTCACAAGATGTAATATAAATCTATGGTGTCCCAGAATGTTTATGTGAAATTTCAGCTCAAAATTCCCTCCAGATCATTTATTATAGCTTGTCAGATTTGCCCCTTTTTGAGTGTGAGGAAAAAATGCAAGTGTGTGTCCCTTTAAATGCAAATGAGCTTTTGCTCCGCCTCCGTTCAGAAGAGGGCGGAGTCTTTACGCCAGCTTCAGAAACTCCGGCAATAACAAAACAGGCCGATCTCACTCATCCAGAATCCCAGAGTAACCAGTAGCGAGTGCAGCCTTACGGAGAGACTCAGGAAGAGTTTCTGAATGTTAGTGGAGACATTTATGTAGTTGTTGTGGAGTTACACTGATCATCTCATCATCATGTTGAACTTTTACACAAGTGTCCACAGTTCCTGAGGTGTTTATAAGACAGCGGTGCCATGTTCTGGTCAGTAGTGTTCAGTGCTCGTCTGTGCTCAACGACAGAACAGTTTCAGGCTTTGCTGGATCTTCTGCCGGTGCGTTAGAACTGCTCACTGTTGTCGCTCGAGAAACCGAATGCAGGCTGGTGTGTGTAAACGTGCAGATTAAGAGCCGGTAATATTATAAACGTGCAGATTAAGGGCCGGTAATATTATAAACGTGCAGATTAAGAGCCCGTAATATTATAAACGTGCAGATTAAGGGCCGGTGATATTATAAACGTGCAGATTAAGGGCCGGTGATATTATAAACGTGCAGATTAAGAGCCGGTAATATTATAAACGTGCAGATCAAGGGCCGGTAATATTATAAACGTGCAGATCAAGGGCCGGTAATATTATAAAATGCAGATTAAGGGCCGGTAATATTATAAAATGCAGATTAAGGGCCGGTAATATTATAAACGTGCAGATTAAGAGCCGGTAATATTATAAACGTGCAGATTAAGGGCCGGTAATATTATAAACGTGCAGATTAAGAGCCAGTGATATTATAAAATGCAGATTAAGGGCCGGTGATATTATAAACGTGCAGATCAAGGGCCGGTAATATTATAAAATGCAGATTAAGGGCCGGTAATATTATAAAGTGCAGATTAAGAGCCGGTAATATTATAAACGTGCAGATTAAGGGCCGGTGATATTATAAACGTGCAGATTAAGGGCCGGTAATATTATAAACGTGCAGATTAAGAGCCCGTAATATTATAAACGTGCAGATTAAGGGCCGGTAATATTATAAACGTGCAGATTAAGAGCCCGTAATATTATAAACGTGCAGATTAAGGGCCGGTGATATTATAAACGTGCAGATTAAGGGCCGGTGATATTATAAACGTGCAGATTAAGAGCCGGTAATATTATAAACGTGCAGATCAAGGGCCGGTAATATTATAAACGTGCAGATCAAGGGCCGGTAATATTATAAAATGCAGATTAAGGGCCGGTAATATTATAAAATGCAGATTAAGGGCCGGTAATATTATAAACGTGCAGATTAAGAGCCGGTAATATTATAAACGTGCAGATTAAGGGCCGGTAATATTATAAACGTGCAGATTAAGAGCCAGTGATATTATAAAATGCAGATTAAGGGCCGGTGATATTATAAACGTGCAGATCAAGGGCCGGTAATATTATAAAATGCAGATTAAGGGCCGGTAATATTATAAAGTGCAGATTAAGAGCCGGTAATATTATAAACGTGCAGATTAAGGGCCGGTGATATTATAAACGTGCAGATTAAGGGCCGGTAATATTATAAACGTGCAGATTAAGAGCCGGTAATATTATAAACGTGCAGATCAAGGGCCGGTAATATTATAAAATGCAGATTAAGGGCCGGTAATATTATAAAGTGCAGATTAAGAGCCGGTAATATTATAAACGTGCAGATTAAGAGCCAGTGATATTATAAAATGCAGATTAAGGGCCGGTGATATTATAAACGTGCAGATTAAGGGCCGGTAATATTATAAAGTGCAGATTAAGAGCCGGTAATATTATAAAGTGCAGATTAAGAGCCGGTAATATTATAAACGTGCAGATTAAGGGCCGGTGATATTATAAACGTGCAGATTAAGAGCCGGTAATATTATAAACGTGCAGATCAAGGGCCGGTAATATTATAAAATGCAGATTAAGGGCCGGTGATATTATAAACGTGCAGATTAAGGGCCGGTGATATTATAAACGTGCAGATTAAGAGCCGGTAATATTATAAACGTGCAGATTAAGGGCCGGTAATATTATAAACGTGCAGATTAAGAGCCGGTAATATTATAAACGTGCAGATCAAGGGCCGGTAATATTATAAAATGCAGATTAAGGGCCGGTAATATTATAAAATGCAGATTAAGGGCCGGTAATATTATAAACGTGCAGATTAAGAGCCGGTAATATTATAAACGTGCAGATTAAGGGCCGGTAATATTATAAACGTGCAGATTAAGAGCCCGTAATATTATAAACGTGCAGATTAAGAGCCGGTGATATTATAAACGTGCAGATTAAGGGCCGGTGATATTATAAACGTGCAGATTAAGGGCCGGTGATATTATAAACGTGCAGATTAAGAGCCGGTAATATTATAAACGTGCAGATCAAGGGCCGGTAATATTATAAAATGCAGATTAAGGGCCGGTAATATTATAAACGTGCAGATTAAGAGCCGGTAATATTATAAACGTGCAGATTAAGGGCCGGTAATATTATAAACGTGCAGATTAAGAGCCCGTAATATTATAAACGTGCAGATTAAGGGCCGGTGATATTATAAACGTGCAGATTAAGGGCCGGTAATATTATAAACGTGCAGATTAAGAGCCCGTAATATTATAAACGTGCAGATTAAGAGCCGGTGATATTATAAACGTGCAGATTAAGGGCCGGTGATATTATAAACGTGCAGATTAAGGGCCGGTGATATTATAAACGTGCAGATTAAGAGCCGGTAATATTATAAACGTGCAGATCAAGGGCCGGTAATATTATAAAATGCAGATTAAGGGCCGGTAATATTATAAAGTGCAGATTAAGAGCCGGTAATATTATAAACGTGCAGATTAAGAGCCGGTAATATTATAAACGTGCAGATTAAGGGCCGGTAATATTATAAACGTGCAGATTAAGAGCCCGTAATATTATAAACGTGCAGATTAAGGGCCGCTAATATTATAAACGTGCAGATTAAGAGCCCGTAATATTATAAACGTGCAGATTAAGGGCCGGTAATATTATAAACATGCAGATCAAGGGCCGGTAATATTATAAAATGCAGATCAAGGGCCGGTAATATTATAAAATGCAGATTAAGGGCCGGTAATATTATAAACGTGCAGATTAAGAGCCGGTAATATTATAAACGTGCAGATCAAGGGCCGGTAATATTATAAAATGCAGATTAAGGGCCGGTGATATTATAAACGTGCAGATCAAGGGCCGGTAATATTATAAAATGCAGATTAAGGGCCGGTAATATTATAAACGTGCAGATTAAGAGCCGGTAATATTATAAACGTGCAGATTAAGAGCCGGTAATATTATAAACGTGCAGATTAAGGGCCGGTAATATTATAAACGTGCAGATCAAGGGCCGGTAATATTATAAACGTGCAGATTAAGAGCCGGTAATATTATAAACGTGCAGATCAAGGGCCGGTAATATTATAAAATGCAGATTAAGGGCCGGTAATATTATAAAATGCAGATTAAGGGCCGGTAATATTATAAACGTGCAGATTAAGGGCCGGTAATATTATAATAAGATCCCCTTCATACATCAGAAGGAGGGAAATCTGATTGGCTTATTTTTTGTCATGCTTGTAGAGAAAGACTCACTAAAACAAAGTTACTGGGTTTCACTTTTCATGTTTTCTGGGTTGGTAGAAACACCGGTGACCCAATGGACCTATGGCTAAGCCACGCCCCCTCCACTCACTCGACAAACAGTCAACATTCGGTGACAGGCGCTATATTTAGTTATGTTGAAAAAGAGGAGTGAAAAAGGCTACATGTTTTGCTAAAAAAAAACCCACAAAGTTCCCCAGTTGTTTTGGTAGAAAGTTGTCTAAAATATTGTGCTTTAATATGTAATTAATGGTTCATGATCAAATTAAATATATACAGGTCTAAGTTGCATACGTTCCCAGGACAAGCCTTTTTACCATCTTTACCAAGAGTAACGTTACCTCTCCGTTAGTTTGGTGATACAGTATTTACATCAATCATTCAGCACAACATTGCTAACATTTGTTATCTCGGTTATTTACAGATACGTTAATGAAGATAAGTGACATGATGTACAACGCAGCTAGAAGCTAACGTTAACGTTTTCTAATGTTAGGCTAACGTTACATTAGAGCTGTTAAAGATAACGTTCAAATAAGTTGTTGACTTAACGTTACCTTAGAACAGATGTAGATATCCTTGTTTAATTTATCCACGTTTAGTTGGTGTTGTGGTCTACCATAACTTAATCCAGACACTTATCTCGGTTGAGATGTGGCTTAATTTGGAAAGGGTAAAAAATGCACACCGTCGCCCAGCCTCTCGGGATACCTAGTGTCGGAGTTGCATGTACTCCATGCGCACCGTTTGACCATTTTAAACTTAAAATAACAAGAAAAAACATATAAAAACGAATGAAAACTGACTAACTGCAATGCATTTCAATGGACTTGGAAGCAGAGAATGTCCGAGTGTATTGGGAGCTATGCGCACTGTGATTGGCTCATCGGGTTTGGGGGCGTGGCTTAGCCATGGGTCAATTATAGCACTTAAACACGGGAAAAGTCAGATTTTCATGATATATCCCCTTTAAATGTCTGCAAACAAAGCAGCTGCATCACATTTGGTCACACGGACACACTCCCATCATTACGTCTGTGTTCCTGACGCACAAATCTCATCGAAACACTCATTTCTGCATCCAGCCAAGCAGTGTTGTTGTTTATAAAACGGTTAGTTCCAGTCCTTGATTCTGATTGGTCAATAGCGGGGTTTCATTCACGATAAAGACGCTTCACCCAACAGTTCTATGTATCACTACACAAAACCCCTAGCAACCACTCTTAGCAACGTAAACATATGTTCTAATTGATAAGCTTATAGAGTAGAGTATTGTGAGTGAGCGAGTAAGCGAGTGTTCCTGCATTTACAGTAGATATAGCATTTCCCTTCAGGTCAGTCCTGTATTCGTGATCAAAGAATCCGTTTGAATTTCCGCTGCGATATTTGACCTTTTAACAGTTAACGTTAAGGAGTTTCCCGTGACATGCTAGTCATTTGTCAGTTGTCTTGCTTCTCCGTGTTCACAACAAATTTCAGTCCTTTCAATATAAAAGTCTTCTCTACTGACTGACTCACTCATAAAGACAGTGTTTACCGCCATCTAATGGTGAAATAATGTATGTAACTTCTGCTGCTGTTCACGGTCAGGGACTATTTTTTCCAGCGGAAGGAAGGTGATTTTACTTCATGAAAGTTGCATTGATGCATGTTTTTTGGCTTTAATATTTGTATTGTGTGATAACTGTTTTATAAAAGCTATAAGGTACTGTAGGCTAGTGCTGTATCATGAATAAGTCAAAGCTAAAGGGGTTTAAGGCACTTACAGCATTAGCCTCGAGTACCGTAGTGCTAACGTGTGTGTGTGTGTGTGTGATCAGCTGAAGCTGGTGAACCCGACGCAGTACCGCTTCGAGCACTTGGCCACACAGATGAAGTGGAGGCTTCAGGAGGGCCGCGGCGAGGCCGTGTATCAGATCGGTGTGGAGGACAACGGTCTACTGGTGGGCCTGTCGGAGGAAGACATGAACGCCTCGCTCAAAACACTCCGCAGGATGGCTGAGAAGTGCGAGCATAAACACACCTTACACACTGCATGATAATAAAATTGATTTTATCTTATGAATATATCAAATGCTAGCTCTGAATTTTGGTGAATCTCAGTCAGAGTTTTTTTTCTGGCTGTACTATATATGATAACATAATGAAATAAAGGCATTTTAAAGGGACAGTTTACCCTAAAATGAAAATTGTCATTTGTTGGCCTTCGTTCTTTTATGGACACAAACAATAAGGAAATATTTTACATTTCCCGCTTGTGCTCGTCCATATAATGGCAGTGAATAGAGACCAGAATCAAGCTTTAAAAAAATATCACCGAATGATCTGATGTTACACGTGTCGTATATCCCACGCATTCTGGATTTGGTAAAAAAAAAACTAAAATGGAATTTAATGTTTTATTTAACAAAAATTCTGAGTATGTGAGAAATCAAGACTAAGAAAAACACAACATAAAATACAATCCACGTACTTGCTTCTCCAAGGTGAATTGATCCTTTGTGTTTGTTGCTACAAGACGTTATCGTTGGTCTTCACATCTGACGGCTGGAGATTTTCAACTAATCAAGAAAGTACAGGGATACATTTTGGGGATTTCTAGGCGTTTTATTTAATAATGTGCTTTTATTTTTTTATTAAATTAATTCAATTTAATAAACCCCCAGAACACTTGGGATAAGCGACACGTGTCACATGGCATCATTCTGTGATACTTTTGCGCCTTTTTAAAAAAAAGCTTGATGCACAATATGAACGAGTGCGAGCGGGATTCTCCTTTTGTGGTCCATAAAAGAAAGAAGGACGACAACACCAGGGTGAGTAAATAATGACTTCATTTTAATTTTAGGGTGAACTATTCGTTTAAATGTACTTGAAGAGAGCAGACTTACATGACTATGTTCCTTGTTCCCACACAATCTTATATTTAAATGAGATTTGGATCTATGTCTATTAAACCTTTGATGAGTACAATCACAGTGAACATTTATGTATAGATATGCAACAGCTTCACACAGTATCATTATTTCCGACTTGCAATAATTCATATTATCACAGAAGTACTGGGATAAAAGTTTATTGTTTGAATATAACAACTGATGTCTGCGATAGCAATCAAAATAAAGCAAATTACCATTTGAAAGGAACTTGACGCTTAAAATAAAGATTATATCCAGTTACATTGTTACACCAGTAGGTGGCGACACGTGACTACTAAAAATCTATTTGTCATTGAATCATTCGAGATTCGATCAAAAACACTGATTTATCCAGTAATTAAACAAGTGAAGTTTATTAAATAATTCATTCAAATTAGTTAAAGAGACTGGAGCAATAACCATTTTGTCAGAATCTCTAGTAAATTACATGTTATTTTGTTTTATTGTCTGTTCAGAATCGTGATCTTGATTTGAAACGACTTCAAAAAAAAAAAAGTGCTTCTCAATTTATCCAGAATCCTGTAGCTCTAATGTTGACAAACATGCATTATATAAAGTACTTGATTATAATTTTAACTAGATTGTTATGTTGTTATTTAGATATTATTTAGATTCTTCTAATTACAAAGTACATGGAATAGTAGCTTCATTAGACATGCCATTAAAGTATTTTTTAGTTAACCATAAATGCTTGTCAGTCCATTCAGCACTAACGTAACATATATTATCAATACAAGTATGAAATGACAAATAAATGTGCTTGTAAGTGGGTGATTGCATTTGATATCAATTTAAATTACAATGCATTTTCATTTAATTGCACTTAACATGCTATTAAGTGTCCGAAATCATTACATTCAGTCGGCACTTAAGTATAATATTACCGTGATAAGCAAATCTTTTTAAAAGTATGATAGTGTACTTCTCGCTGAAATGTTCTTGGCATGTTTTTTGTGAGGATAAATAGGAGTGTAACGTTGTGTTTTGCTCTGTTCAGGGTGGGTGCAGACATCACAGTTCTCAGAGAGAGGGACGTCGATTACGACTCTGACGAGACACACAGAATAGCCGAGGTCCTCGTCAGAAAAGTGCCCGATGATCAGCAGGTGTGTGTTTATTTGTGTTTGATTGTCTAAAGTGTGTGTTAAAGGATTGGTTCACCTCAGAATTAAAATGTCCTGATGATTTACTCTCCTCCACGTCATCCAAGATGTTCATGTCTTTCTTTATTCAGTCGAAAAGAAATTTGAGGAAAACACTCCAGGATTTTCTCCATATAGTGACTTCAATGGAGTCCAACGGGTCGAACGTCCAAATGTGAGTTTCAGTGCAGCTTCAAAGTCTCGACACGATCCAGCCGAGGAATAAGAGTCTGATCTAGACAAACCAGCGCACATTTAGTGGAAAATTCATTCATCTCATTCTCTGCTCCAACTTCAAAATTGTCCGACATCGTTGTTTTACCTAATTTTTTTTTCTTGGTAAATAGCGTTTGACTTAGTCTTTGCACATTCGCTTTGTAAACACTGGGTCTGTTCTTCCTCTTACGTGACCTTTCGTGTCCTTTCGTGACCTACGTGACCTTTCAACGTGATTACATAATGTGTGGCGCATCACAGCTAGTGCAAGATGAGCAATTGTGGTTAAAAGTATATAAATGTTTATTTTGTTATAAATGTGCGCTGGTTTGTCTAGATCAGACTCTTATTCCTCGGCTGGATCGTGTCGAGACTTTGAAGCTGCACTGAAACTCACATTTGGACATTCGACCCGTTGGATCCCATTGAAGTCACTATATGGAGAAAATCCTGGAGTGTTTTCCTCAAATTTCTTTTCGACTGAATAAAGAAAGACATGAACATCTTGGATGACGTCGGGGAGAGTAAATGATCAGGAAACTTTAATACCGAAGTGAACTAATCTTTTAATGGTGTTATTTGATGCGTCTCCAGTTCTTGGACCTGCGAGTGGCTGTGCTGGGAAACGTGGACTCGGGAAAGTCCACTTTGCTGGGTGTTCTCACACAGGGAGAGCTGGACAACGGGAGAGGGAGAGCGAGACTAAACCTCTTCAGACACCTTCATGAGATCCAGACCGGACGGACCTCCAGCATCAGCATCGAGATCTTGGGCTTCGACAGCAAAGGAGTGGTGAGTTTAACAACCTTAAAGGGATAGTTCACCAAAAAATGTAAATTAGCCATGAATTACTCACATTGAACTCATTCCAGGTGTATATAACTTTCCTCTTTCAGACGAATACAATCGGAGTTATATTAAAAAAATGTCCTGGCTCTTCCAAGCTTTATAATGGCAGTGAATGGGTATATATATATATTATTATTATTATTAAATTTTTTTTTTAAGTCCATCAAAGTGCAACTATCCATGATAAAAGTGCAACTATCCATAATAAAATTGCATCCATCATAAAATTGCATCCATCATAAAAGTGCATCTATTCATGATAAAAGTGCATCTATTCATGATAAAAGTGCATCTATTCATGATAAAAGTGCATCTATTCATGTTATATTATGCATGAAAGTGCATCTGTCCATCATAAAAATGCATCTATGATAAAAGTGCATCTATGATAAAAGTGCATCTATTCATAAAAGTGCATCTATTCATGATAAAAGTGCATCTATTCATGATAAAAGTGCATCTATTCATGATAAAAGTGCATCTATTCATAAAAGTGCATCTATTCATAAAAGTGCATCTATTCATGATAAAAGTGCATCTATTCATGATAAAAGTGCATCTATTCATGATAAAAGTGCATCTATTCATGATAAAAGTGCATCTATTCATAAAAGTGCATCTATTCATGATAAAAGTGCATCTATTCATGCTATATTATGCATGAAAGTGCATCTGTCCATCATAAAAGTGCATCTATGATAAAAGTGCATCTATGATAAAAGTGCATCTATGATAAAAGTGCCCTTTTATGATGGATAGATGCCCTTTTATGGACTGAAAAAAAACATTCACTGCCATTATAAAGCTTGGAAAAGCCAGGACATTTTTTTAATATAACTGATTGTATTCGTCTGAAAGAGGAATGTCATATACACCGAGGATGACTTCAGGGTGAGTAAATCATGGCTAATTTTTGGGTGAACTATCCCTTTAATTCAAAATGGCTTTTGGAAAGATGGTCAGCTTAGTTGACCGAAGAGCGTAAACACTGGTGGTTTCCCGTGACCACACACACATCAATTGAAATTTGTTAGTATGTCAGGTTGTGATGTTGCAATGGCTGTTGTAAACAACTCAGCTTTACACAACACTTCTGAATGACGAGTTCTTTCTTGCCTGGACTTGTTTGGGACGTGTCCCGATTTGTATTTATCTATCAGTTGAGTTACATGAGTCAAAAATAGAGGTCAGATTAAACTGTGTGAGGTTGTGAGTGTTTAAAAAGATGAGACGAACAACAGTAATAAGTGAATAAATGAATTGTGTGTTTACACTATTCACTTAAAACACAATAAAACTAGAAAAACGTCCACTTTCGTCATACCATAATAAACACTGCTTAAGTGTTGTCTGTTCAGTCTCGATGTGAAAGTGTCCAGCGGTGTATATACAATCCAGAGAAGTGATAGTCCAATAAAGTGTGGCTTTCTGGAAAGGAAAGTCCAAGTGTGTGTGATCAAGTTTGTGACCCTCCTTTGACTACCATGCTGCCTCCTTTATGCTGGTCTACTTCCTGTTTCCTGTCATGTGATCAGTCACATGACAGGCTGACCCAGTATCATTTAAAGACATACACACATTAAAACAGATAAGAGGACTAAATTGGCTCAGGAAAACATGCTATTAAAACTTATTCGTAATACGTAAGTATACGTAAAACTGTTATAATTTATTGAGAAGGGTAAAACATGTCATATGTGTCACAAGTTCACCCAAAAATAAAAACTCTCTCATCAGTTTCTCAAGCTCATGTCGTTCCAAACCCATAAGACAAATCAAGATATTTTTAATGAAACCAGAGAGGTTTTTGTCCCTCCATTGAATGTCCAGATAATCAAAACTTAAAATATCTAAAAAGGTCACAAATGCATTGTAAAAAATAAAAAAAATACAGCATATGGTGATAGAACAAACCTCATTGGTTTTGCATGCACAAGCTTCCTTGTTTTCCTTTTGTAATGCGCTCTATATATGTGAATAAAAGCATAGGCAACACTTTATTTTCGATGGTCCACTTTCGATATTCTACTAACTGTAAGTAACTTTGCAACTACATGTCAACTAGCAGTCAGTAGAGTATTAGTAGACTGCCTAACACTCTAATGAGAGTTAACTGACATGTAGTTGTAAAGTTACTTATATAGTTAGTAGAATATCGAAAGTGGACCATCGAAAAAAAAGTGTTACCAAAGCCTAGTGTGTGCCTACCAAAGTGCCTCTGTTATGCTTTTTCTGAATGTTCCCTTTCACGTAGTGTGTAGTGGAGCTGTTTGTGAACGTAGAAGGTCTGAAAAGTGCAGATAAATGGAGTTTTTGTTTCCCAAAAGAAAGAAGTGATTCTGAACTGAAACGAGTCGTCAGTAATTCAGTCTCACTTCCTGATGAACCTGCGTAGGTTTGTGACTAATTTGCATAATGCCAGCCTCTGGTGTTGATTGGCTGAACAGCGTCTCTTAGCTCCGCCCTCAAACACTGCAGTTTATCTGAGACTGGAAGAGTTTGGTTCGTGTTGTTCGTGTCGAGAAGAAGCTGTTTTCTGAGATTGATACGGTAAAACCCACGCCATCGTTACTGTTCATATCACTGTGATCAAGAGCTGAGACTCAGATATGATAATGAGCGTTTGCTTTCTGACCAATCACAGCAGAGCAGCTCTCAGAGAGGCGGGGCTTAGAGAGACTGAATCTGTGACCGAAATGTTTCAGACACTGAGAGAAAAGAGATGATTCTGCGATGTGTATTATGAGTAATTAAAGTGTTTTTGACCTTTGATGTGTTTAATCCTGTTGTAGGAGATTCTGAAACAACATTATGAACCTTTAAAATAGCATAATTGGGGCATTTTAAGTTGAGGACTTTTAATGGAGGGACTGAAACCTCTTTTATTTATAGATATCCTAATTTGTCTTTTGAAGATTAAACGAAGTCTTATGTGTGTGGAACGACATGACCAGGGTTTTAAATGAACTTTTTCACTCACCGGCCAATTTGGCTACTAAATTTAAGTTACCGGCCATTCAGAACTACTACTAGCCGGAAAGAAAAAAAGAAGAAGAAAAGAACCAATCAACTACGTCATAGGTTATATAATATATATATATATATATATATATATATAAAATAAAATTTGGATTTTATACATTATATCCTTATTCAAACTAAATCCTGTCATCCAGCATCTCCTCTATTCCTCTTTCATCCTTTTCACCAAAAATGTGTTTATCAATACAGTACAAAGAACATCAAAAACATTTAAGATGTTGGAAAATAACAAAGTCTTTTCTGTTAACCAAATGTTTTTAATCTCCGCATCTTCAATGCAAATGAACAAGCGTGCCGTTATCTGTTGTGTAGTGACGTGTGTGTTCGAGTAATCCAGATATGAGCAGATTCTGTGTAATACGCTGTATTAATATATCATGAGGACTCAGCATTTGGGCTAAATCTGCACAGATTTGTCTTACACGAACTTCCCCAGTAAAGTGAGTAAACATAAGAAGTAACACCAGATTGGCTCGTGATCTGACAGTGTAACCCGTCAGCTCTTGGCGGGTGTTAATCTCAAACCCTGAACATGAGGGTGAGTAAATGATGACAGAGCTTTCATTGAAATGTTTTCGGTGGCACTTTTTGCATGATGCGAGTTACTATTTACTAATGTTATGGTGATTTTTTTCTTTGTTTACTTTTTTTGATAATGTTGTGCTGCTCATCTTGGCCAGGTCACTTCTGTAAAGAGATTTTAATCTCAGAAAGGTTTATCTGGTTAAATGAAGGGCAAAAATAAATAAATAAATACTAGCGTTTGGTGTCTCTCATCTAGGTGGTGAACTACAGCGAGTCCCGAACAGCAGAGGAGATTTGTGAGAGTGCCTCAAAAATGATCACCTTCATAGATCTGGCCGGCCACCACAAATACCTGAAGACCACCATCTTCGGCTTAACCAGCTACTGTCCAGACTTCGCCATGCTCGTCGTCAGCGCCAACACGGGCATCGGTAAGCTCTCACAGCACTTTGGGCTTGTGTAACGGTTTAAGCAATACTGGACTGCCGCTTGCTTTAACCTAGATTTGCTTTAACCTAGATTTGCTTTATCTTAGATTAGTGCCGGCCCTGATGTCAAATCACGCCGGACAAGTGACACAAATAAACCTTGTAATGTTTGGACACGTCACTCTTAAATCAGCTGTTCTCCTGGATACTCAATAATCCCAGCATATGATCTTATGTAATGCACTCCTAAGTGTCGCCCTCATTCCTTCTGTCCTCCACACCCCAAAATACCTCTGGTCCAGTTAAAAAGGATAGAGAAACCTGAGACGCATCAGTCTATCTGTGACGGCAGGCCACAGTGCCATTTAACTCTCACCCCATATAAAATCTAGCCTGGTCCTACCAGACTCTCGTACATGTCGTGTGTACAGAGAGTCTGGACGCTCCTCATTGACAAGCGTTAACTTCCTTGAAGGCGGGTACTCTGTTAAAGTTTAGAACTATTGGATCTGCCATAACCAATCGCTAGCGTTTGGTCGCGACGCACAACTAGCACACGACCTCAACATCCTCGTTCTCGGCCACACCCTCTGTTCACTGATTGGACTGGTAAAGAATTGGCTGGAGAAAACCCACGAATATACCGCAAACCCAGACGACGCACTGAAGGAAAATGAAAATTGAGAAATTTGACATTAAAATAAGTGCGCCAAGTGTCCCGAGTGGCTTTTAACTGGCAGGTAACAGGTTAAAATAATTGACCTATGGCTAAGCCACGCCCCCTCCACTCACTCGGACAAACAGTCAGCATTCGGTGACGGGCGCTATGGCAGCTGTCACAGTAGGAGACATTTCACAGGAGGCAACTGATGATTTTTGGAGACAGAAAGATTATATAGATTATATTTTGGTAGAAAGTTGTCTAAAATGTTGTGCTTCAATATGTAATTAATGGTTCATGATCAAATTAAATATATACAGGTCTAAGTTGCATACGTTTCCAGGACAAGCATTTTTACCATCTTTACCAAGAGTAACGTTACCTCTCCGTTAGTTTGGTGATACAGTATTTACATCAATCATTCAGCACAACATTGCTAACATTTGTTATCTCGGTTATTTACAGATACGTTAATGAAGATAAGTGACATGATGTACAACGCAGATAGAAGCTAACGTTAACGTTTTCTAATGTTAGGCTAACGTTACATTAGAGCTGTTAAAGATAACGTTAAAATAAGTTGTTGACTTAACGTTACCTTAGAACAGATGTAGATATCCTTGTTTAATTTATCCACGTTTAGTTGGTGTTGTGGTCTACCATAACTTAATCCAGACACTTATCTCGGTTGAGATGTGGCTTAATTTGGAAAGGGTAAAAAATACACACCGTCGCCCAGCCTCTCGGGATACCTAGTGTCGGAGTTGCATGTACTCCATGCGCACCGTTTGAACATTTTAAACTTAAAATAACAAGAAAAAAACATAAAAACGAATGAAAACTGACTAACTGCAATGCATTTCAATGGACGAGGAAGCAGAGAATGTCCGAGTGTACTGGGAGCTATGCGCACTGTGATTGGCTCATCGGGTTTGGGGGCGTGGCTTAGCCATAGGTCAATTCCTCCTATCCCAGTTTAATAAGCAGAGACAGCTGTAAGAAAGACATTTGTAGTTTTTTTTACCCTTAATATTATTGTTAAGACAAAGGCTTTGTAGTGCTATCCGAATATTGCGCTGTTTGAGCGTTTGGACCACATTGGCTCAACCAATGGTGTGAGTAATATTTGGCAAAACAAGTGCAGATTTTCAAGAAAAAGGTTTTGAAAATGGACATGGGTTACATTGGCAATGTTAGTGCACAGAAACCTTTAAAGATCAGTAATTTCAGATATTAGTGTTAAAGTCAGGGTGCGTGCGGTCAGAAAAACAACATACCACAGAATACCAAATATACTTTACAGCAACATCATGTTCTGGCTTTGAGCGATGGAGAACATGGTGTTGCAGAATCTGTGCCACGTTCCAGTTTTGCCCACCGTTTGGTTTCCATTTCTGCAGTGTAGATCCGCTCACACTGAAATCATATCGGCCCAAAACCTGCCGTGCAACTGCGTGTTGTTAAACATCAAAAATAATCTCACTGACTGTGTTTGTGTCATGGAGCATTTTCCATATGCAAAGCAGTCCCGCTTAGTTTTTAAGAGTGATATTTAGCAGATTGTTGTCTACAGGAGGTGTGGGTATGTTGTGATCCTGATGTATCGCTGTGTTGTTTTGTTTGGTGGAAAGTAGCGTGTCAGAAATAGGAGAAGACATTTGGGCGAGTGGGTCATGCAAGTGTTTTGAGGAGAACACGATGCCCCGTCTGCAACGCGACACCAGCGCTTAAATTATGCAACGGCACACAGACGGTGGTGCGCCGTGTGTGCTGAAACTCCCCGAGTAGACTTCTCCATAAGCAAATCCATGCAGACAGACTCCGTCTCGGCCAGTTCTCCAATCATTAACCTCAGATGGCGGGTGAACTTTGGACAGATTTTACTGTGCGTGTGTGTGTGTGTGTGTGTGTGTGTGTGTGTGTGTGTGTGTGTGTGTGTGTGTGAGAGAGAGACTGCTGGACATGACCTGCACTGCATCTCTTCATGCTCTTGAGTGTGTGTGAATCAGCTGATGTGGGCTTGTCAAAACAAGTGGTGCTCAACGAACGCCTTTCAGATGACCTGCGAAATTTTTCACACACACACACACACACACACACACACACACACACACACACACACACACACACACACACACACACACACACACACACACACACACACACACATACACACACACACACGCTAGGTCACATTCTGATGAGTGTTGCGTTGGCCTGAAACATCTGCACCAGCAAACAGTATGGCAAAAATAAACACTTCAGGTCCTTGCACACTGAGTCCGAAATTTCCGTATGCGTATTCGTCCTCCTAAACATTCGTCAACCTTGCACACTGATTCCAATGCGTATTAATTAATCCGTTGCGAAAACAATACAACAATACAAAATGTAGTCTTCAGGCAGCGAGGATGATTTTGTTGCCCTCTCTTCTTAAAAAGAGAAAACATTGGGTCCATCAGATCCTGATTGCGTAGAGAAGGAGAGTTCACAGAGGGATGTCTGTGGCTCAGTTTGATGCTTTGCTAGCTTAGTTGCTCATTATCATTTAAAGAGACATGCACCGAAACAGAGCTGTTTTTGAGGATGTAAAAGGGTGATGTTTTACACAACCATTGAGGAATTTTAACCAAAGTGTGTTACAAACATTACATGAAGACCCAAAAGAATCACACCAACCTGTGTAAAATGGGCCTCTGATGACTCCTTTAAAGCATATTAAAAACACCACCTTGACATTATTAAAACATTCACACATTAAAAGCTTGATTTTCAACACTGGGGCACTTTAAGACTCTGTTCCTTGTTTTCCGAACCTTTTGTGTCATCCACACTCTTTAAACGCCTGATGTTTGGCGTTTCCTCTGGTTGTTCTCCTAGCGGGTACGACACGTGAGCACTTGGGTCTGGCCATGGCGCTGAAGGTGCCGATCTTCATTGTCGTGAGTAAAGTGGACCTGTGTGCCAAAGGCACCGTGGAGCGAACGGTCCGCCAGCTGGAGCGGATCCTCAAGCAGCCCGGCTGCAACAAGGTGCCCATGCTAGTGTCCTCGACCGACGACGCCGTCACTGCCGCGCAGAAGTTCGCTCAGTCCCCGAGGTACATATAACCACACAGTGACACCACAGCAAAGCTTGACTATAGAGGCCTTCGCTCCGGGTAGTTATATGATCGAGCCTCCAGGCTGGTTCCCAGAGAACTAATGGTCCCTTATGAACGTTTTCCTGCTTGCGTTCGCAGCGCTAAGTGACGTGAGACGCGCTTGTTGTTGTGACTTTTATTTTGACGGCACTGAGAACGACTGAACACACAGCGCTCACATTCTCCTGTTCATTAGTTTACGATCTGTCTAACACTCCTGTCTAATACGTTATTAGATAGAGCTGTAATACATAGAAAGTAGACCGTGATGAAAAATTATTAGCGTATGTCGTGTGGTTTATGTCCAGTGTTGAATTACATAATCATGTTTCTCTTCTCAAAGTTGTGTTGGGTTTTCTCCTCAGTGTAAAGGTGAAGAGCTTCATCTATCAGTGTTTTACATGTTCGTAGAGTTCGTAAATATATAGGCTATAATCTGTGTATTAAACAGCTCACAGTCACAGACGTACATGTAAACCCACAGTAACACCACAGCTTGAATGTAGAGGCTTTCGCTCTGGAGGAACCTTTACATTTTCTGATTGATCTTTTCGATGTAAACTCCCTTTATCATTTGTTTGGTGGTCTTTCTTGTTTTTTGGATATTTAGTTGTACAGCACAATGGCCAGCTACTGTTGCTTTTATTGTGCTATATAAATAAAAGTTGATTGATTGAACCTTTTGATTGAGCAAAAGTTCCCGGATGTCGGCGTGTTCGCACCGCAGGAACGATTTTAGTTCTAGGAACTCTTTTGGAGGAACTAATTTACTCCTCCTTCAGAGTCAGTCTAAACCAGCGCTATAGGATCTACAGTGACGCAAGTGTTCGCTAACTGGCCGAACGCACGCGAAACACCAGCACTCGTCATTGTTGAAAAAGCTGTGTGAACACACAGATTATAGCCTATATATTTACTCCAGAAAATAACTCTACGAACATGTAAAACACTGATAGATGAAGCTCTTCACCTTTACACTGAGGAGAAAACCCAACGCAACTTTGAGAAGAGAAACATGATTATGTAATTCAACACTGGACATAAACCACACGACATACGCTAATAATTTTTCATCACGGTATACTTTCTATGTATTACAGCTCTATCTAATAACGTATTAGACAGGAGTGTTAGACAGATCGTGAACTAATGAACAGGAGAATGTGAGCGCTGTGTGTTCAGTCGTTCTCAGTGCCGTCAAAATAAAAGTCACAACAACAAGCGCGTCTCACGTCACTTAGCGCTGCGAACGCAAGCAGGAAAACGTTCATAAGGGACCGTTAGTTCTCGGGGAACCAGCCTGGAGGCTCGATCCTATAACTACCCGGAGCGAAGGCCTATAATGAGAATGACAAACCTAACTTTTCAATCACAAAGATGAAAGAAGGACATGGCTTCAAACCGCCTGATCAAAGTCTGTTGTCTTCCCAGCATCACCCCCATCTTCACCCTGTCCAGCGTATCGGGCGAGAGTCTCGATGTGCTGAAGGTCTTCTTGAATATTCTGCCTCCCCTCAGTAACAGCAAGGAGCAGGAGGAGCTCATGCAACAGCTCACCGAGTTTCAGGTACAGTTTTACCCCTACGAAAAGCTCAGATGTCCTCGCTGATGGTGGGATTTAACCCTGAAAACTGTCCTCACTCCACACCTGCATGACTGACTGACTTCTGTTGAACACAAGCACAGATTGGTCACATTCACAATGCTTAGTTCTAGTGATGCCGAGACCGTAAACCATTAAAAACCAATTTGAAAGTTTTTTATTTAGCCGAAACAAATTTGTTAATTAGATTTAATGATCAACACTCAAATACAAACTTTTATACAAGTTAAATTAAAAATATTAAATTGGGCACAAGCATTTTATATCAACTTTTTGAATTATAAATAATAACTTATTTTCAAGACATGTATTAATTTAAAAAAATTAAAAAACAGGTTAAGTAAAATAAATATATGCACTATATTACATATTCATTAAATCGGAACGCTCCTTTCTAGAGTTATTTTTTGAACTAAATTAGAGTAGCCAAATCCAGTTATTATCTTCATCTAATGAATGAGGCTAATTTGGAAAAACATAAATACTCTTTTACGGAAGGAACCAAATTTTCTAGGAGATGTTAAGCTTAAAGTTCAGGGAAAGCAAATTGAAGATGATTGTGCCATTGCTGCTACTTTTAATAGATTTTTTATTAACTCAGTTAAAGAATTAGTTGAAACATTTTCGAGAGGGGAATGAATATCAGTCCGATTGATGATGTAGGTAAAAGTTTTAATCTAACCAAGACAAATGAAATGCAAGTCAACAAAGTTATTAGCTCGTTGAAAAATTCTAAATGTAGAGATGCTCATCAATTGGATATGTGTGGTAAAACTCACAAAGATATTTTAACCCCTGTCATCACTCATTTAATTAACTTGTCATTTGAATGTAGTGTTTCTCCTCCTACGTGGAAACAAGCCGTTGTTACTCCTAGTTTTAAATCTGGAGATCGTTATGAAGCTAGTAATTACAGACGCATACGCATAAACTGCCAGTGTTCTCAGTGGCTGCTTAATCTTAAATTTGAACACAAATTAAGATATTTTTGATTAAATCTGAGAGCTGGATCACTCCTCCATAGGCTTCTAAGGGATTGACACTTGTTCCCCGAAAAGTTATTATAGATATCGGTAAAATAGTCCAAGTGACTACAGTGGCTCAATCTTAAGTTTATCAAGCGACGAGAATACTTTTTGTGCGCAAAAACAAACAAAAATAACGACTTTATTTCAACTATTGATGTCCTTCTCTGTGGGCGTCGAGTCAGTTCACTAGTGTAACAGCGCAGCGCTTCTGTGTTGTACGTCACACGCATCACACACATGACCAGCGTCGGCCAATAATGAGCCTACGTGTGACGTACAACACAGAAACGCTGCGCTGTTACACTAGTGAACTCACTCCAGGCCCATAGAGAAGGAAATGAATAGTTGAAATATGTTTTTTTTTTGGACACAAAAAGTATTCTCGTCGCTTGATAAACTTAAGATTGAGCCACTGTAGTCACTTAGACTATTTTACCGATATCTATAATAACTTTTCGGGGAACAAGTGTCAATCCCTTAGAAGCCTATGGAGGAGTGATCCAGCTCTCAGATTTCATCAAAAATATCTTAATTCGTGTTCCGAAGATGAACGAAGGTCTTACGGGGTTGAACAACATGATGGAGAGTAAATACTGACAGAATTTACATTTTTGGGTGAACTATCCCTTTAACACAGTTACTGGCTTACATTGTATCCAGTTTGGTTTCAGAGTAAATCATTCTACTGAAACAGCTATTTTACATTTAATAGAGCAAATAAAATTTAAAGTTGACAAAGGAGGATTTGTTGGTGCTATATTTTTAGATTTACGTAAACCTAAGTTAATCATGGAGTTCTCCTTTCTAGACTGTCTACATTTCAGTTTTCATTTGCAGCTTTAGCATGGGTATTAGGGCTGGGACGATACACATATCTCCTGATTCGATACTATCACGATACTTGGGTGCCGATACGATATGTATTGCGATTTTTTTAAGAATTGCGATTCTACAAGTATTGCAATTTTTTTAACACAAGACTTTTCGGGAAAAGTTAAATCATGATGTATGAGTCATATTTACAAAAACAATTCATCACATCTTTCTGACTTTTATTTCAGAAGCATCATACAATTCTACATTCCCTTGAATAAATAATTCAATAACAAATGCATTTTTTAAGTCACTTGTCATCACTTAGTGGCGAAACAATGTAATCGATAATTGCGTTATTTTAAGCACCAAGTTTCTATCAAAAGCTGATTTACTCTATTTTGATCGCTATCGTAGACATCAGTGTTTATATTTGAACTTCAAACTTTTATCCAAGTACTTCTATGATAATTAAAACTATTGCATCACAGAAATAATGATACTCTGAGGTTGAAAAGACTGTTTGTGAAGCGGTTTCATGACGACTCTCTCCGGGTCAGCGCCAACACAGATTTGAATGTTGCGATATGATTTTGTCAAAGTTTAATTGACAGACAAATTAAAAGATCGCGTGTATGTTTGAATTGAGATCTCAGTATTTTAAAGATGAATCGTGCAGCTGTATTGTCTTATCTCTCTCTCATCATGAGCAGCACGAGGGCTTTCAGTGCGCTCAGTCTCACATCTCTTCCACACGTACACTTGAGATATTACGTCTTTCAACGACACATTTTATCCTCTCTTGGAACATAAGTGGCTAACTTCTGTCAACCTCATCTACAAGCAAGGACAAAAATAAAGCAATTGAATTTTAATTAATATCGATTCTGGAATAAAGAAATCAATTTTTGAATCGTAAAAAAATTGGAGGAATATTAAATATAGTTTGGCAAATTTTCTTGGCAAAATTGTCTCTCTGTTGATGTAGATAAGACTTTTATGCATACTACAATCTTTTCTCACATGTCTTACTGTGTGACGTGGTGGTCAAGGTGGTGAAACTGTGATTAAACCCTTAAAATCCCTAAAAAACTAAAAAAGAGTTTTTACTAATTTTAGATAAAAAACCAAACCATTTTCATTATTGTAGGATCATAGAGAAATTTTAGACTTTTTTTTAAGTTTGTGTATGGTTTATAAAATCTTAAATGGCTTGGCTCCTTCTGTATTCAGAATCAAAACGTTCCATTGGAGAAGCACTATTTCAGTCAATGACTCTTTTTTTGTTGTTGTCCCAAACCAAAATATCATTGTATTCTCTGACTATATAGCAATATCTAACCCAACAGACAGACAGATGGATAGTGTAACTCTTGATGAATGTGTCTGTGTGTTGTGACGCTGTAGATTGATGAGATCTATACCGTGCCAGATGTGGGGACAGTAGTTGGTGGGACTCTTTACAGGTACGTCCTCTTCTCTCCTCTATTGACTGTGGTGTCCAAACAGATGCCGTTCGTGTCTAATGACCAGTGTTGGGGAAAGTTACGTTGAAAAGTAATGGATTACAATATTGTGTTACTCCCTTAAAAAGTAACTAATTTCATTAGTTACTTCTTTAGAAAAGTAATGCATTGTTACTTTTGCGTTACATTTTTTCACCTGGGCTGGGCTTGTTTTTTTTTTTATAACAAAAAAGTTATATTTTGGGGCAAATGCAAAGACCATTTTACAATGTAAGTGAAATAATTAGCCTCAGGCTGTAGGAAATACAAATTCACGCTTGTACAGTAGATGTACACATGACAGTAGGCTACATGTAAAGTATTGCGCTGTACAGGTAGAGTACAGTAGATGTAGAGTACAGTCGTGTGCAGTAGATGTAGAGTACAGTAGTGTGCAGTAGATGTAGAGTACAGTCGTGTGCAGTAGATGTAGAGTACAGTAGTGTGCAGTAGATGTAGAGTACAGTCGTGTGCAGTAGATGTAGAGTACAGTAGTGTGCAGTAGATGTAGAGTACAGTAGTGTACAGTAGATGTAGAGTACAGTAGTGTACAGTAGATGTAGAGTACAGTAGTGTACAGTGGATGTAGAGTACAGTAGATGTAGAGTACAGTAGAGGTAGAGTACAGTGGTGTACAGTAGATGTAGAGTACAGTCGTGTGCAGTAGATGTAGAGTACAGTAGTGTGCAGTAGATGTAGAGTACAGTAGTGTACAGTAGATGTAGAGTACAGTAGTGTACAGTAGATGTAGAGTACAGTAGTGTACAGTAGATGTAGAGTACAGTAGTGTACAGTGGATGTAGAGTACAGTAGATGTAGAGTACAGTAGTGTACAGTGGATGTAGAGTACAGTAGATGTAGAGTACAGTAGTGTACAGTAGATGTAGAGTACAGTAGTGTGCAGTAGATGTAGAGTACAGTAGATGTAGAGTACAGTAGTGTACAGTAGATGTAGAGTACAGTAGTGTACAGTAGATGTAGAGTACAGTGGTGTACAGTAGATGTAGAGTACAGTGGTGTACAGTAGAGGCAGAGTACAGCAGTGTACAGTAGAGGTAGAGTACAGCAGTGTACAGTATATGTAGAGTACAGCGGTGTAGAGTAGAGGTAGAGTACAGCAGTGTACAGTAGAGGTAGAGTACAGCAGTGTACAGTATATGTAGAGTACAGTAGTTTACAGTAGAGGTAGAGTACAGCAGTGTACAGTATATGTAGAGTACAGTAGTGTACAGTAGAGGTAGAGTACAGCGTTGTACAGTAGAGGTAGAGTACAGTATTTGTAGAGTACAGTAGTGTACAGTAGAGGTAGATTACAGTAGAGGTAGAGTACAGCGGTGTACAGTAGAGGTAGAGTACAGTAGTGCACAGTAGAGGTAGAGTACAGTAGTGTACAGTAGAGGTAGAGTACAGTATATGTAGAGCACAGTAGTGTACAGTAGATGTAGAGTACAGTAGTGCACAGTATATGTAGAGTACAGTAGCGTACAGTATATGTAGAGCACAGTAGTGTACAGTAGAGGTAGAGTACAGTGGTGTACAGTATATGTAGAGTACAGTGGTGTACAGTATATGTAGAGTACAGTAGTGTACAGTATATGTAGAGTACAGTAGTGTACAGTAGAGGTAGAGTACAGCGGTGTACAGTATATGTAGAGTACAGCAGTGTACAGTAGAGGTAGAGTACAGCAGTGTACAGTATATGTAGAGTACAGTAGAGGTAGAGTACAGCGGTGTACGGTAGAGGTAGAGTACAGCAGTGTACAGTATATATAGAACACAGTAGTGTACAGTAGAGGTAGAGTACAGTAGTGTACAGTAGAGGTAGAGTACAGTGGTGTACAGTAGAGGTAGAGTACAGTGGTGTACAGCAGAGGTAGAGTACAGTAGTGTACAGTAGAGGTAGAGTACAGTGGTGTACAGTAGAGGTAGAGTACAGTGGTGTACAGTAGATGTAGAGTACAGTAGTGTACAGTAGAGGTAGAGTACAGTGGTGTACAGTAGAGGTAGAGTACAGTGGTGTACAGTAGAGGTAGAGTACAGTGGTGTACAGTAGAGGTAGAGTACAGTGGTGTACAGTAGATGTAGAGTACAGTGGTGTACAGTAGAGGTAGAGTACAGTGGTGTACAGTAGATGTAGAGTACAGTGGTGTCCAGTAGAGGTAGAGTACAGTGGTGTACAGTAGAGGTAGAGTACAGTGGTGTACAGTAGATGTAGAGTACAGTGGTGTACAGTAGAGGTAGAGTACAGTGGTGTACAGTAGATGTAGAGTACAGTGGTGTACAGTAGATGTAGAGTACAGTGGTGTACAGTAGAGGTAGTGTACAGTAGAGGTAGAGTACAGTGGTGTACAGTAGAGGTAGAGTACAGTGGTGTACAGTAGAGGTAGAGTACATAGAGTACAGTGGTGTACAGTAGAGGTAGAGTACAGTGGTGTACAGTAGAGGTAGAGTACAGTGGTGTACAGTAGAGGTAGAGTACAGTAGTGTACAGTAGAGGTAGAGTACAGTAGTGTACAGTAGAGGTAGAGTACAGTGGTGTACAGTAGAGGTAGAGTACAGTGGTGTACAGTAGATGTAGAGTACAGTAGTGTTCAGTAGATGTAGAGTACAGTAGTGTTCAGTAGATGTAGAGTACAGTGGTGTACAGTAGAGGTAGAGTACAGTAGTGTTCAGTAGATGTAGAGTACAGTAGTGTTCAGTAGATGTAGAGTACAGTGGTGTACAGTAGAGGTAGAGTACAGTAGTGTTCAGTAGATGTAGAGTACAGTGGTGTACAGTAGAGGTAGAGTACAGTAGTGTTCAGTAGATGTAGAGTACAGTGGTGTACAGTAGAGGTAGAGTACAGTAGTGTTCAGTAGATGTAGAGTACAGTGGTGTACAGTAGAGGTAGAGTACAGTAGTGTTCAGTAGATGTAGAGTACAGTGGTGTACAGTAGAGGTAGAGTACAGTAGTGTTCAGTAGATGTAGAGTACAGTAGTGTTCAGTAGATGTAGAGTACAGTAGTGTGCAGTAGATGTAGAGTACAGTAGTGTTCAGTAGATGTAGAGTACAGTAGTGTTCAGTAGATGTAGAGTACAGTAGTGTTCAGTAGAGGTAGAGTACAGTAGTGTTCAGTAGAGGTAGAGTACAGTTGTGTTCAGTAGATGTAGAGTACAGTGTTGTACAGTAGAGGTAGAGTACAGTGGTGTACAGTAGAGGTAGAGTACAGTGGTGTACAGTAGAGGTAGAGTACAGTGGTGTACAGTAGAGGTAGAGCACAGTGGTGTACAGTAGAGGTAGAGTACAGTGGTGTACAGTAGAGGTAGAGTACAGTGGTGTACAGTAGATGTAGTGTACAGTGGTGTACAGTAGAGGTAGAGTACAGTGGTGTACAGTAGAGGTAGAGTACAGTGGTGTACAGTAGAGGTGGAGTACAGTGGTGTACAGTAGAGGTAGAGTACAGTGGTGTACAGTAGAGGTAGAGTACAGTGGTGTACAGTAGAGGTAGAGTACAGTGGTGTACAGTAGATGTAGAGTACAGTGGTGTACAGTAGAGGTAGAGCACAGTGGTGTACAGTAGATGTAGAGTACAGTAGTGTACAGTAGAGGTAGAGTACAGTGGTGTACAGTAGATGTAGAGTACAGTGGTGTGCAGTAGATGTAGAGTACAGTGGTGTACAGTAGAGGTAGAGTACAGTGGTGTACAGTAGATGTAGAGTACAGTGGTGTACAGTAGAGGTAGAGTACAGTGGTGTACAGTAGAGGTAGAGTCCAGTGGTGTACAGTAGATGTAGAGTACAGTAGTGTACAGTTGAGGTAGAGTACAGTAGTGTACAGTAGAGGTAGAGTACAGTGGTGTACAGTAGAGGTAGAGTACAGTGGTGTACAGTAGATGTAGAGTACAGTGGTGTACAGTAGATGTAGAGTACAGTGGTGTACAGTAGAGGTAGTGTACAGTAGAGGTAGAGTACAGTGGTGTACAGTAGAGGTAGAGTACAGTGGTGTACAGTAGAGGTAGAGTACAGTGGTGTACAGTAGAGGTAGAGTACAGTGGTGTACAGTAGATGTAGAGTACAGTGGTGTCCAGTAGAGGTAGAGTACAGTGGTGTACAGTAGAGGTAGAGTACAGTGGTGTACAGTAGAGGTAGAGTACAGTGGTGTACAGTAGAGGTAGAGTACAGTGGTGTACAGTAGATGTAGAGTACAGTGGTGTACAGTAGAGGTAGTGTACAGTAGAGGTAGAGTACAGTGGTGTACAGTAGAGGTAGAGTACAGTGGTGTACAGTAGAGGTAGAGTACATAGAGTACAGTGGTGTACAGTAGAGGTAGAGTACAGTGGTGTACAGTAGAGGTAGAGTACAGTGGTGTACAGTAGAGGTAGAGTACAGTAGTGTACAGTAGATGTAGAGTACAGTGGTGTACAGTAGAGGTAGAGTACAGTGGTGTACAGTAGAGGTAGAGTACAGTGGTGTACAGTAGAGGTAGAGTACAATGGTGTACGGTAGATGTAGAGTACAGTGGTGTACGGTAGAGGTAGAGTACAGTGGTGTACAGTAGATGTAGAGTACATTGGTGTACAGTAGAGGTAGAGTACAGTGGTGTACAGTAGAGGTAGAGTACAGCAGTGTACAGTAGAGGTAGAGTACAGTAGATGTAGAGTACAGTGGTGTACAGTAGAGGTAGAGTACAGTAGAGGTAGAGTACAGTGGTGTACAGTAGAGGTAGAGTACAGTGGTGTACAGTAGAGGTAGAGTACAGCAGTGTACAGTAGAGGTAGAGTACAGTAGAGGTAGAGTACAGTGGAGTACAGTGGTGTACAGTAGAGGTAGAGTACAGTGGTGTACAGTAGAGGTAGAGTACAGTAGAGGTAGAGTACAGTGGTGTACAGTAGAGGTAGAGTACAGCGGTGTACAGTAGAGGTAGAGTACAGTGGTGTACAGTAGAGGTAGAGTACAGCAGTGTACAGTAGAGGTAGAGTACAGTGGTGTACAGTAGAGGTAGAGTACAGTAGTGTACAGTAGAGGTAGAGTACAGTGGTGTACAGTAGAGGTAGAGTACAGTGGTGTACAGTAGAGGTAGAGTACAGCAGTGTACAGTAGAGGTAGAGTACAGTAGAGGTAGAGTACAGCAGTGTACAGTAGATGTAGAGTACAGTAGAGGTAGAGTACAGTGGTGTACAGTAGAGGTAGAGTACAGTAGTGTACAGTAGATGTAGAGTACAGTGGTGTACAGTAGAGGTAGAGTACAGTGGTGTACAGTAGAGGTAGAGTACAGTGGTGTACAGTAGAGGTAGAGTACAGCAGTGTACAGTAGAGGTAGAGTACAGTGGTGTACAGTAGAGGTAGAGTACAGTGGTGTACAGTAGAGGTAGAGTACAGTGGTGTACAGTAGAGGTAGAGTACAGTGGTGTACAGTAGAGGTAGAGTACAGTGGTGTACAGTAGATGTAGAGTACAGTGGTGTACGGTAGAGGTAGAGTACAGTGGTGTACGGTAGAGGTAGAGTACAGTGGTGTACAGTAGAGGTAGAGTACAGTGGTGTACAGTAGAGGTAGAGTACAGTGGTGTACAGTAGATGTAGAGTACAGTGGAATACAGTAGATGTAGAGTACAGTGGAATACAGTAGATGTAGAGTACAGTGGAGTACAGTGGTGTACGGTAGAGGTAGAGTACAGTAGTGTACAGTAGAGGTAGAGTACAGTGGTGTACAGTAGAGGTAGAGTACAGTGGTGTACAGGAGAGGTAGAGTACAGTGGTGTACAGTAGAGGTAGAGTACAGTGGTGTACAGTAGAGGTAGAGTACAGTAGTGTACAGTAGAGGTAGAGTACAGTAGTGTACAGTAGAGGTAGAGTACAGTGGTGTACAGTAGAGGTAGAGTACAGTGGTGTACAGTAGATGTAGAGTACAGTAGTGTTCAGTAGATGTAGAGTACAGTAGTGTTCAGTAGATGTAGAGTACAGTGGTGTACAGTAGAGGTAGAGTACAGTAGTGTTCAGTAGATGTAGAGTACAGTAGTGTTCAGTAGATGTAGAGTACAGTGGTGTACAGTAGAGGTAGAGTACAGTAGTGTTCAGTAGATGTAGAGTACAGTGGTGTACAGTAGAGGTAGAGTACAGTAGTGTTCAGTAGATGTAGAGTACAGTGGTGTACAGTAGAGGTAGAGTACAGTAGTGTTCAGTAGATGTAGAGTACAGTGGTGTACAGTAGAGGTAGAGTACAGTAGTGTTCAGTAGATGTAGAGTACAGTGGTGTACAGTAGAGGTAGAGTACAGTAGTGTTCAGTAGATGTAGAGTACAGTAGTGTTCAGTAGATGTAGAGTACAGTAGTGTGCAGTAGATGTAGAGTACAGTAGTGTTCAGTAGATGTAGAGTACAGTAGTGTTCAGTAGATGTAGAGTACAGTAGTGTTCAGTAGATGTAGAGTACAGTAGTGTTCAGTAGAGGTAGAGTACAGTAGTGTTCAGTAGAGGTAGAGTACAGTTGTGTTCAGTAGATGTAGAGTACAGTGTTGTACAGTAGAGGTAGAGTACAGTGTTGTACAGTAGAGGTAGAGTACAGTGGTGTACAGTAGAGGTAGAGTACAGTGGTGTACAGTAGAGGTAGAGCACAGTGGTGTACAGTAGAGGTAGAGTACAGTGGTGTACAGTAGATGTAGTGTACAGTGGTGTACAGTAGAGGTAGAGTACAGTGGTGTACAGTAGAGGTAGAGTACAGTGGTGTACAGTAGAGGTGGAGTACAGTGGTGTACAGTAGAGGTAGAGTACAGTGGTGTACAGTAGAGGTAGAGTACAGTGGTGTACAGTAGATGTAGAATACAGTGGTGTACAGTAGAGGTAGAGCACAGTGGTGTACAGTAGAGGTAGAGTACAGTGGTGTACAGTAGATGTAGAGTACAGTAGTGTACAGTAGAGGTAGAGTACAGTGGTGTACAGTAGATGTAGAGTACAGTGGTGTGCAGTAGATGTAGAGTACAGTGGTGTACAGTAGAGGTAGAGTACAGTGGTGTACAGTAGATGTAGAGTACAGTGGTGTACAGTAGAGGTAGAGTACAGTGGTGTACAGTAGAGGTAGAGTCCAGTGGTGTACAGTAGAGGTAGAGTCCAGTGGTGTACAGTAGATGTAGAGTACAGTGGTGTACAGTTGAGGTAGAGTACAGTAGTGTACAGTAGAGGTAGAGTACAGTGGTGTACAGTAGAGGTAGAGTACAGTGGTGTACAGTTGAGGTAGAGTACAGTGGTGTACAGTAGAGGTAGTGTACAGTGGTGTGCAGTAGAGGTAGAGTACAGTGGTGTACAGTAGAGGTAGAGTACAGTGGTGTACAGTAGAGGTAGAGTACAGTGGTGTACAGTAGATGTAGAGTACAGTAGTGTACAGTAGATGTAGAGTACAGTAGTGTACAGTAGAGGTAGAGTACAGTGGTGTACAGTAGATGTAGAGTACAGTAGTGTACAGTAGATGTAGAGTACAGTGGTGTACAGTAGATGTAGAGTACAGTGGTGTACAGTAGAGGTAGAGTACAGTAGTGTACAGTAGAGGTAGAGTACAGTAGTGTACAGTTGAGGTAGAGTACAGTGGTGTACAGTAGATGTAGAGTACAGTGGTGTACAGTAGAGGTAGAGTACAGTGGTGTACAGTAGAGGTAGAGTACAGTAGTGTACAGTAGAGGTAGAGTACAATAGTGTACAGTTGAGGTAGAGTACAGTAGTGTGCAGTAGATGTAGAGTACAGTAGATGTAGAGTACAGTGGTGTACAGTAGAGGTAGAGTACAATGGTGTACAGTAGATGTAGAGTACAGTGGTGTACAGTAGAGGTAGAGTACAGTGGTGTACAGTAGAGGTAGAGTACAGTAGTGTACAGTAGAGGTAGAGTACAGTAGTGTACAGTAGATGTAGAGTACAGTGGAGTACAGTAGAGGTAGAGTACAGTAGTGTACAGTTGAGGTAGAGTACAGTGGTGTACAGTAGATGTAGAGTACAGTAGATGTAGAGTACAGTGGTGTACAGTAGAGGTAGAGCACAGTGGTGTACAGTAGATGTAGAGTACAGTAGTGTACAGTAGAGGTAGAGTACAGTGGTGTACAGTAGAGGTAGAGTACAGTGGTGTACAGTAGAGGTAGAGTACAGTAGTGTACAGTAGAGGTAGAGTACAGTAGTGTACAGTAGAGGTAGAGTACAGTAGTGTACAGTAGATGTAGAGTACAGTGGTGTACAGTAGAGGTAGAGTACAGTGGTGTACAGTATAGGTAGAGTATAGTATACTTTTTATTTGAGGAATATTCTTTTTTGTACACGTTAGATGAGTAAATGCTTACATTTAATCTAGAACTACAATAACGTCATGTTTAAGCTAAACGCCTCTGCACTTCGATTTGTCTCAACATTGGGGCAGGAGAGCTGTCAGTCAATAAATGGGAAAACAAAGTAAATTGTGTTACTTATTTGAAAAAGTAACTTTAATTTAAAGGCAGGGTAGGCAATGTGTTTCTAAAACACTTTTTACCAAATTTATTTAAATTGTCTTTATATACCAATACATATCTAAAATGTAAGTACTCTGAAAAGGAGTTTATAAAAATAGAGTGTCTGTAGTCCTCTCAGGGCTGCAATAAACACAGCTCATTATTCCATTTGGGCCGAGTGCTCTGATTGACTGGGCAATTGTCACTCTCCCTCGTTGCTATGGCTACCAGCACTGCTGCAACAGGAGCTGCCCACATGCGTGCACTCGGTTGAGTTGCTCATTTCGGAAGAGGAGAGGCGCGTACAGGCCTATACTGGGAAGCTAGGAAGTCTCACAATTGTGGCAGAGAAAGAGCAGTCAAATTCCCAGTACCACCTGTACCTGCATATACAGTCAGTGCAGGCAAACAAGGCAGAAAAAGGTAACGTCCCTCCATGCACTGCGCTCCGCACCGGTAAACGGGTCCTCCAGCTAAGCGGTCGGCATCACGCGTTCATGTGTTTTGGGGGCGTGGCTTTCTGCTAGTTTCTCAAACCTACCTACCCTGCCTTTAAGTAATTTTAAAAGTAATGCATTACTTTACTAGTTACTTGAAAACGTAATCTGATAACATAACTCAAGTTCTTGTAATGAGTTACCGCTAACACTGCTAATGCCTCTGTGTGTGTGTGTGTGTGTGTGTGTGTGTGTGTGTGTGTGTGTGTGTGTGTGTGTGTGTGTGTGTGTGTGTGTGTGCACATGTGTGCATGTGCGCGTGTGTGTATGCGTGCGTGCGTGTGTGTGTGTTTGTGTGTGTGTGTGTGTGTGTGTGTATGCGTGCGTGTGTGTGTATGCGTGCGTGTGTGTGTATGCGTGCGTATGCGTGTGTGTGTGTGTACGCGTGTGTGTGTGTACGCGTGTGTGTGTGTGTATGTGTGTGTGCAGTGGGATCTGCCGAGAGGGGGAGCAGCTGGTTGTCGGACCCACGGATGACGGGGAGTTTCGGGAGCTGGCGGTCCTCAGTATCCAGAGGAATCGCTCTGGGTGTCGGGTCCTCAGAGCGGGACAGGCCGCTACTCTGGCACTCGGAGATTTCGACCGCTCGTTGTTACGAAAGGTGAGCATTTCTATTGGAGGATGCAGAAGATACTGAATCTGAGCTGTTACACTAGGGGTGGATTGCACCTGTAACCATTAAAGGAGTAGTTCTCTTCAGAATGAAAATGTCCTGATGATTTACTCTCCCCACGTCATCCTAGATGTTCATGTCTTTCTTTATTCAGTCGAAAAGAAATTACGTTTTTTGAGGAAAACACTCCAGGATTTTCTCCATATAGTGACTTCAATGGAGTCCAACGGGTCGAAGGTCCAAATGTGAGTTTCAGTGCAGCTTGAAAGTCTCGACACGATCCAGCCGAGGAATAAGAGTCTGATCTAGACAAACCAGCGCACATTTTTAACAAAATAAACATTTATATACTTTTAACCACAAATGCTCATCTTGCACTAGCTGTGATGCGCCACACATTACACAATCAGTGTGGCGAACAGGACGGCCGAGGGATCTGAGAGAACGGCGCGAGGCCGGTGGTGCGATTGATAATGAGCACACCAGTCTCGCATCTCTCACAGAGGAGCGGAAGCATAAAGGAGGAACGACGACGTTGATGATCGAGAGAGGAACAGGCCTGTATTTTAGTTGAGTTTTGTTTTGTTTTTTTAACATTTAAACATACTTTATTAAAATAAAACCAAACAAACTAAAATACCGCCAGCAGCCACTCGCAGACGACTGCTGGCTAAAATAAAACACAAATACAAAACTCAACTAAAATACAGGCCTGTTCCTCTCTCGATCATCAACGTCGTCGTTCCTCCTTTATGCTTCCGCTCCTCCGTGAGAGATGCGAGACCGGTGTGCTCACAGGTGTTGCTCATTATCAATCGCACCACCGGCCTCGCGCCGCTCTCTCACATCCCTCGGCCGTCCTGTTCGCCACAATCAGGTTGAAAGGTCACGGTAGGAGGAAGAACAGACCCAGTGTTTACAAAGCGAACGTACAAAGACTAAGTCAAACGCCATTTACCAAGAAAACAAAATAAAATGTAAAACAATGATGTCGGACGATTTTGAAGTTGGAGCAGAAAATGAGATGAATGAGTTTTTCCACTACTCCACATTTCTGAACCGGAACACACGTGACCTTTCAACATGATTATGTAATCCGTGAGGAATTGATTGGATGGTTGTGATTTGCTATTGGAGGATCTCATGTGAGTGACAGTTTGCCCCGCCCACATCATCAGAGAAGAGATATTAAAACAAATTATGAAGTTTGGTGCAATAGAGTTATTAGATAAACCTTGATTTAATCTAGGTTTAAACAGGATGATTGTTTAAGTGTTCAGTACTGGAGCCGGTGTAAGTTGTTTGGGTGTGTGTGTGTGTTTGTTCTGTGGCAGGGAATGGTGATGGTTAGTCCCGAGATGAACCCTGATATCTGCTGGCGCTTTGAGGCAGAGATCGTTTTACTCTTCCATGCCAAAACTTTCCACAAGGGCTTCCAGGTGACTGTTCATGTGGGCAACGTTAGACAGACGGCCACAGTTGAGGCTCTGCAAGGAAAGGTGAGTCGTTTTATCCGTCTGACAGATTGTTAGATAACAATTACAATTAAGCACTTACACAGTTTTATGCACTATTGTAACCTAATGTATGCACATTAAGGAAATTATTTTATTTAAGAACAATTGTTTCAAAAGTTAATGCACTTTAAAAAGTGAATGTCATTTCATTTCAATAAAAGCTTCGATGCTTGATTCGGTTTATATTAGCTTATTGCGCTCGCTTGTGGACACATGAGACAGTACAGTACTTTTTACCTTTAGAATTCTAATATAATTAGAATTTTGCTAATATTTAAGAAAAAAATACAAATTTGGAATACGGAATACAAATACGGTTTTGATCCACTTCAAACGTTGTCTCCTGTAGAGTGACTAGCATCACGATTGGAAGGTTTTATCCGCATCACTCGACACAGATCAGTGTGTTTTATCCGCATCACTCGACACAGATCAGTGTGTTTTATCCGCATCACTCGACACAGATCAGTGTGTTTTGTCCGCATCACTCGACACAGATCAGTGTGTTTTGTCCGCATCACTCGACACAGATCAGTGTGTTTTGTCCGCATCACTCGACACAGATCAGTGTGTTTTATCCGCATCACTCGACACAGATCAGTGTGTTTTGTCCGCATCACTCGACACAGATCAGTGTGTTTTATCCGCATCACTCGACACAGATCAGTGTGTTTTATCCGCATCACTCGACACAGATCAGTGTGTTTTATCCGCATCACTCGACACAGATCAGTGTGTTTTGTCCGCATCACTCGACACAGATCAGTGTGTTTTGTCTGCATCACTCGACACAGATCAGTGTGTTTTATCCGCATCACTCGACACAGATCAGTGTGTTTTGTCCGCATCACTCGACACAGATCAGTGTGTTTTGTCCGCATCACTCGACACAGATCAGTGTGTTTTATCCGCATCACTCGACACAGATCAGTGTGTTTTATCCGCATCACTCGACACAGATCAGTGTGTTTTATCCGCATCACTCGACACAGATCAGTGTGTTTTATCCGCATCACTCGACACAGATCAGTGTGTTTTGTCCGCATCACTCGACACAGATCAGTGTGTTTTATCCGCATCACTCGACTCAGATCAGTGTGTTTTATCCGCATCACTCGACACAGATCAGTGTGTTTTGTCCGCATCACTCGACACAGATCAGTGTGTTTTATCCGCATCACTCGACACAGATCAGTGTGTTTTATCCGCATCACTCGACACAGATCAGTGTGTTTTGTCCGCATCACTCGACACAGATCAGTGTGTTTTATCCGCATCACTCGACACAGATCAGTGTGTTTTATCCGCATCACTCGACACAGATCAGTGTGTTTTATCCGCATCACTCGACACAGATCAGTGTGTTTTATCCGCATCACTCGACACAGATCAGTGTGTTTTGTCCGCATCACTCGACACAGATCAGTGTGTTTTATCCGCATCACTCGACACAGATCAGTGTGTTTTATCCGCATCACTCGACACAGATCAGTGTGTTTTATCCGCATCACTCGACACAGATCAGTGTGTTTTGTCCGCATCACTCGACACAGATCAGTGTGTTTTATCCGCATCACTCGACACAGATCAGTGTGTTTTATCCGCATCACTCGACACAGATCAGTGTGTTTTATCCGCATCACTCGACACAGATCAGTGTGTTTTATCCGCATCACTCGACACAGATCAGTGTGTTTTGTCCGCATCACTCGACACAGATCAGTGTGTTTTATCCGCATCACTCGACTCAGATCAGTGTGTTTTATCCGCATCACTCGACACAGATCAGTGTGTTTTGTCCGCATCACTCGACACAGATCAGTGTGTTTTATCCGCATCACTCGACACAGATCAGTGTGTTTTATCCGCATCACTCGACACAGATCAGTGTGTTTTATCCGCATCACTCGACACAGATCAGTGTGTTTTATCCGCATCACTCGACACAGATCAGTGTGTTTTGTCCGCATCACTCGACACAGATCAGTGTGTTTTATCCGCATCACTCGACTCAGATCAGTGTGTTTTATCCGCATCACTCGACACAGATCAGTGTGTTTTATCCGCATCACTCGACACAGATCAGTGTGTTTTATCCGCATCACTCGACACAGATCAGTGTGTTTTATCCGCATCACTCGACACAGATCAGTGTGTTTTGTCCGCATCACTCGACACAGATCAGTGTGTTTTGTCCGCATCACTCGACACAGATCAGTGTGTTTTATCCGCATCACTCGACACAGATCAGTGTGTTTTATCCGCATCACTCGACTCAGATCAGTGTGTTTTATCCGCATCACTCGACACAGATCAGTGTGTTTTGTCCGCATCACTCGACACAGATCAGTGTGTTTTATCCGCATCACTCGACACAGATCAGTGTGTTTTATCCGCATCACTCGACACAGATCAGTGTGTTTTATCCGCATCACTCGACACAGATCAGTGTGTTTTATCCGCATCACTCGACACAGATCAGTGTGTTTTGTCCGCATCACTCGACACAGATCAGTGTGTTTTATCCGCATCACTCGACTCAGATCAGTGTGTTTTATCCGCATCACTCGACACAGATCAGTGTGTTTTATCCGCATCACTCGACACAGATCAGTGTGTTTTGTCTGCATCACTCGACACAGATCAGTGTGTTTTATCCGCATCACTCGACACAGATCAGTGTGTTTTATCCGCATCACTCGACACAGATAAGTGTGTTTTGTCCGCATCACTCGACACAGATCAGTGTGTTTTATCCGCATCACTCGACACAGATCAGTGTGTTTTATCCGCATCACTCGACACAGATAAGTGTGTTTTGTCCGCATCACTCGACACAGATCAGTGTGTTTTATCCGCATCACTCGACACAGATCAGTGTGTTTTATCCGCATCACTCGACACAGATCAGTGTGTTTTATCCGCATCACTCGACACAGATCAGTGTGTTTTATCCGCATCACTCGACACAGATCAGTGTGTTTTGTCCGCATCACTCGACACAGATCAGTGTGTTTTGTCCGCATCACTCGACACAGATCAGTGTGTTTTATCCGCATCACTCGACACAGATCAGTGTGTTTTATCCGCATCACTCGACACAGATCAGTGTGTTTTATCCGCATCACTCGACACAGATCAGTGTGTTTTATCCGCATCACTCGACACAGATAAGTGTGTTTTGTCCGCATCACTCGACACAGATCAGTGTGTTTTATCCGCATCACTCGACACAGATCAGTGTGTTTTATCCGCATCACTCGACACAGATCAGTGTGTTTTATCCGCATCACTCGACACAGATCAGTGTGTTTTGTCCGCATCACTCGACACAGATCAGTGTGTTTTATCCGCATCACTCGACTCAGATCAGTGTGTTTTATCCGCATCACTCGACACAGATCAGTGTGTTTTATCCGCATCACTCGACACAGATCAGTGTGTTTTGTCTGCATCACTCGACACAGATCAGTGTGTTTTATCCGCATCACTCGACACAGATCAGTGTGTTTTATCCGCATCACTCGACACAGATCAGTGTGTTTTATCCGCATCACTCGACTCAGATCAGTGTGTTTTATCCGCATCACTCGACACAGATCAGTGTGTTTTGTCCGCATCACTCGACACAGATCAGTGTGTTTTATCCGCATCACTCGACACAGATCAGTGTGTTTTATCCGCATCACTCGACACAGATCAGTGTGTTTTATCCGCATCACTCGACACAGATCAGTGTGTTTTATCCGCATCACTCGACACAGATCAGTGTGTTTTGTCTGCATCACTCGACACAGATCAGTGTGTTTTGTCTGCATCACTCGACACAGATCAGTGTGTTTTATCCGCATCACTCGACACAGATCAGTGTGTTTTATCCGCATCACTCGACACAGATCAGTGTGTTTTATCCGCATCACTCGACACAGATCAGTGTGTTTTATCCGCATCACTCGACACAGATCAGTGTGTTTTGTCTGCATCACTCGACACAGATCAGTGTGTTTTATCCGCATCACTCGACACAGATCAGTGTGTTTTGTCCGCATCACTCGACACAGATCAGTGTGTTTTATCCGCATCACTCGACACAGATCAGTGTGTTTTATCCGCATCACTCGACACAGATCAGTGTGTTTTATCCGCATCACTCGACACAGATCAGTGTGTTTTATCCGCATCACTCGACTCAGATCAGTGTGTTTTATCCGCATCACTCGACACAGATCAGTGTGTTTTGTCCGCATCACTCGACACAGATCAGTGTGTTTTGTCTGCATCACTCGACACAGATCAGTGTGTTTTATCCGCATCACTCGACACAGATCAGTGTGTTTTATCCGCATCACTCGACACAGATCAGTGTGTTTTGTCTGCATCACTCGACACAGATCAGTGTGTTTTGTCCGCATCACTCGACACAGATCAGTGTGTTTTGTCCGCATCACTCGACACAGATCAGTGTGTTTTATCCGCATCACTCGACACAGATCAGTGTGTTTTATCCGCATCACTCGACTCAGATCAGTGTGTTTTATCCGCATCACTCGACACAGATCAGTGTGTTTTGTCCGCATCACTCGACACAGATCAGTGTGTTTTATCCGCATCACTCGACACAGATCAGTGTGTTTTATCCGCATCACTCGACACAGATCAGTGTGTTTTATCCGCATCACTCGACACAGATCAGTGTGTTTTATCCGCATCACTCGACACAGATCAGTGTGTTTTATCCGCATCACTCGACACAGATCAGTGTGTTTTATCCGCATCACTCGACACAGATCAGTGTGTTTTATCCGCATCACTCGACACAGATCAGTGTGTTTTATCCGCATCACTCGACACAGATCAGTGTGTTTTGTCCGCATCACTCGACACAGATCAGTGTGTTTTGTCCGCATCACTCGACACAGATCAGTGTGTTTTATCCGCATCACTCGACACAGATCAGTGTGTTTTGTCTGCATCACTCGACACAGATCAGTGTGTTTTATCCGCATCACTCGACACAGATCAGTGTGTTTTATCCGCATCACTCGACACAGATCAGTGTGTTTTATCCGCATCACTCGACACAGATCAGTGTGTTTTATCCGCATCACTCGACACAGATCAGTGTGTTTTGTCTGCATCACTCGACACAGATCAGTGTGTTTTATCCGCATCACTCGACACAGATCAGTGTGTTTTATCCGCATCACTCGACACAGATCAGTGTGTTTTGTCTGCATCACTCGACACAGATCAGTGTGTTTTATCCGCATCACTCGACACAGATCAGTGTGTTTTGTCCGCATCACTCGACACAGATCAGTGTGTTTTATCCGCATCACTCGACACAGATCAGTGTGTTTTATCCGCATCACTCGACACAGATCAGTGTGTTTTATCCGCATCACTCGACACAGATCAGTGTGTTTTATCCGCATCACTCGACACAGATCAGTGTGTTTTGTCCGCATCACTCGACACAGATCAGTGTGTTTTGTCCGCATCACTCGACACAGATCAGTGTGTTTTGTCCGCATCACTCGACACAGATCAGTGTGTTTTATCCGCATCACTCGACACAGATCAGTGTGTTTTATCCGCATCACTCGACTCAGATCAGTGTGTTTTATCCGCATCACTCGACACAGATCAGTGTGTTTTGTCCGCATCACTCGACACAGATCAGTGTGTTTTATCCGCATCACTCGACACAGATCAGTGTGTTTTATCCGCATCACTCGACACAGATCAGTGTGTTTTATCCGCATCACTCGACACAGATCAGTGTGTTTTATCCGCATCACTCGACACAGATCAGTGTGTTTTGTCCGCATCACTCGACACAGATCAGTGTGTTTTATCCGCATCACTCGACTCAGATCAGTGTGTTTTATCCGCATCACTCGACACAGATCAGTGTGTTTTATCCGCATCACTCGACACAGATCAGTGTGTTTTGTCTGCATCACTCGACACAGATCAGTGTGTTTTATCCGCATCACTCGACACAGATCAGTGTGTTTTATCCGCATCACTCGACACAGATCAGTGTGTTTTATCCGCATCACTCGACTCAGATCAGTGTGTTTTATCCGCATCACTCGACACAGATCAGTGTGTTTTGTCCGCATCACTCGACACAGATCAGTGTGTTTTATCCGCATCACTCGACACAGATCAGTGTGTTTTATCCGCATCACTCGACACAGATCAGTGTGTTTTATCCGCATCACTCGACACAGATCAGTGTGTTTTATCCGCATCACTCGACACAGATCAGTGTGTTTTGTCTGCATCACTCGACACAGATCAGTGTGTTTTGTCCGCATCACTCGACACAGATAAGTGTGTTTTGTCCGCATCACTCGACACAGATCAGTGTGTTTTATCCGCATCACTCGACACAGATCAGTGTGTTTTGTCCGCATCACTCGACACAGATCAGTGTGTGGATCACTGGAGCTTCTGTGAGTGTGATGTTCTCTGTGATCGTGTGCTTCAGGACGAGCTGCGCACCGGAGAGAAAGCGGTGGTCGGGTTCAGGTTCATCAAACACCCGGAGTATCTGAAGCTCGGCACCAAGCTGCTGTTCCGAGAGGGAGTGACCAAAGGCATCGGTCAGGTGACCAAACTACAGCCCGCATGCCAGTACCAGCAGCAGGCCTGAGCAGGCCACGCTCTCGAGTCCAGGCCACATCAGTCTGAGCTGAACACACTGATGCCTGCACACACATACACACACTGATGCCTTTACCGTCACACACACACTGATGCCTGCACAGTCACACACACTGATGCCTGCACAGTCACACACACACACACACTGATGCCTGCACAGTCACACACACACACACACACACCTTTACAGTCACACACACACACACACTGATGCCTGCACAGTCACACACACACTGATGCCTGCACAGTCACACACACACACACACACACACACACACACACTGATGCCTTTACCGGCACACACACACTGATGCCTGCACAGTCACACACACACACACTGATGCCTGCACAGTCACAGTCACACACACACACACACTGATGCCTGCACAGTCATCACACACACACGCATTTAAAGTCACACACACATTGATGCCTTCACAGTCACACACACACACACACACACTGATGCCTGCACAGTCACACACACACTGATGCCTGCACAGTCACACACACACACACACACACACACACACACACACACACACACACACACACACACACACACACACACACACACACACACACACAGACACACACACATGCCTTTACAGTCACACACATACACACACACACACACACACACACACTGATGCCTTTACAGTCACACACACACACACACACACACACTGATGCCTTTACAGTCACACACACACACACACACACTGATGCCTTTACAGTCACACACACACACACACACACACACTGATGCCTTTACAGTCACACACACACACACACACACACTGATGCCTTTACAGTCACACACACACACACACACACACACACACACACACACACACACACACACACACACACACACACACACACACACACACACAGATGCCTTTACAGTCACACACACACACACACACACACACACACACACACACTGCAGCTCTCACTGTTTCTGTCTAGCTTTACAGTAAATATTCTTCAATCAAGATACATTCACTGGAGAAGCTATTTTAAAAATAAATGTAAAAATTGAGTTTGTACTTAAAAAAAAAAGAACAAAATCTGTCAGCGGGGTCAAAAAAACAACCTTTGAATTAAGACCCAGCTGGAAGATATTTGTTATATATTGGTTTTTTTTAAGTACTTAAGTTTAATGTTTTTTGTTTTTTTCACAAAACAAAAATGTCTTCAGTCGTTTCGGGTCTCCAGTAAATGTATCTTGATTTACAGGAATAGTTCAAGCAAAAATTTAAATTCTGTCCTCATTTACTCGCCCTCAAGTTGTTTGAAACCTGTATGAGTTTCTTTCTTCTGTTAAACAGAATATTTTATTTTGAAAAAGTCAGTAACCAGAAAGCTGATGGACACCATTCACTTCTATAGTACTTTATTTTTCCTACTATAGAAGTCAATATGGTCCAACAACAGTTTGGTTTCCCACATTGTTCAAAATATCTTTTGTGTTCAGCAGAAAGAAACTCATAAAGGTTTGAAACAACTTGAGGGCGAGTAAATGATGACAGACTTAAACAATTTTAAGTGAATAATTCCTATAGGAAACAGGAAAGAAACACTGAGGAAGAGCATGATTGTTTGCAGTGTGTCTGCATATCAAACATATATCTTTCTGTTCAGTGTTCAGACGGCACTGAATAACACACACCGTCACAGTTTATCACAATGTTCAGTAACCAAAGCAGAGATTGTGTATTTAAACGTGGCTGCCAAAGATTATTCTTTTGTTTTAAGTGGACATTTTTATAACTGATGTCAATGAAGAATGGTTTCTTCTCATGGCAGCTAGAGTTTGAAATCACCACCAAATGCCAGAAACTATCTCTGATATCTTTTAATTTATTTTATCGTTGTGTAACGAGGTGTTTTGTACTGAAGTGCATCATCAGTCCTGAACAGCACAGCCTTTAGATATAAATCTGCAGCTTTACACCAAGTGTCCCTCCGTTCTCACCATCGATTCTGCCTTGAAGAGAGCGAACGCCCGCTCCTGCCTTCAGTAGCTCAGGAAAACTGGAGAACTACTCTTTCTTCCGTTCACACACACACACACCACTGTCGAATTATGCAAATGACTCTTTCATCTGTTCTTTCTCCCTCAGTGTTTCCCTCATGAACACTTGGTTTGGTGCTAATGCTTCTGATGTACATGTTTTTAAATGTTGGAAGGGGAGGATAAAGTGTGTTAGATAAAGTTCTTGTCCTGTAAGCATCGCATGCGTGTTCGTCTCCAGCAGCGCTTCATCTTTAACCTTCACTTTCAGGGTTTACTCCGTCACTGTTCTCTCTCTGTGCAGTTTTAGAAGTAAAAATGTATTTAAACCAAACGTTTTTGGAAATTTATAAAGAATGTCAGGGGGACAAAATCTGGATGTTTTAGTTTCTTAGATTTTTAATAATTTCCATTCTAATATGCATCTGTTGTTTTGAGTGACGTCTCATTTTTACACCGAATGTCAGTTTTCTGGCAAAACGTTTTTTTTTGTGGTATTTTAAAAAAAAATTAGCATTACTTTTTGGTGAATTGGAGAATTTATGTACAGATTTGTGTGTATATTGTGTGATGTACATAAATAAAAGTTTATTCAAGTTTATTATTGACAATGATTTCATTGTTTCAGCTTGTTGTTGAAAGGGGATGCTGTGATCACTGGGAAACTCAATGTAGATGGTCTCGCTTAAATGTAAATGTATAAACTTGAATGGGATGGTTCATGATTTACAAAAAATATATTAAAAAAATTATTTTCAATAGAAGTCAATGAGTTGATCGCCCCTGGTGGCTGGATGCAGTATAGCTCTTAAACCCCGCCCTCTCCGTGCAATGGAACGTGAAACAAACTAATCAATCAAATAACACTTCAAATAATTTTTTCCAAATGTTTTTTTGTCATTTTAGGCAGTTTTTATCACTCTGATGATAGTTCAAGTGTTCGTTCTTTAGGTTTTAGTTTGTGACGTCCTGATTGACAGCTGAGATTGACAGCTCCTCTGAATGTAGTAGTCAAGTCACTCACTGAAGCGCCAACAGACTTATTTCTGGATTTTCGGGAGGAGATTAATTTCTACGTTTCCATAACTGTTTATTTCACACCGCCATAATGAGTTTTTTTTTCACTCCGCACTCACTACTGCGCAGACTCGAGACTTCACTTACCACAATTGAAGAGAGTAAAGGTGTCTCGTCCATCTTCTTTTTACAGTCTTTGGCTGCATCCGAAATCGCCCCCTAAACCTTTAATCACTACTCCCTACGTTAGTCACTTGAAGGAGTAAGAGAACGAGTGAGCGAATTCGGACAGCCGTTGAGCGGATATCGGCTGTACTCGTTATTGCAGTGCATTGTGGGATAGAATGAGTGTACTAAATAACGTACACTATGGTTTCGGACAACACTACAAATGTCTGTTCCCTCATATACTGCCCTATTTGAGGGTATAGGGGCGATTTCGGATTCAGTCTATGGTTAGGACAGGTTTGGTGGTATGGGTAGGTTTTAAGGCTGGGTTAAGAGGTCAACATTAGAGATGTATATTGTGTATCAGTATATTGGATCCGTGCAGCTCTTAAAGTGACAGCAGCCTAATATTCCTGCTGCACTGCTGTGTTTTAATGTTAATCAAACAAAAGACCAAAAAAAAAAATCACTCTTGACTAAACTTTTGTAACTTTATAGCCAATTTATACAATGAAAAATACATTTTACATTTGATTATTTCTGTACCTGAAAGGCATTATTTAACCTGCCATTTCATATGCATCTGTTTTGTTATATTTATGTTGGCCTGTTGAATGTTAAGTGGATCCAATCATTGCTCAATTGATCTTATTTGATGATGCATCAATAAACCAGCTGGTATACTTTAATGTGTGTTTTTTAACTTTGCTAATTTAAAATATGATCAAATCTTTTTTAATGGCAAAAGTTCAAATAAGAGAGTGTGACAAATATCAGTATCAGTCAATATTTGTGTTAGAATCGGTATCTTTAAAAAAAAAATCTAATTGGTCTATAGTCAACAGTGTAATTACATGTAGGTATTTTTTTAAAATATATGTACAATGTAAAAACATGTATGTACACAAAAAGTGCAACATATCAAATAATTAATTGTAATGTTCAGGCATGAAAACTCACCTTTCGGCGAAATTCGCAGTTTTAAAACCAAAATGGGTCACCTACGTGATTTGTGCAGATCCAACGAGAAATTATTCGTGGCCAGCATTTACCCGCTGTATCTCTATAGAGCCTAAGCCCCGCCCCTCCGCTTCCGGCTCATGGGACCTTATATCGGAAAAAATATTCATGGTAGTCAATGGCGAGAGACAACTTATCTTTTTATTCCGTCTGAACTGTGCCCTGAATTACACATATGATGTTTGTCAATTTAAAAGATAATTAAGAAAGTCACAGTTTGTCATAAAACAGAAGAGTAACATTTAGTTTTATGTGAAAATCACTCAATGAACTACATATCTCGTCTCGCACTATGTACGTCACAAAGCATGTGTGTGTGCAGTCTGGTAGTACAAAACACACAGGCATGACGGCGTAACGTTACGATTTTAACGTAAGACTATAGAAAAAATTACAAATGTTAGCTTCAGTAAAGTTAGCTTCTGTAAAGTTAGCTTCATTCATTGAGAGGAAAGGTAAGACCTCACATGCGCGCCTTTTGGGTTTGTAGTCTTTGTAATTACGTATTTTCACAGTCTTATACCTCAACAGTTTTACATCAAACTGCGACTTTCTTGACTTTAAAATGTATCTTTTAAATTGACAAACATCATATGTGTAATTCATGTGTAGGTTGAATGATACGTCTGCCATAGCCTGACAGTGTCTGTATCGCTTCGGGTTTCGGGTAGGAACCAGAGCACAAAAAGAACTACAAAATTCGACTGCTTTACGGCATACCTCACTTCCCCCACCACCCCCCACTTCCTCGAATTCTGACGTGAGAGCCCAACTAGCGTTTGATACCAGTCTGTATGTTGTTGTCATGGCCGAACCAACTACTACAAGGAAGAAGGCAAAGGTTTTGTCAGAGGAGACTAAAAAAAGAAAAAGCGAGAGTGACCAATTAAAAGCCAGGACAAGGATCAACATTGGTCCAATGTTCGCTCGCTGGTGTGAGCTAAAGGAGGAGGGGTGCACGACCGATGCTGACCTGGCCGTCATGCTTTTGGACTAGTAAGTTAAATATATTGCTTGCATACTATCTCTTTTTTTTCTAATTTGTTGTCTGCCTGGCCATGTTACGGAATCTGTCTGTTCCTCCATTTATCTTCATGATAGTCATGTTTGTTTATTTATTTTTCTGGTGAAAGTGTCTTGCCTCAGGCTATAATGCAAATCGATTTTTCAAATTTGCAGATTCATCTATGGTAGCTTGATATTATAATATTGACGATATATGGCTATTACCTACCACACAAACATTGAATTGAATTATCCATAATGTAAAAGAGTAGCCAATAGACTACTATTATGACGCTGGCTTGTAAACGTGAGCTACGCGATCTTTTGGCGTTAAAAAAAATAAAACCCATGAAATTATGGAATAATTAACCAATGTACCTGGGATGAAGAGATTCCACGTGGAACTCAAGACGGTATCGGCTTGTAGAGATGCGCGGATGGGCTATTATTTCATCCGCAACCGCATCACAAAACTCATCATCCGTCCGCCATCCATCCGCACCAACGTTTTTGACCAATTTTCCCGCCTCCATCCGGTGATACAAGGCGCTGCTGATGACAGCCGCGAGACTAGAAACCGCCCGCCACGGCCCGAATTTAATTAAAATATTTTTTTCCGTCACGTCATCCGCCCGATCCGCGGTTTATCCGCGCATCTCTGTCGGCTTGTCAACAAATGCACGTGTGACTGATTTTACGAAAGTAGTAGAAGACAATACTGTTTCCTAACTGTAGGGGGACCCAGAGAGCAAAAACTGCATCGTGCTGCTTTAAAGGGGAAATGAAGCAGTCAGTCAAGTTTACATGATTTACAAGATGGACTTCCACTATAATCAAAAATTATATAAGAAACATGACAAATGTTAACATATGAAAGAAACACCGTTATATCTTTCGCGGCAAGGGCGCCGCCATTGTGCAGTATTATAACCGGTGACGTCACGGGGTTGGTTTGCTCTGTGCTGAGTTCAGTAAAATACAGTGAAAGATGCATGTAAGCTGGTCGAACCAGCGAACAACTAACGTTAGGTACAGTCATTGTTAGCTAACAGCTGTAAGCATGAACTAGCTAACGCTAACTTAGTGTTTAGCGAGTGAACTTTATTAGTACCAGACAAAAAGACGACGTCTAACGTTAACAAACTGCACATGGAAACATTGTTCGCGATGTCTGCCATCATATTCCTGTCTCTTGTCAACACCATGGTTGCAATACATGGTCAAGATCAGCTTCTTGACAGCAGATGGATCGTGGTATCGTGGCGTAATAATCTGTTTGGTTGTAAAATGTATTACCTGAATACCTGAGTTGACAGGTATGAGCTACACCTAATACACCATAACACCATAATTTGTATAGCCCTGCATATAACGAGATTTGGGAGATCTGTCTAAATCGGTTCGTGAATCAGTTTGAATGATCTGTTCGGTTTCCTGCACGCACTGAATCACTGAAGCGCTTTCAATTCACACTCGACTCGGAGTCGTAACAGGAAGATTAAAAACATCAAGAGCGTTGAAGTGGCCGTGGACCTACAGTACAGTCTAGTGAAAGCAAATCTGCAAATCTATATTGTTTGCCAGCGATGAAGATCTTTATTAGTTGAACATCTTCGTAAGCTGTCTGTGAATTAATGATTCCACAGGACGATACATTCGATTTCATTTCATTCAGGTAAGTAATACATTACAACCAAACAGATTATTACGCCACGATAGCACATCTGCTGTCAAGACGCCGATCTTGACCATGTATTGCAACCATGGTGTTGACAAGTTATATATTTCTTATATAATTTTTGATTATAATGGAAATCCATCTTGTAAATCATGTAAACTTTACTGACTGCTTAATTTCCCTTTAAAGTACATATGTAGAATAGTCGGATCTATGCATTTATTCATGTGCAAATTCTTGGTACTAACACCATGAAAAAAAAGAAAAAAAATGTAACCCAATTTACTATCTAAATCGATTGCTGGACATCGTAATGTAAACATCCGATTTATGATTTAGCATTGTATGAGCAATATTTAATGTCGAATTGCCGTAAAGCAGTTTGTGTTTCTCACTCGTTCTCACAAGACTTCCAATTTCCAACTTACCGGGACGTTAGTCCCCATGTTGCAAGGTTGGTTTTCTGCCTGGGAACACTGGGGGGGAGCGTGGAAAGTCACCATTCTCACCAGAACAGGTTATTTAACCATGCAAATGATTTCTAAACTATTTTATTAAGTTGAAATAGTTGCCAAGTTCCCCTTTAAAGGCTCGTTCACACCAAGGACGAAAGTTATAAAGGTATAGCTGTAAAAATAATTAAAAATGTAAAATAAAAGTCCACACCACAACTATAGCAATAATAGCACAGAGGATGTTTTGATCTCTGAGATACCCAGCCAGAGGGTGGAGACTATTTCAACCTCAGAGAGGCAAGAGTGGTCTTGCTAAGGGAAAGACACGCGCTAACAGAGGAGACTTACCGTGGAAATACAATACAAATATCGTGTTGGGATTGCCCAAGCAGGGGAATCGCAACACATGAAGACACCTAATCCGACACGAGGGCTGGTCAACTGGGCAGCACACAGGTGTTAGACGTCAACAGTGCTAAGGGAACCCAGGGTTCAGAACTGTGAAACTCACCTGAGGAAATCAGCACACACATCCAGTCCGTGGAGTGGAATGGCAAAGTAAGTGAATGACACAGAGCAGGTCCTACTTACTGGCTGCTTGAAGCGAGTATACGGGAGGACACGGGCTCTACATGGAGATTATAGAATCTTGCAAATTTGTTAGGTTTCGCCCAGCCTGCAGCTCTACAAATGTCTCTTAGCGAGGCGCCATGTCTAACGCCCAGGAGGAAGCAACACTCGTGGTCGAGTGAACTTTCACACCTAGGGGACATGGCAGTCCTTGGGCTTGGTAAGCCAAGGTAATAGCATCCACTATCCAGTGGGACAACCTCTGCTTGGAGACAGCCTTTTCCTTCTGCTGGCATCCGTAACAGACAAAGAGCTGGTCTGAGTTCCTGAAACAAGAGCTGGTCTGAGGTCCTCAAACACTGAGTTCTATCTACGTAAGCATGGAGTGCGCGTACTGGACAAGACAGAGCAGTGCTAGGGCTGGATCTGCCTCCTCCAGGGAAAGAGCTTGCAAGTTGACCACCTGATCCCTGAAGGGAGTGGTGGGAACTTTGGGCACATATCCCGGCCGGGGTTAGATAGACCCACTGAGAGATCCCAAGAGGGTATCTGCTGAGGTAGGAGTGGATTGAGCCTCCTAGCTCCTCGCAAGAACCTGATGACCAGGTTGTGTTTCCCTACTAGCTTAGGTCAACCAAATCTCACTTAAACCTTCCAGGACCCACACATGTAGGTTCCAAAGATCGGGACATGGGTACCAGAGGGTGCCCCCCCTCTGAGAAAGGAGGTCCTTCCTCAGAGGAATTGTCGTCCTGTGGTCTGTGCGAGCAGGCTCACGGGGGAAATGCATACTTGCAAAGGCACCATGGCCAGCTGTGTGCCAGAGCCTCCATGGCGACGGTCAGGGTGTAAAACCACTGGCAGTGGGAAGTGTCTGGAGAGGCAAACAGATCTACCGGTGCATCTCCGAAGCGTTCCTAAATCAGCTGAATCATCTGGGGATGGAGTCTTCACACCCCGGGGTGAGAGCGATGTCGTGAGAGCTCGTCGGTTGCACGATTTAGCTCGCCCGGGATGTGACTGGCACGAAGCGACCTCAGATGCTTCTGACTCCATAAGAGGAGATGGCAGCGAGCATGCGGCGGGATTGTTGACCACCCTGACAGTTGATTTACGCAGTCACAGTGTTGTCCATCAGGACCAGTACGTGCTTGCCCCTGAAGCAGTGCAGAGCAAGATGTATTGCTAGCAACTCGAGGCAATTGACATGCCACTGGAGTTAGGGTCCTGTCCAGGAGCCTGACGCAGCATGTCCGTTGCACATGGCACCCCAGCCCGTGGCGGAGGCATCTGTTGAGACAACATGCCTGGAAACTCATTCTAGGGGAACACCTGCCCATAGAAATGAGAGGTTGGACAACAGGGTGAACGTTTGATGGTAGGCCGGAGTAACTGACACTCGGAGCGTGCCCTGTTGCCATGTCCATCTCGGGACTCTGTCGTGAAGCCAGTGCTGAAGCGCTCTCATATGAAGTAACCCGAAAGGTGTGACTGCCGCTGCGGATGCCATATGGCCCAGGAGCCTCTGAAAAAGTTTCAGTGGAACCGTCATCTTGCCCTTGAATTGACTCAGGCAATTTAATTGACTCAGACTGAGCACGCTCGCTCGCAAGCTGCGCCTGCGACAAAGTCTATTTCCATACTGAGAAAAGCGATCCTCTGGACGGGGGAGAGTTTGCTCTTTTCCCAGTTGAGCCGAAGGCCCAGTCGGGAGAAGTGCCTGAGCACTAGGTCCCTGTGCTGGCACAACTGCTCCCGAGAGTGAGCTAGAATCAGCCAGTTGTTGAGGTAGTTGAGAATACGAACACCCTGCTCCCTGAGTGCAGCAGGAACCACCTTCGTGAAGACATGGGGTGTGGCCCGAGGAGGTTAATTCGTCAGGGAAGCCCACACCGTCACCCTCAGATAACCCTGGCCATCAGCCTAAGTAGCCCTCTCATGAGAAGAGGAACTAGATCGGGGTATGGTAGAGGGGTACTCTACCTCGTGTGAGGTCATTGAGTCTCGGTCGCAGTGCTGCAATGGTCATCCTCCCGCAATGGGCACATGACTCATCCACAAATGAAGAGGCTTGACTCGTAGTATTTAACTCGAGAAGTGATAGTAGAGCACAGTAACGCTCGGCTCTGAAGCGAAAGCATGAATTCGAGAATGCACACACTAGTCCTTATATACCCACACAGCGGGGTGGGGCTCGCGATACAAATTCCCCAGACCAAGGTACTTTGCCTATCATTGGCTCTTTTTTTACAACTCGAAGGTGATTGGGCTCTCGGGCAAGACCCCGATTCGTCAGACGTTCTGACATAACGAAGAACATGACTGACTGAAAGGGAACAAGTACACCAGGTGTCATAGAAAGTGTTCCCAGTTCCGGCTGACTTAGTTTATGCAGCCTTACATTGAATTATAAAAGTTGATAATGTGTTGTGTATGCTAGGTTAAAGAGAAGTGTTTTTAGTCTAGATTTTAAACTGACAGACTGTGTCTGCTTCCCGGACAATGCTATGAAGATTGTTCCAAAGTTTAGGTGCTAAATAGGAAAACGATCTACCGCCAGCAGTCTATTTTGAAATTCTAGCTATTATCAACTGGCCAGAATTTTGAGATTGCAATAGACGTGAAGGACTATAATGCGTTGAGAGCTCGCTCAGGTACTGGGGAGCTAACCATTTAGTACTTTGTAAGTAATCAGCAATATTTTAAAATGTATACGATGTTTAATAGGGAGCCAATGCAGTGTTAACAGAACGGGGCTAATATGGTCATCCTTCTTGGTTCTAGTAAGAACTCTAGCAGCTGCGTTTGGAGTTTGTTTATTAAGCGTGCAGGGCAACCACCCTTGAGAGCATTTCAATAATCTAGCCTTGAGATCATGAACGCATGAACTATCTGTTCTGCATTTTTCATTTAAAGCATGTCGTGTTTTTAAGATGGAAAAATGTGGTTTTATAGATGCTAGAAACATGGCTTTCAAATGAATGATTGGTATCAAAAAGCACACCCAGGTTCCTAACTGACGACAAAGAATTGACAGCAGCGTTTCTGTCTTTTCCATCTCAAAAAGATTCTCCTCTGGACCTTTTCAATGTAATAATTAAAATTTTTCTATCTCAGAATTCATAGCACGTCATAATTTTGAATTGTCATAATGAATTAGTATGTCAATTACGAATTACAAAGCATGATTTTTATTTCTTATTTAGTGGGAAGATGCTTCCATACATGTAAAAAAAAAAAAAAGAAGTTTTTTATTCATGTTATTATGACCCCTTTAATAAATCACAGCTGTTTTAATATGCAATCTTGACTTAGTGTCCCAATGTTTAGTGGAAAGAAATGGACTTTGAACATAATATTCTGTTCAACAACTTGTTTATTATTTACATAAAAACACGAAACATTTGAAAATCACAAATATTTCAAATCAAAACCTGCTCGTATAAAAAGCTTGTCCAGATAAAGTGCTGTTGAATATCTCACGTCTTCTTAAAGAAGGAGTCCAATGTGCCGGATTTTCCCAGGACTCGGGCTCTCTTGGCCTGCGGGCCGCTCTGGATCCGTGTTCTGCTCTTCCCATGGGACAACAGAGGAGCTACGGCGAGAACGGGACCGTCACTGGAGGCCGAAGTTCTGAAGGATTTCTGCAAGTCCAGAGCGAAGTGATAATCTGTGTGTTCAGGCATTTCCCAGACCAGCACCTTCTGTCCACAGCGTTCACACACCTGAAGATATTCTGAGGAGCTCGGCTCTACACACACCTGAAGATCCTTGGAGGAGCTCGGCTCTACACAAACCTGAAGATCCTTGGAGGAGCTCGGCTCTACACACAACTTAAGATCCTTGGAAGAGCTCGGCTCTACACACACCTGAAGATCCTTGGAGGAGCTCGGCTCTACACACACCTTAAGATCTTTGAAGAAGCTCGGCTTTACAGACACCAGAAGATCCTTGGAGGAGCTCGGCTCTACACACACCTGAAGATCCTCAGAGGAGCTCGGCTCTACACACAACTGAAGATCCTTGGAGGAGCTCGGCTCTACACACAACTGAAGATCCTTGGAGGAGCTCGGCTCTACACACAACTGAAGATCCTTGGAGGAGCTCGGCTCTACACACACCTGAAGATCCTCGTCTTTGGTCCGCATCCGCAAGTTTCCTTCAAAGAGCCCGAGGTTTTTCTCCAGGCTTTTTCTCTGGAAGAAGGAAGAGATTCCAGAGGCTTTCTGAGACCTGCACTGGCTGGGTTTGTTTTCCACAGGAGTGTGTGACGCGTGGTCCTCCGCTCGCCGCTTGTTTCTCTCGGCTGCCTTCTCAAACATGGACTGGATGGCCCCGGGGCTCCTGGGGGACGGCTGTGTTTTGGGGGTTTGCGTTGAACTTGCGTCGCTGCTCAGGAAGCTGGTTATTCCTCCTGAGGAGGATGAAGGTACATCACTGAACTTACTGGCTGACAGATGAAGGCAAGTCAAGGCAGGAGACCTACGGGAAAATAATGAAGCCTTAGCGAAGTAACTCAACTGTTGAAATATATAGTATATATATACACACTGCATCCGGAAAGTATTCACAGCCCTTCACTTTTTCCACATTTTGTTATGTTACAGCCTTATTCCAAAATGGATTAAATTCATTATTTTCCTCAAAATTCTACAAACAATACCCCATAATGACAACATGAAAGAAGTTTGTTTGAAATCTTTGCAAATTTATTAAAAATAAAAAACGAAAAAGAAATCACATGTACATAAGTATTCACAGCCTTTGCTTAATACTTTGTTGAAGCACCATTGGCACCAATTACAGCCTCAAGTCTTTTTGAGTATGGTGCTACAAGCTTGGCAAACCTGATGTTGGGCAGTTTCTTCCATTCTTCTTTGCAGAACCTCTCAAGCTCCATCAGGTTGGAGGGGGAGCGTCGGTGCACAGCATTTTCAGATCTCTCCAGAGATGTTCAATCGCGTTCAAGTCTGGGCCACTGAAGGACATTCACAGAGTTGTCCCGTAGCCACTCCTATGTTATCTTGGCTGTGTGCTCAGGGTCGGTGTCCTTTTGGAAGATGAACCGTCGGCCCAGTCTGAGGTCCAGAGCGCCCTGGAGCAGGTTTTCATCACGGATGTCTCTGTACATTGCTAAATTCATTGCTTTCCCTTGATCCTGACTAGTCTACCGGTCTGTGCCGCTGAAAAACATCCCCGCAGCTGATGCTGCCGCCACTCGGCTTCACTGTAGGGACGGTATTGTCCAGGTGTTGAGCGTGCCTGGTTTCCTCCAGACATGACGCTTGCCATTCAGTCCAAAGAGTTCAATCTTTGTTTCTCATGGTCTGAGAGTCCTTCAGGTGCGTATTGGCAAACTCCAGGTGGGCTGTCACGTGCTTTTACTGAGGAGTGGCTTCCATATGCTTGGTGGAGAGCTGCAGAGATGGTTGTTCTTCTGGAAGGTTCTCCTCTCTCCACAGAGGAACTCTGGAGCTCAGTCAGAGGGACCATCGGGTTCGTGGTCTCCTCCCTGACTGAGGCCCTTCTCCCCCGATCGCTCAGTTTGAGTCCTGCTGGTTCCAAACTTCTTCCATTTACAGATGATGGAGGCCACTGTGCTCATTCGGACCTTCAATGCTGCAGACATTTTTCTATACCCTTCCCCAGATCCTGTCTCGGAGGTCTACAGACAATTCCTTGGACTTCATGGCTTGGTTTGTGCTCTGACATGCACTGTTAACTGTGGGACCTTATATAGAAAGGTTTGTGCTTTTCTAAATCATATCCAATCAAATGAATTTACCCCAGGTGGACTCCAATCCAGGTGTAGAAACATCTCAAGGATGATCAGTGGAAACAGGATTGCATCTGAGCTCAAATTTAAATGTCATGGCAAAGGCTGTGAATACTTATGTACATGTACATTTTTTATTTTTAATAAATTTGCAAAGATTTTAAACAAACCTCTTGTTGTCATTATGGGTTATTGCTTGTAGAATTTTGAGGAAAATAATGAATTTAATCCATTTTGGAATAAGGCCGTGACATAACTAAAAGTGGAAAAAGTGAATTGCTGTGAATACTTTCAAGATGCACTGTCTGTGATTGGCTACAATGATCAACCCTTCAAAAACATGTTGTCTTCACTGAGCGCTTACACAAAATCAAATGCACACGTTTGAAAGCAGGCGTCATTCAGCGGATTCCCAATATATTTCTCTCTCTCTCTCTCTCTCTCTCTCTCTCTCTCTCCCGGATATAAGGACCGCCCCAAACACTCAATGGGAAGCCCTTGAACCTGTTGACTTTGTGCTTTATGCCATCGTGCTTCGCGTTCGACTCTTTGATTGTTCTTCTCTTCACCTTTGTTCGTTTCGCCATAATTTAACTGAGTAAGACTGTTGTGCCATAGAGATTGTTAGTGTTTAATGAAACTGTGAGTGAGTGTTTCTTGATTGTAATCCTACTTCTGATATTCTCCTTTATCTGTTTGAATACGCCATGGTTTCTGATTTTAACTTGTCGACCTGAGACTTTGTAAATAAATGTGTATATATTCTTGTATATACATTTATACCAGATTAAGGGATCTAGGGGGTTTGACGGCAATTTATTTATATCTCTTTTTCACTTTTTTTATGGTTAAGGGAGTTAGGTAAGCTAAACTGTATTTTTGTTTTCTTTATCTTTCGCTTCAGGTCATTTAGGTTCTAAAAGAAGATTGTTTTGTTTGTTATTTTGGCCTTGTCTGCCCCTGACGCTAACCCTTCATGATAAATAAAGCTCATGTTATTTGTCATCTCTCTGGTAGTGTGACTTCATTTTTCATGTTGCGGCTGACCCCTAGCGTTCGTAACACCTCCTTTCAAACGTGTGTATCTGTATCATGACATGTTTTTAAAGGGTTGTTCTTTATAGCCAATCACAGACATATATGTTGAGCGCATGAAAACAATGGCCAATCAGAGGCGTTTAAGAATCCGCTTAAATGGCTACAGGGAAATGCTGGTGTCGTTATATTTTTTAGATTTCATTACCGACTTGGAACAGAAGTCGGTACTTTTGACAACTCCACTCGTCTGCATTGGTTGTTCGAGCGGACGGTTCCTGTATTTCACTCACCACGCCTCCTGGTGGCTGCCTGCAGTATTGAGGCTCTTGATGATAGCGAAGCTGTCTGAGGTCATCTTGGTGGCGTCGTATCGCACAAGCGCACAGCAGCGAGAGAAACTACTGGCTCTCTTATCTCCCGCCTGCCGGACGCCCACCGTCAGCTGTTTGGCCACTCGCCCGTTCTGCAGAGAAACACCATACATCACAGCACCGCAGTGGGAGATAATCACACGCCAAACGCTAGCTCATGTTAAAACTCATTGACTTTGCTCACACAAGCCTACACTTCCAGTCAAAAGTTTTGGGTCGGTACGATTTTTAATGCTTTTAAAAGAAGTCTCTTCAATATTATTATTATTATAAAATAATAATATTGTTAAATATTATTACAATTTGAAATTACTGTTTTCTATTTTAATATATTTTAAAAATGTAATTTATTCCTGTGATCAAAGCTGAATTTTCAGCATCATTACTCCAGTCTTCAGTGTCACATGATCCTTCAGAAATCACTATAATATGATGATCTGATGCTCAAGAAATGTCTTTACTGTCACTTTTGATCAATTTAATTAATCTTTGATGAATAAAAGTATTGATTTATTTTATTTCTTTCCTCCAAAAAATAAAATGAAATTTCTTACTGACCCAAGTGTATAACAGTAGTGCATAATGTTACAAAAGCTTTAACAACTTCCCTAAACCTTTGTTTGGTTTTTCCACCTTGTTACACTCTTGGTGTTCAGGGTCAAAAATGACCATCCAAAAAATAGCTTATAAATCTCTCATTATGCTATCAGGACTGTCTAAAGCATCAGGAGATGAAGTTCAAACAGCCTGAAGCTCGTCTATTAAAATACATTAGGATATTTTTTATTAGCTCTGCCCAAAATACAGCGCAGCACGAGCTCAGAACAATGAGTTTACTCGATCACATGACCACTAAACAGCGCAGTGAGAAGTTTCTGATACAAACAGAAATGTTTTTGTTATTTAAACTAGTTTAAAGCCCAATCAAACAGCCTTTTTTTAAAAACACTGACGCGGAAAACAGGAGGAACATTGTGTGACATCAATCCAGTTACCATACTTTTCAATTCACAAATCACAAACATTTACGTAGGATTTATTGTAGTAACACACTAACTGTAAACATGGTATTGTGGCAGACATGTGGGATATTAATATCAAATGTTAAATATTAAAGGAGAAACAAAATATAAGGCAAATTACACAAACAAATGGTTAGTTTTAATAAGAATAGATCTAACTCAGTAAGAATATTAAAATTTGACCCTTTAAAAATTAGGTTGTTAATTTATATCTGTCCCCAACTCAAGCTACTGTCAAATGTGCTGTCAAATTCATAAAATATTATTAATATATAAATAAATGTACAAAAATATATTATATAAACAGAAATGCATTGATTTGACAGCCCTAAATATTTTTTAATTTAAAAGGCCATTCATTTTTGACCGGGAACACAAAATTAGGTAAAGGATTTTTAGCACAACATAATACTGTGTATCATAGGTAGTATTAGTAAATGTGAATTTTACTCGGCACTTTAAACATTTTGAGTCTACAAAGCAACTAACTGCATGAACAGACATCGGTGTGCGTTTAGCAGCATTTGTTTGAGCGCGGGTAACGGACTCACCATGTCTCTGTCTTTACTCAGGCGTTCCTCTAACTCGAGGGCGAGCTGATGAAGCCAGTGCTGAACCTGCACACACACACACACACACACACCAGAGCATGAGCATCACGAGCAGGAACACACACACACACACACACACACACACACACACACACACACACACACACACACCAGAGCATGAGCATCACGAGCAGGAACACACACACACACACACACACCAGAGCATGAGCATCACGAGCAGGAACACACACACACACACACACACACACTCAGACTCACCTGCTGTTTCGAGGCCAGAGAGGTTTTCCCAGGGAAGTTCTTGCTGCAGCCGATGGATTTGGGAAGATGTCTGGGCTTCACCGGCTCAAACTCGATCCCTCGGCACAAGTCGAACAGCCACGGCCTGACAAACAACGTTCACACACCTTTACACCACTCTTTTTATTTTACACGTGGTAATGTCATTTTTTAGTGGTCCTCGCAACAGACATTTTGTTACAATATCATCATTTAATATTCAATTCAATTCACATTTATTTGTATAGCGCTTTCCACAATACACCTAGTTTCAAAGCAGTTTTACAGAAAATGCATGAGTCAATTAAGTGATCTGTTATCAGAGGTGACTGTCCAAGTTATGCATTTTACCACATTCCTTCATTATTATCGGAAAAGGTTTTTTAGAATCGTTATATAGAGATAAAATGAGCATTCGCAACCAGAAATTGTCTGAAATCTCTGAAACAAAAAATTAATTTTTGCTTTCGGCTAAAACCCTTTTATATTTTTTTAAAGCCTAATAAAAAAAAAAGTTAAAATTGATTAATGGCTAAAATTGAGGAAAATAAATAATTTCATAGAATTTTTGAAATAAAAAGAAATAGAAAAAAAAGAAATGATTAGAAGAAAAAGATGTCAATAAACAAATATTTATGTCTTTGTTGTTTCATCGTTAATTGGAGGTTAAATGTGAAATTATTAACATAAAAATATATATTTAATATTACAGAAAATGTGCGATTAATTAGTACATTTTTTAGTTAAGTGACAACACTACTTTTGATATGAAACAAAGTCTCAGCTTTTGAAATCTGTCGATTTTATCACAGAATTAAAACAACAGATGTCATTTTTATGCTCCTTAATATTTGTTTGCATGAGTGTTGCTTATTAAAAAAAGTTGATGAATCAATAATTAATCAAATTTAATTTTCGGTTTCAATGTTTTTCTAAAAAAAAAAAAAAAATTTTGGTGCATCTCTAATTGGTACCCGAGTGCAATTCGAACTTTCCATGCCGATTTGATTAATTTCCTTGGATTTTCCGGGCCTGGCCCTCCTCCCGACGGCCTGTTGTCATGAATGTGCGATCTCACCCCGTCTTCTCCCCGAAGAGCTGCTCCAGCTGGATCCGGCTGAACTCTGTGAGGTCTCCCATGTTCTCCACACCCAGAGTCTCCGTGATGGATGTTCCCAGCTTTCCTCCCAGATTCCGGCTGGAGATCACATTATCAGTGTGGAGGGACACACCAATCACATAACGTCATAGTACATCATTAGATCTACTTACATCTTACTGATGGGAAGAGTGTTGAAGAGCTGCGGGACGGATCCCAGGGGAATCACTGTTTGCCGATTGGGCTTGTTTAAACCACATGCTAGTTTGGCTAACACCTGTGAAGTAAAAAAAAACAAATGGAGGAAAAATGTGTGAACAAGCAGCTCCTGATCCAATTATCATGAGAAGTTTTGTGCTTTAATACTTTTGAATTGAAACAAAGTGTCATACTTCAAATTTATCAATTTATTATAAAGTTCGAACGCCATTCGGAGGATTACTGAAGCACATGTGAACCGATGATGGATCATGTGACACTGAAGACTGGAGTAATGATGCTGAATATTCAGTTTTAATCACAGGAATAAATTGCACTTTACTAATATATATATATATATATATATTCACACAGAAAACTATTATTTTAAATTGTAATAATATTTAACAATATTACAGGGTTCGTTTCAGACACTGTAAAATTAAATTGTAGGATTTTCAAGGACTTTAAACACTACTATCTTGGTTTTCAAGAACTACAATCAGAGATCTCATTTATCAAGCGATATCTTTATTATCTTTTAAATTCTAAAAAAGGTAAATAGATAAATTGAAACAAAATGGTTCAAATAAAGTGCAGCAGATGCAATGACTGTGGCAGCTTTAACCACTGAAAGATAATTATTTGCATAATTGTATATGATTGACCTGAGGAATGATTACCGGACATTGGCCGGGAAAAAAATGAAATGTCAGACAAAATCAAATCTCTAAAAAGTGTAGGCTATAAAGCCAAAATACACCGACCTTTGGCTATGTTATAAATATAAAGGAACAGGCTCTACTGTTTGAAAGTTATGAAACATCATCGCATGCTGCATTTCAAATAAAGCGCACGCCTAAAACGGCTGTATATAGACCTAAACAACGAACGATTGAGTGAGACGTTTCAAATATGGCCAGGCCCCGCAGACTAGCCTTTAAAGCTTTTTTCAGAGGCCAGACGATGGTGAATCAGGAACATCTCATTATAGCCTATAGATCAGTGGTTCTAATCCGCGCACTCGTACAGTTTATTTTTCTCTCATCAAAACTGAATAGCCTATGTTCACCAGTGCATGGTTACAGTCTATATCAAGCAGGGACACGTTCGTGTGCATTTGATTTTGTGATTTCACCGGAATGAATAGAGAGTCTCCACAACGGCGATAGATTGAAGCGCGCGTCCGAGTGAAGATTGCGCAACTCGCGCAGCGCGTCGTCCATGACACTGATAGCAGCGGACACGAGCGCTCAGCTTGAGTTCAAAAACAACAGATTTTAGCGCTAGATCTCTTATTTAATAGCGAACTAAATGAATGATCTGCCAGTTAACTGGAGATTTTTTATTTATTTGTATTAGGTACATCCGTGCCTCAATGTTTCAAAAAGTGAATGTGTGTGAAACGTGTGTGTGAAACGTTGGTGTGACGCCAATCGGACGTTCATGTTTTTTTTCCGTCTATTTGAAAGTTAAGCTAATAATAACATGTTGCATTCTATACGGCCTGATTAATTCATTTTTTTAAGTTACATAGAATGCCTCCAGTTTTCCTCAACTTGACTAATTAAGAGGCGATATTTGACCGGCATATCATCAAAATGTCCGTAAAACGAAACCTCTCCTGGTCACTTTGACCGCCACCATTTTTTTTCTAGCGGAAACTCTGATATATATATATCAGACGGGCTTTAGCATTAATTTTGTGTGAAAAGATGGTTTAATCGATAAAATTAAACACGAATTTCAATAATACAAGCACTTTCCAAGTACCTTTGCTTAAATAAATCTGTTTTCAAGGGTTTTCCACGACTTAAATTTCAAAACATCAAATTCAAGCACTTTAAGCACCCTGATATTACTGTTTTTACTGTATTTTTGATTAAATAAATGCAGCACGTTAAAAATAGTAATGTTTCCAAACTTTGTTCCAGTACTGCATCCAAATGAACCGAATCGAGATTGTCCTTGAATCACGAGCTTGTGAATGTGTGAATGTGTGCAAGTAGTCAGAGTGCTGAGCAGATCATGTGACTGGGAGTTGTACAGGATTCCTGAATGGTTGTTTGGTGGATCAGACCTTGTTGTGTGAGATCCCGGCGGAGCAGCGGAAGCCCGTGTGTTTCTCCACCGCGGCCCGCGTCTCCTCCACGATCAGCGCGCCGACAGCCAGACGCAGATCAGCAGAAGAAGAGGAGAGGTGACCCAGCCACTGATGCAGACCCGCGGCCCGACGCGCTTCTGCAGGAACACACAGATGATGAGGGTATCGTGTGGATGTTAAAGGTGCAGTCTGTAAGGATGACACTAGTGGTGGAAACAGGAACTGCAGTCCAAATCAAAATATCAGAGATCGTTGTTTCCCCGCCTCCTCAGACTCGACGCTCACACGGGTCGCCAGTTTGAACACACACAACAGGAGCGAGCGCAATGGACAATGAATGAAAATTGGCAAATTACCAACATGCATGATCACGCAGATCAAAAACAAAGATTTCAGCCTGGAAACACACATTTATTATGGTATTTTTATGCTTTAGTGGAGTGAAAAAGTCACATACAGCACCTTTAATGATTTTGATTCTGCTTATCAATTCCGATTCTTTTCAGGGGAAAAAAAACCCGTAGATATCATTCACATTTAGTCTTATTGCAAAACATTTAATTGTAGCTAACTATCAGGAACAAAAATCGACAGGCTAAAGAACAACTTACACAAGGAGCTGGTTTAAAAATACCATAGAAAAACAACTAGCCAAACCAAAATAAATTTCAAGCATTATTAAAGACTAGTAAATACTCAGTAATTAAAAAAGAACAAGTAAAAAATTGGCAATCGCAAAAAAAGTTACAAACGATTGAAATAAACAGTGTTTTAAGATTTACATTACAAATATAGTTACAAAAGTTATTCAGTCAAGAACGGGTGAATTTTCTCTCTGTCTTGTTGTTTGATTAGTGTTATTTCAGAGACGCTGCAGGAATATTAGTGCTGTCACTTTAAAGGGTAACTAAACCCCTGCTCAGAGCCTGACTCCGCCCACTGGCAATATTTGAAAAATGCTGGAAAAGTGGGCGGAGCCCAGCAGAGGGGGGCGTGCACCTGAGACGCATCTCTGTGTATGGAACCTGCCTATGTCACCAACAACCCCTTACGTGACGAACCACCGCAAACATCCAATAGGAAAATTCAACTGCAGTAGCCACCGTTCAACCTGAAGAGGGCAGCACTCAGACGCTTTACACCATATATTGTGGAATTAAAACACTTTATACACAAATGTCAAAAAAGTTACTCGAATCAATGAACAGCATTTATGAAGCTCCATTCTAACAGATCATTAACTAAAAAAAGTTGTTTTAGTGTTTAGTTACCCTTTAAGAGCTGCACGGATCCGATATACTGATACGCATGAAACAGCGCAGGAGTCTCTCACGCTTCAATGGTTTAAACTCATATAGAAATGCTCACAAAGGAATCGAAATCGTTTTTTTATAACAAGTATCCGATTCCTGACCTCGAGTATTTTTCGATGTTCGATTCCCAGCCCTAGAGATGATGATGTTTTATTACCCAGCAGGAGAGAAGGACAGATAAACTGCCATATGTAGTTCACTGTAAAGCATTATCTATTGAAGATTCATTAGTTGTTGAGCTGGAGTTTATTCTCAAGGAAGTACAGCATCTATTAATAGGCGAAGCTCCAGTACCGTCTGCAGCGAGCAGCTTCAGATCCTTCCATCTAAACTGGTTCTTTCTCTGAAGACTAGTAATGATTTATGAGCAGCAGAAATAACATCTCTCTTTTTAAGTTGAGGAAGAACCTCGATCCACACAGTCACGCAGAGCCGAAGCACAACCACAGCAACGTTCTTCAGTTTGGGGTGTCAGCCAAGTTTCATAGTGTATCTGACTGTAACTTGTGTGCAAACTGGAATATCGCATAAAACTTTTGCAAATAAAGCAGCGTTTTTATTTCATGTGTTCAAGAGAACACAATCATCACATCCTGGGAAATTGGCACTAAATATCAGAAATAAAACGAAGTTTCTGCAATCTTTCTCTTTTCCCTCCATCATAAACGAGTGTGTCTCGAGCGTCAGACGAAACACAATAAACGCTGTCACGATCTCTGGCGTTCGGATGCTGGTGTTCGGGAACACACTCGTGTGTGTGAGACGCTTCTGGAGGGAATTAAACCCAATCATTCTGATCACACACTTCGAGTTTCAGAAACAACAAACCAACATTAGAGATGCTGCGATGCCATTGGTCCACTGGTCACTCCAGTTATCCAATCACAGCTCACGCTGAGGCAAAGTCACATGATGTTTTGAGGGATTTATTCTGCTAATGTGTTTTCATATAGTTTATGTGCATGTCTTCTCATCGGATAAAAAAATGTATCCACCTCAATTGGGCGAATACATTTATATAAGCGTTATTAGAATTTATGCACATCTTGCCGTTTCCATCCCATGTTTTAATGCAATATCCCTAAATTCACATAAAATAGGTGGAACAAAGTGTTTCTTTATTTATATGATATCCCAACATTAGCATCAGAAGCTGGATGAAAAGCATATGGATTAGGTTTTGCTGTGATTCTCAAACACGCACCTTTATCCATCAGCGTGTCGTCGCTGGGATCGCCGGTGTGTGTTTGAGGAAAGCCCTGAACGTGTGTGTTCCTCAGCAGCTGCGGTGTGATGTCCCGAGCGCTGGCGTGCTTCAGGCGCTCCTGAACGCTGGCCGTCAGGTCCATGTACGCCTCGTCGATACTCGCCCTCTCGATGACAGCGAAGCGGGACATCACCTCGATCACCTCCACACTCGCCTCCCTGTAACTGATGCACACACACCAGCAACACATCAGAACACACTCAAGCAAAACCACAGTCATAAACACGAGTCATTAAAGGTGCATTGTGGGAGCAGCGGAAGCCTTGTATACATGAATGTCAGTATCCGCTCTTTTTCCAGTTGACTGCCGCCATCTTGAGTACCTGACAAGCATTAGCTATCTAGCTCGCTACGATTTAGAGCTTCATATGGATACAGTAATGGCTACGAAAGACAACACTTCGCTCCTAGATTACCATGAAAAGAAACATTACTTTCAAAAAATATCATCGTTAGGGTGTGATCCTTACGCGATACCTGATGCGTAGTAGCTACTTCCAGCCTGACATTTGACTAGCAGGTTTTCTCTCAAGTTTCTCTGTTTGTTTCACTTTATACATAACCAACTTTGTTTATGTAAACCTTGTGTGTATTTGACAGTATTAGCGCAATAAGACTAGAAAGATAACTTGGTTCAGTAACCTGTCGCTGTTGTTAGACAGGCTTAGTGCGCGTGCGCTTCGGGTAAAAGCGCACGTTAGAGCCGCGCATCAACACGTGAATGACTTGTTTAACCGGCAAGGCTTTAAAGCTCATGCAAATAATGAACTTATGTGAACTGCAGTGTCCCTTCCTCTGCATTAACATTTGATGTGAATATACGTCGCGTTGTAGTCTATGCTGAGACGGAGGCGCCAGAACTGCAACTGATATAATGCACGATACTAACGGTTCGACATTTCTTCAAAAGCAGATCGTGGAGATATTTTAATCGTCCACGTTCATAAATCGTGATATCGCGCACCCCTAAGCTAGCGTTAGCTCATTAACAACAATATATTTACATCCACTCACCACAGACAACATGAAGAGTGCACAGAGAGTTTGCACACACAAACACTGTTATAACATAAAGCGAGCAGATACTGCGTGCATGGTTTGGCATGATATAACTGAATGCGCGCAAAGTGCGCGACCTTAATTCCTAGAAAGCTGACATCAGTTCATCGCGATCTCACACATCTCTGTTATTATCAATGACGCTGACAGCACAATAAATCTTTCAGAATATATACACTTTGTTTGTTGTAGTTAGAAAGATTTGCCAGCATACAGAATTCAGCTCTGAACAAAACGTCAGTTTTGAGCGTTGAGGGGAGACTATCTTAAATGCTTCTGATTGGCCATTGCGTTCAAGAAATCAACACATATGTCTGTGATTGGCTAAATCACTCAACGCTGCAAACATGTTATAAAAAGAAACTCTGGCCTGTAAATCGTTTCTATTTAGTAATGTACAAAAATGTATTCGTTTTTATATATTTTATTCATAGATAACGTTATTTATAGTTTGCGGGAGTCCCGCGAATCGTTTATTCTCCGCAACCCGCACACACAGAGTGAGTGCATTACCGCCCGCGCCCGGCCATCAAATCTAGTCCCGCGCCGCGCTCTATTGCGTCGGGAGGGCACGTCTCTAGATCAAGGGCCCGGCCCCCAGGATAGTGACCGGAAATATCGGGTCGGGCCAAGTTCGGGCTCGGGCAGATAATCTAATCTCTAGTTCCTTTGCGACTGACGTATCGATCTTGCCGAATCAGGTACTCAAAATGGCGAAAGAGAACTTTTAGAAGTGAGTGACGTCAGTGAGCAGACGTTGGTGACATCATCTGATATTCAGGTATATGATATTGCATTTCTATGTTTTCAGTGGTATATAAAGACCTTACGTAATGAAGCGTTATGTTTTTATTAGCTTAGAATGAGGCATTTCTGTCTACACACACACACCGCGGGTCCGACATGTTTCTACGGTGGCCCTGAACGGACAAACGCGTTTCGTCACTATGTTGTTCTTCGTGCAAAGAAGCTGCTAAAGTCAGCGAGTAAAACACTGACACATGATGAACAAGTCACAATAATATTCACAATAACATATAGTTTTACTGAATAATTAAGTAAACATAATTTCTTAATTTATCTTTGTAAAGAAACCTCATTTTTATTAACTGGCTACTCTCTGCTGTCTCAGACGACGACATCACTTCCTGTCGACCACCATAACTTCTGTTGGGTGTAATTCACAACCTCACCACTAGATGCCACTAAAACGTACACACTGCACCTTTAAATCAGAAACATCTACTGTAAATGGTAAACAGGGTTTTACAAAGATCTATGAAACCTGTATGAATAGAATAGAAATATTACATTTCTGACTTGTAGCGTTTTTAAAATGTGTCGTTTCCTCATTTTAGACTCACTCCATTAGAGCCGCATAAAAAGTGCACTTACTGAGTGAGATCCGCCTTCCCGTGGGACTCTCGGACTCGGGCCACCTGTAGATCCGGGCACAGTGTCCTGGCATCATCGGCCCACATGTTCCTGGTGACGCCGTGAGCCCGGGCTTCATAACTCACCGCTATAATGCTAATGACACACACACACCACTGGGGTCTAAATTACCATGAAATCAAACATGACAATTCTTACGATTTATCGGTGCACATTATTATTGTTTTAATAATCTTGAATCAGAAGAAGTTCCTCTTGCAGCATCTCTTCTCTGATGACGAGGGCGGAGCTATAACCTGTCACTCACATGAGATCAACCAATAGCAAACCACAACCATCCAATCAATTCCCCACAGACACAATCATGCCCCGCCCACATTTGTTCTTGTCCCAGAAGCGTTTCACTCGATATACGACACAATAAAGGGAGAAAAGACTAGAGAAACTTCCCTTTCACTCTTTAAGGGGTGAATTTCAGGACATATTCAGCTTAGTTTGTGGCACTTTAGTGTGTTTTGGTGTAATATAGAATTAATAGGTGTGTAACGATACCCTCATGTCACGATTTGATACATATCACGATACAATATTATTGCGATACTCCAAGATATATGATAGAAGGTTAACAAAAAAATTAACTGTTGATTAAAATTACATTGTGGGTGTAAAGGAATAGTGTTGGACTTGGTCCTGGAAACCCAAAGCACAGGATAATAGAGAATAAAAATATTCATGATTCTGAAGCTGAAAATACTGAATTATTTTAGACGAATGCTTGTGCTCTGTCACTGACTAGATATATTTAAAATAATAGCCCACTTTACTGATGACATCACACATTTGGCATTATCAGGATACATATTCTTGCATGTTTGTATGGCGATAGTCAATATTGTGACACGATATATTGTTACACCCCAAAAAAAATAATAATAATAATATTAAAGAGAAAAAGTATTTACAAGCATCGCGGTCTCTGGGACCCCAAACATAAACATACAGTCAACATCAACGAACATAACGGTTCACTTCAAAATTATATTATATTTACTGCAAAATATATGTCCGAGTGTTGAGAGTAAAAGTGTGACTATAATAACAGTGAAAGAATACAAAGCAAGTCTCACCCTCCGCCTTTCCATGTCTTGTATTGAGCTACAACACAGGGCTTGTTTTTGAGCTCGGGATTGATTCTTTGCTCCACTTGCACATAGAAACAATCCATGTCCACCAGCGCGATCACTCTTTCTTTCCCAAAATCCATCAGCACAATAACTGAAACTCACTTATGAAATACTTATGAAATACTTATGAAATATTTTGGAAACTGCGCGCTCTTCTTCTTCGTTTCCTGTTGAGTAACGCGCGCGCCCCTGCGCTGAGTGCGCGCACTGCCATCTAGTGGATTACAGCGCAATTATAGACGCGTCTAATAGAAATCAAATAGACATTTTTAAAACAAATATTCAACAGCAAAAATAAACAAGCGCAAACACATTGAAAAATAAAACCCCTTTATTTTACCAGATGTATTGCATTATTAATCATGAACAAATAGATTAAAATAGATTGAAACTTCTAACTTCTGAGCTTCTTTTATCCTGTTCGTTGAAGCCTAAATAGTTTGTGTAATACATTCTATGTTGAATCAAAAAGATATTTCTAAATCTATTTTCTGTTATGTCTATTCAATGCTTTTCTCGACTTTACATAATATTTTATGGGGTAATTTCTCAGCCAAAATGTATGTGTGATTAATTTGCGATTAATTCAATTAGAAGAATTGCTTGACAGTCCTTCTTTAAAGTCACCATGAAATAGCCGAAAAATTCTTGTTTTTATGGAAAACTGCAGTTTATTTTAGTGCTGTTTTAGTATCATTGTGATACTATTATAGTTGTATTAATATTTTAACTGTTTTATATTTTCCATTTTAATATTACAGTTTTAGTCATGTTATTGTGTTTGTCATTTGTAATAGTTATATAGCCTATCTCTAAAGCTTTCATTAATTTAATTTTAGTTTTAGTTATTTTAGTACATCAACTTATGCTAAATTAAAATGAGAAATGTTGCTTTGGCATCTATACCACATTACCATATTATTATTATTATTGTTTATTTTATTTATTTATGTTTTTTTTACTTAGTCTCATGTAAATGCCTGTTCTCATGTCATATATGTATATATGTATCCTCCTGTAAAAGTCACAACAAATTCCTCGTGTGTTTGGGCACACATGGTGAATAAAGCTTATTCTGATTCTGAAATACACCAGATACAAAAGTTTGTTGATAGTTTGGAAAAGTTTAGGTATTTTATTTCAAGTAACTTGTTAGGGTATTAGTTTCTCATTTAGTTACAAAAAAAATCACAAACACGTAAGAAAAGTGATATTTTAAGGTAATTTTCTCAAAAGAAAGGCAGACTGCCACATGCAGTGCCTCATTTGGATGTGCTTGAAGTCTTGGAGCTCGACTTCCCTACGTTTCGCCTACAAATGGGCCTTGAGCTTGTTTGGAGGTTCTAGCAGGGGAGTGCAGCTACTTCTATACCAACCGATGCTCGTCCGCCGGGGAACTCGTCCTCATCAACCGAGCGCGGGGCTTCGGGAGGGACACACATGGAGCGGTGAGGGAGGAAGGGGACACCCGCCTAGCCAGCCAGATCAGCCGAATCAACACTAGCGATCAATGGGGTGACAGATGTCGCAGCCAGATCGCCCTCACATCCATAGAACAGTGAGCGCACGCTAAGCTTATATACGGCAGACCCGACCCGTGTTTCTATTCCATGGTAACATTCCATACATACGTTGGTTATACTCGCGAGATCAAATATAAATGTATTAAATACGATACGAACACAAATACTACGTTTAATCGTTAATTATATACTCTTTTAAATGTAAAACATTCACTATTTCCCACAATGCTTTGCTGCTCACAATGCTTTGCTGCTATTGGCGTGCGTCATGATTACGTCACGATTATTAAGCGCTGCTATTGGCGTACGTAATTTTTACGTCACGATTACTAAGCAGTTACGCCGCCTTCACACTGGCAGTTGAAATCATAGATATCATATAGAGACTAGATGCCCTATTGGCCGCTGTGGCGCAAGAAATGCGGCCGCCATATTAAGCAGGTCATACTCCTATTTGCGTGCATAGCAGCAGTAGATTTCAGAGCACTGTGCAGCATATTCCTGCTCAAATCGGCGGACCATCACTCGGGGATTACTTTACACAAGTAAGATTTAACATTTAACATTACCGTACAATTAGTTGTATTTTGTGAACAAAATATTCAATGTGTCCTGTATCGTAGCTACGTGTATGACCTTTGCATCAAAAAAACCCGCGTGAAAATCCGTTCGGTTTTCAGTGAGATATGATTAATTTAATGCGCTGGCAGCTCATTGCACCTGCCAAACAGATTACACTGAGCGGAGCGGGTGACCGGTGTAAGATGGCGGCCCCACGGCTCGTCCGCGACAATAGGCAGTAGCGGTCGATAGGGCGTCTATCTATATGATGTCTATGGTTGAAATCAGCTCCGTAATACGCAATACTTGCTTCTCCGTTTCCTTTCCTCGCGTCTCAGCTACACCCCCTGTAGGATGCGAGGGAAGGCTGCAAGCAAAAGAAAGGGAGGACTGAGGAATCGAATATAAGCTTTTTTATGCATTGGAATAGTTAATAGCCTTGTTTGAGATGCGCCTGGCCACGACTGGCTGAAACATTCTGTTTCCATCGACTGCAGCAGATTTTAAACACAGACTGAACTGAACACGCGTTTGGGCATGATCAATCATAACAAAGTATCAAATTACATTCATAACCGGCCTTACAATAAGTGTGTCCCCGGCTTTATGCAGTTATTAATGTAGTTATAAGAGAGAGAGAGAGAGAGAGAGAGAGAGAAGAGAGAGAGGCATGTGCTTCAATGTTATTATTAATTAATAAATTCAATCCATTTTAATTAGTTCTTTCATGTTTTTTTCCTAATATTGACAGTAGTAAATGAAACACAAAGTCCAATTAACAAGTAGGCTATAGGCCTATCAATAATTATTTATTTGTTATAGCCTATTATCTGCAATAATTACGAAAACCAGTGCAGCAGGACTATCAATTTATTTATATAGGCCTATTCAGTTTAATTTTCTATTGGGCTATATACTTTGTTTATTAAAATTAAACTGCATGTTTCCATTGATTGTGAAGTTAGACATCGAAAATTGCAGATCAAGCGCATGGGCTGCATGTTTTTTCTTGTTATGAATTGTATCCTATTTTCCGTTATTACAGTTAACTACGCGAAGTGATATGGAACTGTAATGCGGTCAAGACCTGCCTGGAACTACGTTAGCCGAATTGCACACCTTAGAACGTTCTCGACCAATCAGAATCAAGCATTCAACAGCCCTGTAGTATAAATATATTGCATCTGCAGCAGCATTGTGAACTTTTATAAAGATACGTTTAGCCATTAAATTTTAAATGCATAATTACATTCAAATTGCAAACACATGAGGAGAGTCTCCGCATGAAAGACCCACGACTGGCAGTTGAACGAGCGACTACATTTCTCTCCGAAACGGTAAGAAATTATATTACATTGAATGGAGGATTTTAACTGTGACGAGATGATTGACAGGGCAGTTTACGGTGATGCACGTGACAGAGCTGTCCGTTAAAGATGACGAAGTAGTATGTCCCAAAGCTTGCCTACTCTTTTGCTACACACTCAAAAGTATGTACTTTTTCTTCACAAAAAGAGTCTTTACTTTTAGGGCGTAGTATAAGTAGGCGAATTGGGACGCAGCATTACTTTTCAGGCCAGTCGAGCCACTGCGCATGTGCAGTCCCAAGCGCGAGTCAGGTTCCTATGGGAGCCGGAGCTTCTACAGTTACGCCGCCTTCACACTGGCAGTTGAAATCAGCTCCGATACGGCTCCGAAACGACCACTATATATATATATATATATATATATATATATATATATATATATATATATATATATTATACCACTATATCACATTTAGTTCGATGTCTGCCTTCAATTTAATTGTATTAACTGCCCTAATAACGTTAGCAAATCATGAAAATAAAAAAATGACATGAAAACTTAACTTTTAATAAAATAAATAATGATTTTATAACGATAAGAATTCAGGTTTGTTTATCAGTATCATAGCAACGCTAACTTCCGCTGGAATTGTTGGATAGGAACCGTCCGTAGCTTTTCGCAAGAGTTCAATTTTTTGAACGCATCCGGATGACCAACGGACACGATTTTCTTCGCACCGCACTCGGTCGGACCCGTTTCGGACCCATTCGCATGCGATCTGCGAATCTCCATAGGAAATGAATGACTTCCGGTCGTTTCGGAGCCGTATCGGAGCTGATTTCAACTGCCAGTGTGAAGGCGGCGTTAGAATAGCCTACAGATCATACGAAGTTTAAAACGTTTAAATATACATATAAAGTAGTAATTAATTAATGTATATGAATATTAGTTGATTATTGGCTATTAGAGCTGGTTGGCTATTAGAGACGGAGACGCGCAAAGATGGCAATGAACGCGCTGTTTTATTTGTGACCGTGCTGTGCTTATTCCATTCATTCGAGTAGCCTATCATATTCCACAATGCTTAAATCATTTAAATATACATTCAATAATCTACGATATCATAACATGTAGTAGCCTATTTGAGTTGATATTGCCAAGCTCTGATTTCTAAGAGATGCATGCACGCATAGACGGATTTGTGCTCGTTTCATTTTTACTCTCACTCATTCACTTCACTCATTATTCCATAGAGATAAAAAAAAATTGGCTTCGGGAACACCCCTAATCTACTCCAGTAAAAAATATGGAGGATGACCCACCCACATTATTTATCTTTTAGATTTGGGCGGGGGGCGATATTTTTTTTCACAGGATGGTAGGGGAAGACTCATGAATATTCATTAGGGAACTCATGCCTGATTGGTCTGATGACCTACCCCCTAACCCCGCCCCTAAACCTACCCGTCACTGGGGGTCTGATGACCTACCCCTAACCCCGCCCCTAAACCTACCAGTCACTGGGGTTAAGACCAATCAGGGATGAGTTCCCTAATAAATATTCATGAGTCTTCCCCTACCATCCTGTGAAAAAAAATATCGCGGGCGGGGGTGTACCAGCCCCGCCCACAATGCTTCTCATTGGTTAGTGGCAAAGTGATGACGTCGATCGATGTGGGGCCGCACCTGGGGCGGGGCTGCACGTCTCTACCCGCCAACATCTCTTCTCATTGGTTACTGACGTGAACTCATGACGTAGATTCTAGCATGTTTTCATTTCCGCTGTTCATCTCTGGTAAGTACAGGCAAGCTACTCTTCTTTTCTCTAATTTTATTTACAATTTTTAATTCTGAAGTGGCGTTTAGTGTGATGATAAAATGAAGTGATGTAAAAATAAGATTGTGTAACTTTACTCACCATATTGCACAAATAACTAGGGCAGCTTTTCCCAAAAGCATCGTAGGTGTGTGTCTTTAGTTTAGGATATAGTGTTAAAACAAGGCCCTTAAAAAGAAATACAGTGGCAAAACTGAACCAGTAAAATAGGATTTAAGAGTTAATAGTAACAATATACAAAGTTATATTGTAGGACTTTTTTTTCTATTAATAAATGTATTAAATGTAAACTATTTTGATATTATTGTTATTAATAAGTATACATTTATTTAATTGAACATGAAACTACATTCAATAGTAATACAAATTCAACAAAACTCCTTGGAAAGTATGGCTTGTTTTATATATTGCATACTGTTACTTATACTTATGCTGCTATACAGTATATGCTCAATCCTTCTGCTGGAGGGCAACTGTCCTGTAGAGTTCAGCTCCAACCCCAGTTAAATATACTTGAACCAGCCAATCAAGGTCTTACTAGACATACTAGAAGCTTCCAGGCAGGTGTGTGTGGAGGCAGGTGTGTGTGGAGGCAGGTGTGTGTGGAGGCAGGTGTGTGGAGGAGGCAGTGGGGGGAGGCAGGTGTGTGGAGGCAGGTGTGTGTGGAGGCAGGTGTGTGGAGGAGGCAGTGGGGGGAGGCAGGTGTGTGGAGGCAGGTGTGTGGAGGAAGCAGGTGTGTGGAGGCAGGTGTGTGTGGAGGCAGGTGTGTGTGGAGGCAGGTGTGTGGAGGAGGCAGTGGGGGGAGGCAGGTGTGTGGAGGCAGGTGTGTGGAGGCAGGTGTGTGGAGGAGGCAGGTGTGTGGAGGCAGGTGTGTGGAGGCAGGTGTGTGGAGGCAGGTGTGTGTGGAGGCAGGTGTGTGGAGGCAGGTGTGTGGAGGCAGGTGTGTGGAGGCAGGTGTGTGTGGAGGCAGGTGTGTGGAGGCAGGTGTGTGGAGGCAGGTGTGTGGAGGCAGGTGTGTGGAGGCAGGTGTGTGGAGGCAGGTGTGTGGAGGCAGGTGTGTGGAGGCAGGTGTGTGTGGAGGCAGGTGTGTGGAGGCAGGTGTGTGGAGGCAGGTGTGTGTGGAGGCAGGTGTGTGGAGGCAGGTGTGTGGAGTCAAGCTGGAGCTAAACTCTGCAGGACAGTGGCCCTCCAGGAGCGACTTTGGACACCCCTGCACTAGAGTAATAAAATAATAAAACATTTTATGCTAATTCTGATGCTCTATACTTGCTTTTCTTTGCAGATCCTTGGCATTGTGATCCCCATTTATATTCCCTGGGTACCACTTTTGCTATTTTACTTTATATTATTTTTGTGGTAACACTTTACAATAAGGTTCATTAGTTAACATTATTTAATGCATTAACTAATATGAACTAACGATGAGGAATACATTTGTTACAGTATTAGTTAATCTTTGTTAATGTTAGTTAATAAAAATACAGCTGTTCATTGTTTGTTCATGTTAGTTCACAGTGCATTAACTAATGTTAACAAATACAACCTTTGATTTTAATAATGTATTAGTAAATGTTGAAGTTAATATTAACTAAGATTAATAAATGCTGTAAAAGTATTGTTCATTCTTAGTTCATGTTAACTAAGGTAGTTCCCTTTCAGGAACGTCGAGCTGCGTGAAACGCTGCGGGAACGCCTCTTGCGTTGTGCGTCATGAAGCACGTATGGAATCAGCCCAATGGCGAGACAGCTTCTGTTGTCTTCAGCAAGCGCTCTGTGTGTGAATCTGTCCCTGTGTTTTTGTCTGTTCTTAGTGATTGCTAGGCAGGAGTTTTTCACTTAAAAAACTATATATATATATTCACATATATCAGTATGATGAGCGAGCAGCAATACAGAAAGTGTGTTCCCCTCTGTACTCGTTTTCTCACGGGTGGGGATACACACGATCTGTGTGTTGTTTGTTTGGGAGTGCAGCATGCCCAGTCAGCTCTCGAGGGGGCTGATTGTGAGCATTGCGAGCGTTTTCCATTATGAACGCTCCGCTCCCGCCGATCACTCTTCGAGGAGAGTGGTTCGGTTCGCGCTCCCCACGGCTCGGGTCCCGCTTCTGTCGAGGCAGAGCGGCGGCGCCTGTCGTGGTGATCGCAAATGGATCTGTCAGCGGGGTTTGAGACGGGCTATGCCTTATCTCAGCCTTTACCTGCCAGTTCCAGTGCCTCAGTTCCGGGTGTGGAAGCACGCATTGCGGTTTCTTCCCCCCAGGCTGAGGCACCAATACTGCAGCTATCCAGTTCTGAGGAGCTGGATGTTGTCAGTATTGAGACAGGGGATGTTGAGGACTCGTCACCTCATTCCCCTGAACATGAGGAGGTTATGGAGGTGCTCACTCGTGCTGTATCAAAACTAAGCATTGAGTGGCCAGCTGTTAGGCAGGAATATGTTTCTAAAAGCAAGCTTGACGAACGATTTTTGCCTTCCCGCTTTCAGCCTCCACGGCGGTGCCTTCCGTTTCTTCCCCATCTCCACACCGAGGTGTCGAGGTCGTGGAAGAGACCCGCCTCTTATCGTGTGTTTAGCCCCCAGACTTCCACATATTCTAATATATCGGGGGCTAAGTTATATGGTTATGGGGTGATGCCCAAGGCGGAGGAGACTCTAGCTAGCCATCTTTCTGCTGAGTCTTCCTCGTCTCTTAAGAAACCAGCTTTACCCACCAAGCCTCTCAGAAATACTTCGGCTCTGGTGGGTAAGGCTTATTCGGCGGCTGGTCAGGCTTCGGCGTGTCTGCACACGATGTCAATATTGCAGGCATACCAAGCCGATCTTTTAAAAGATATGAGTGAGAGTGAGGAGGTCAGCACTGACGTGGTTCGAGAACTGCGTCAGGCTGCAGATTTATCTCTGCGTGCCACCAGGGAATCGGCTAAACTAATGGGCCGTTCTATGGCAGCCCTGGTGGCCGCAGAGAGACACTTGTGGCTTAATCTGTCTGATATGAAGGATAAAGAGAAAGCTTTTCTTTTGGATGCTCCACTTTCTCCATCTGGTTTATTCGGTGACGCGGTAAACACGGTCATAGATACATTTCAGGAAGAAAAGAAACAAGCTGCAGCTTTTCAAAAATTCCTCCCACTTAAAGTTCATGTCCCAGGGTCTGCTGGGCGAGGGCAGACCAAGCCGTCGACTAACTCCTCACATAGGGCGCAACAAAGGCAGAGTGTCGCGTCTCGTGGCCCCCCTTCTAAACAGTGGGAACAGACGCGACAGTCTCAGACGAAGCCTTCTAGTGGTAAGACTGATCTGAGGACAGTCATTATGGCTAGGAAGGCTTCGTCTAAGAAGTCCTGACGCCACTGGTGTCAGGATGCTGAGGGTGGTCCCCATCGTTAGAGGGAGGAGTTCACCGCTTCAGACGGTGCCCGTTCTCTCACGGTGCCCGTTCTCTCACGGTGCCCTCAGGGGTCCCTTCTGCCAACCCCGCCTTCGTGTCGGGGCGCAGACGGGCCCAGCGAGCGCTTTCCCGAGGGACGCTCGCCCCCTCTGAGGAGGGGTTTAGAGCAGTCAGACCAGTCGTCCCCTGCCGGTGCGCCGTTACAGAAGGATGGGGGGTTGCGTCCAATTTTAGATCTGTGCCTATTAAATTGTGCTGTAGCCAAGCTCAAATTCAAGATGCTTACGCTAAAGCAAATCGTGTCACAAATCAGGTCTGAGGACTGGTTTGTCACGATAGATCTGAAGGATGCATACTTCCACATCTCCATCCTTCCGCAACACAGGAAGTTCCTGAGGTTCGCTTTCGGGGGCGAAGCGTACCAATATCGTGTTCTTCCGTTTGGCCTAGCTTTATCTCCCCGCACGTTCACGAAGTGCATGGACGCAGCGCTAGTCCCGCTGCGGTTCCAGGGCATTCGTATACTGAACTACATAGAGGATTGGCTGATTCTCGCTCAATCGCAGCAGCAAGCGGCTCGGCATCGAGATGTCGTCCTCGCACACATCAAAAAATTGGGGTTGAGGCTGAATGCCAAAAAGAGTGTTCTATCTCCATCACAGATAACATCCTTTCTGGGGGTACTATGGGATTCTGTGGCAATGCGGGCTCGCCTGTCGCCTGCCCGCATCGCTTCGATTCTCTCAGCTGTAAAAAGAGTAAAGCTAGGCCAGTTGCTCACTGTAAAGCAGTTCCAGAGACTGCTGGGTCTGATGGCAGCAGCGTCCAGTGTTATACCCTGCGGCCTGCTGTACATGAGAGCATTACAGTGGTGGCTCAGGGCCAAGGGATTCTCCCCGAGGGACCTGTGTTGGGAGCTCTTTGTCGTCGTGTAACGCTAACGACAGATGCTTCCCTCACAGGCTGGGGGGCGATCATGAGTGGTCGCCCAGCACAGGGTCTGTGGCAGGACCATCATCGATTTTGGCATATAAATTGTCTAGAGATGTTGGCAGTGTTTCAGGCTCTGAAGCACTTCCTGCCAGACCTGAGAGGTCATCATGTTCTTGTCCGGTCCGACAACACATCGGTGGTCTCTTACATAAACCATCAGGGGGGTCTGCGCTCTCGCCCGTTATACAATCTGGCTCGCCGGATCCTTCTATGGTCCCAGGGGAAGCTTCTCTCATTGAGGGCGATTTATCTCCCGGGGTATTTAAATCGGGGAGCGGACATCCTGTCGAGGCAGGGGCCGAGGCCCGGGGAATGGAGACTCCACCCCGAGGTGGTGGAGCTCCTTTGGATGCAGTATGGTCGTGCCGAGGTAGACCTATTTGCGTCCAGGGAGACATCACACCGTCCACTGTGGTTTTCTCTCAGTCATCCAGCCCCGCAGGGGTTGGACGCTATGGTGCAGGCGTGGCCGAGGTCACGCCTGTACGCCTTTCCCCCGATTCCTCTGCTCCCAGGAGTTCTGGAGAGGGTTCGCCGGGACGGGGTCAGTCTATTATTGGTAGCCCCGTTTTGGCCGGCCCAAGTATGGTTCACGGACCTAGTGTCTCTTCTAGACGGCTCTCCTCTGGAGATTCCGATCAGGAGGGACCTTCTCTCTCAGGCGAGTGGGTTGATACTTCACCCCCGCCCAGAGTTGTGGAAGCTATGGGCTTGGCCTCAGAGGGGTCCCAGCTCGTACACTGTAAACCCAGATTTTGTTTCTAATTAAACTTACGAGTGATCATTACTTATTATTTTATGTTTTGTCAAAACCTGCTATCATTACTAAACAACATTAGTTGTTTGTACTATTTAGCTGAAAGATTAATTGCACTAATCATGTTTAGTAGAGATAACTTGGCATGTTTAGTTTCATAAGGAAGGGGAGGGGCTAATTCAAAAACCTGCCTGGACACGTGAAAAGACCCGCGCGTCTAACGTGCGTCCAAGAGGCTCTACACCTGGCGGGACGAGCACAGGCCTCGGCAGCAGACGGTACCCTGACTAGGAAGCAACATTACTGCAATTGGAATGGTTAGTATTTAAAATAACTATTGTAGCCTAGTTATATTTGTGGGAATTTTTAATTCCCAAAAGCTTGCAGATAATTTGTTGACGCAACTTTTTTTTCCGTCTAATGTTACTGTTTGAACTTGTGCATGGTGTTAATACATGCTTATTGCTAACACTATCTAACTAAGTTAATCAAAAAAGTGTCATCTGAATGTTTAAGTTAGCTTAGTGTTAACAGTCTAAGGATTGCTCACATACCGGCGAGTTTGCTCGACTGTATCATATACATAAATGTCATTTTACAAAATAGAAAAGCGATTCAACCGCTGTTGGGGCAAATGAGTGTAAATTAGCACTCGCTGTGGTGGTGTAAATAATAATGAATAATTATCGATTTTCAAATATTGCTCCTGTGAATACAGAACGGAATATTTTGTAGCCTTTTTTGCCGTCAATACTGGCGACGTTGTCTTTGCTGTAATCAAATTTGCTGTAATAATTTTTACCATTATTTATTTTTCACCATGACACTCTTATATTGATTAAAGTTGTTTTTCAAATGAGAAATATAATGTAATGATTGTGCTCTTCTGTTATTCTTTATTTAGGAATCTGATGTTGATGATTATTTTCGTGACCTTGACGTTGGGATACTTCTTATTGCGCGTGAAGGTGCTGTGCTCACGTCTTCCCAGCATCTCAGTCCAGCCTCGTTGAAAATCATCATTGAGGGAGAAGTTGTAATGGAGAACATTCAAGATCTGCCAAAAGCAATGTGCATTCTGTTTGGACTCATGTATGCACTCCATCTTTACTACCAAGACCATGAAGCTCACATTTCAGTTCATCCAACAGGTATTGCTATTGTTAGGCCACACTGACCTAAAGCCAAAGATACAGACTTTGAAAAATCAGCTCGCAATGTAAAAAGAGAGGTCAAGTCTACTGTAAGAAGCTGTTGACTACATTTTTCTTTTTGCCACACTAGTAAAATACTTTCTTACCTGTGGGGTAAACCTTTTTATTTTCTGTAAAACTAGCGGACGAACAGACACACGTAAAATGCAGACACACACGTAGAACACCCACACACAACACACACAAACAACACTGACACACACTTAAATGCTGTAGGAATCATGCTGAAGGATGTGACTTGTGTGAAAATTTAAACTGAGAAGAGTTGTAGCAGAAAGACATAGGCCTAAGACATTATTGTTCCAGTTCTTCACCAGTCTATGTAGATTGTTCTGATATGATAGTCTGTTGGTTCATGCTCTGTCCTCCCTTCATTTAGCCAGATGAAACAGATCCTGTTTGTTTGCGTTTTCTTGTACATTTGAGTGGGTGTTTCTGGTAAATTTTATTTTGTTTATGGATTTACCACTCAGGGGACATCTATGGTTTTATCTTGTAAATTTGTGACACATACAACACCCACACACGGCAACACCGACACGGGCAACACACACGGACAACACCCACACACAGGGCAACACAGACACGGGCAACACACACGGACAACACCAACACCCACGGCAACACATACACGGGCAACACACACGGACAACACCCACACACACGGCAACACAGACACAGGCAACACAGACGGACAACACCCACACCCACGGCAACACACACACGGGCAACACACACGGACAACACCCACACACACGCTAACACACACGGACAACACCCACACTCACACTGCAACACAGACACGGGCAACACACACGGACAACACCCACACACACGGCAACACAGACACGGGCAACACACACGGACAACACCCACACACACGCTAACACACACGGACAACACCCACACACACACTGCAACACAGACACGGGCAACACACACGGACAACACCCACACACGGCAACACCGACACGGGCAACACACACGGACAACACCCACACAGACGGCAACACAGACACGGGCAACACACACGGACAACACCAACACCCACGGCAACACATACACGGGCAACACACACGGACAACACCCACACACACGGCAACACAGACACAGGCAACACAGACGGACAACACCCACACCCACGGCAACACACACACGGGCAACACACACGGACAACACCCACACACACGCTAACACACACAGACAACACCCACACGCACACTGCAACACAGACACGGGCAACACACACGGACAACACCCACACACGGCAACACCGACACAGGCAACACACACGGACAACACCCACACACACGGCAACACAGACACGGGCAACACACACGGACAACACCAACACCCACGGCAACACATACACGGGCAACACACACGGACAACACCCACACACACGGCAACACAGACACAGGCAACACAGACGGACATCACCCACACCCACGGCAACACACACACGGGCAACACACACGGACAACACCCACACACACGCTAACACACACGGACAACACCCACACGCACACTGCAACACAGACATGGGCAACACACATGGACAACACCCACACACGGCAACACCGACACGGGCAACACACACGGACAACACCCACACACACGGCAACACAGACACGGGCAACACACACGGACAACACCAACACCCACGGCAACACATACACGGGCAACACACACGGACAACACCCACACACACGGCAACACAGACACAGGCAACACAGACGGACAACACCCACACCCACGGCAACACACACACGGGCAACAAACACGGACAACACACATGCTAACACACACGGACAACACGCACACTGCAACACAGACACGGGCAACACACACGGACAACACCCACACACACGGCAACACAGACACGGGCAACACACACGGACAACACCCACACACACGGCAACATAGACACGGGCAACACACACGGACAACACCCACACACACGCTAACACACACGGACAACACCCACACACACACTGCAACACAGACACGGGCAACACACACGGACAACACCCACACACACGGCAACACAGACACGGGCAACACACACGGACAACACCAACACCCACGGCAACACATACACGGGCAACACACATGGACAACACCCACACACACGGCAACACAGACACAGGCAACACAGACGGACAACACCCACACCCACGGCAACACACACACGGGCAACACACACGGACAACACCCACACACACGCTAACACACACGGGACAACACCCACACGCACACTGCAACACAGACACGGGCAACACACACGGACAACACCCACACACACACTGCAACACAGACACGGGCAACACACACGGACAACACCCACACACACGGCAACACAGACACGGACAACACCCACACACACAAACAACACCCACACACACACAAGGCAACAGACACGGACAACACCCACACACACAAACAACACAGACACGGACAACACCCACACACACACAAACACATATACACCCACACACAATTGTTTCAATGATTTGAAATTACCTTTTTAAGATTCATCATTTTAGATTGGATAATTGATGTTTTGATTGTTGATGTTTACCTGATGTTTGGCTGTGTTTTGCCATTAAAAAATAAAATAAAATGCATGGAAGCATTAAGAGGTGTTTCTTTTTTTCCATCCATCCAATTTAATTGAAAATGTTTATAACATATTTTTGTTTTAAAAATCAAAAGCTAATTAAATTAGTGGAAAATACAGTAATTGTGTTAAATGATGAGTAGCAATAACAAGTCATAATAGCTAGTTTTATCTAATGATTTTGAGAACACTACTAATAAATATAAATACTAAACTTAAGGTTCCATGTTAATACAACTCAACATGTTTAGTTTCAGCTTGTGTAAAAAGTTAGGGTTCCATGTTAATACAACTCAACATGTTTAGTTTCAGCTTGTGTAAAAACTAAAGGTTCCATGTTAATACAACTCAACATGTTTAGTTTCAGCTTGTGTAAAAACTAAGGGTTCCATGTTAATACAACTCATACCACTTTAGTTTTTACACAAGCTGAAACTAAACATGTTGAGTTGTATTAACATGGAACCTTTAGTTTTTACACAAGCTGAAACTAAACATGTTAAGGCAACGGGTTTCCACGCGATTTGCGAGTAAAGTCAACTAATTCGGGTTAAGAGTGTAGGGGCTGGTCTCTCAACCGAGGTTGTTGAGACCATCCTTCATTCCAGAGCTCCTTCCACGAGGAGGTAATATGCCTTGAAGTGGAGGCTCTTCACTTCTTGGTGTGGAGAACACCTGTTGGACCCAGTTAACTGCCCAGTGGGTGCAGTGCTGGAGTTCCTGCAGGAACGTTTCTCCTCAGGGCTATCCCCCTCCACACTAAAGGTGTATGTGGCGGCACTTGCTGCTTACCATGTCCCTTTCAGTGGAGTCTCTCTGGGGAGACACCCATTTATAACTCGCTTTCTTCGTGGTACTTTGAGGCTGAGGCCTGTAGTCCGCACGAGGGTGCCAGCATGGGACTTAGCTATCGCCCTAGAAGGTCTTTCCCTAGCTCCCTTTGAGTCTATTGAAGAAGTTGCTGATAAGTTTATTACTTTGAAGACTATTTTTCTCCTTGCCATTTCTTCTCTTTAGAGAATCGGAGATATTCAGGCTCTCTCGGTTGCTCCTTCGTGTTTGGAGTTTTCACCTGGGATGGTGAAGGCTTTTCTCCACCCCAGGCCAGGTTATGTCCCTAAGGTTCCTACCAATGTGGCCAGACCTATAGTTCTGCAGGCCTTCTGTCCTCCTCCTTTTACATCATCTGATCAGGAAAAACTTAATCTGCTCTGCCCTGTTCGGGCTTTAGATGCTTACATCCACAGAGCTGCCCTGTGGAGAAAATCAGAATAGCTGTTCGTTTGTTTTGGACCACATAAGAAGGGGTCCCCAGTGTCTAAGCAGAGGATGAGCAAGTGGGTGGTTGAGGCTATCTCACTTGCCTATGAGTCGGTTGGTCAGCCTTCACCTTTGGCTGTCCGAGCTCACTCTACCAGGAGCATGGCGGCTTCCAAAGCCTTATTGTCAGGAGTCTCCCTCCAGGACATTTGTGATGCGGCAGGCTGGTCCTCACCGCATACTTTCGTCAGGTTTTATGACCTAGACCTCAACTCCACCCCTGGGGCGCAGGTGCTTTCGGCTGAATTTAATCTTTGAAGTCTGAAGCAAGTCGATCAAGGGAATGCCGGGAGTATGGCAACGACACGCAGCGTCTCGTTCCTTCAGGGAACTAGGGTTACATACGTAACCCGGGACGTTAATTAATGTTAACTAATGAACCTTATTGTAAAGTGTTACCATTTTTGTTTTGCTGTGTTAATTATTCTCTAACTCTTACTCTAGTCCTCCATTTCTCTCACCTATTTTTTGTTGTTGTTTACTTTATAACTCAAAGGCTCTTTTAAGAGCCACCCCCCCCCCCCCCCCCCCCCCCCCCGCAAAAATGCACACAAATGTGTTTAGCAAGGGGGAGTGTGAGCAGTATTTAAAAGACTGCAGTAGTAAGTGCCCATTCTGTCAGTACACCAGCATGCCACAGCTGATGTATTACCACATCAAAAATCATTTTCTATCCTGTCCTAATCTATCTATCCTTCTATCTCTCTCTCTGTCTGTCTATCTATCTCTACCTATCTGTCATGTCTATCTGTCTGTCTGTGTCTGATAAACTGTATTGCCTTCAAAACATTCAGCTTCAAAACTATTTTGATATTCAAACTGAAAACCTTCAAACTTTTAAAACTATTTCAAACTTTTAGGATAGGCTTTCTCAAGCCAAATTAAAGTTTGTCTTGACATTAAAGTTCTGTATTTTATCTAAATTAGGTGTTGTGAACTGGAGTGCATTTCCCAGAGAATATAGGCAAGAGTTCCGGGTGCCGTACTCGATGACTCTGTGCTTGCACTGAAATACACAAGGACTGCCCATCTGGGTCTGTGGTGATGGCAGAAGAGGAGTCCTGCGTGTGTGTGTGATGGCAGAAGACGAGTCCTGCGTGTGTGTGTGATGGCTGAAGACGAGTCCTGCGTGTGTGTGTGTGTGTGTGACGGCAGAAGACGAGTCCTGCGTGTGTGTGTGTGTGTGTGTGTGTGTGTGTGTGTGTGTGTGATGGCAGAAGACGAGTCCTGCGTGTGTGTGTGATGGCAGAAGAGGAGTCCTGCGTGTGTGTGTGATGGCTGAAGACGAGTCCTGCGTGTGTGTGTGATGGCAGAAGAGGAGTCCTGCGTGTGTGTGTGATGGCTGAAGACGAGTCCTGCGTGTGTGTGTGATGGCAGAAGAGGAGTCCTGCGTGTGTGTGTGATGGCAGAAGAGGAGTCCTGCGTGTGTGTGTGATGGCAGAAGAGGAGTCCTGCGTGTGTGTGTGTGTGTGTGATGGCTGAAGACGAGTCCTGCGTGTGTGTGTGATGGCAGAAGAGGAGTCCTGCGTGTGTGTGTGATGGCAGAAGAGGAGTCCTGCGTGTGTGTGTGATGGCAGAAGAGGAGTCCTGCGTGTGTGTGTGTGTGTGTGATGGCAGAAGAGGAGTCCTGCGTGTGTGTGTGTGTGTGTGTGTGTGATGGCAGAAGAGGAGTCCTGCGTGTGTGTGTGTGATGGCAGAAGAGGAGTCCTGCGTGTGTGTGTGTGTGTGATGGCAGAAGACGAGTCCTGCGTGTGTGTGTGATGGCTGAAGACGAGTCCTGCGTGTGTGTGTGTGTGTGTGTGTGTGTGTGTGTGTGTGTGATGGCAGAAGACGAGTCCTGCGTGTGTGTGTGTGTGATGGCAGAAGACGAGTCCTGCGTGTGTGTGTGTGTGTGATGGCAGAAGGGGAGTCCTGCGTGTGTGTGTGATGGCAGAAGAGGAGTCCTGCGTGTGTGTGTGTGTGATGGCAGAAGAGGAGTCCTGCGTGTGTGTGTGTGTGTGATGGCAGAAGAGAGGAGTCCTGCGTGTGTGTGTGTGTGATGGCAGAAGAGGAGTCCTGCGTGTGTGTGTGATGGCAGAAGAGGAGTCCTGCGTGTGTGTGTGTGTGATGGCAGAAGAGGAGTCCTGCGTGTGTGTGTGTGATGGCAGAAGAGGAGTCCTGCGTGTGTGTGTGTGTGATGGCAGAAGAGGAGTCCTGCGTGTGTGTGTGATGGCAGAAGAGGAGTCCTGCGTGTGTGTGTGAGGGCAGAAGAGGAGTCCTGCGTGTGTGTGTGTGTGATGGCGGAAGAGGAGTCCTGCGTGTGTGTGTGTGATGGCAGAAGACGAGTCCTGCGTGTGTGTGTGTGTGTGTGTGTGTGTGTGTGTGTGTGTGTGTGTGTGTGTGTGTGTGTGTGTGTGATGGCAGAAGAGGAGTCCTGTGTGGATTCTGTTCCGAGAAGGAGGTTGAGGGCTATTGCTCGGTTGATTGTTTTTTCAATGATGGAGGGGAATATCAGGCTGAGTAGATTGTGTGTGAGTGTACGTGTGTGTGAGTGTACGTGTGTGTGAGTGTGTGTGTGTACGTGTGTGTGTACGTGTGTGTGAGTGTACGTGTGTGTACGTGTGTGTGTGTGTGTGTGTGTGTACGTGTGTGTGAGTGTACGTGTGTGTGTGAGTGTGTGTGTGAGTGTACGTGTGTGTGAGTGTTTGTGTGTGTGAGTGTACGTACGTGTGTGTGTGAGTGTGTGTGAGTGTACGTGTGTGTGAGTGTACGTGTGTGAGTGTACGTGTGTGTGTGTGTGTGTGTACGTGATTATCTGTATGTGTGCATATCTCTACACAATTATTCTTGTTTTGAAATAAAAGTTATCACTGGTATGAGTTTGGTTTTTTGAGTTGGCATGCATTCTATGTGATAAAGAGATTGACAATGTACTTTATGTAGTTGGTTTAACTTCAAACTACTTTATTGGCATAAATGTTTTATAATAACCTATATAATGCACAAAAATAAACAAGAACTATTACAGAGGAATGATTAAAATAAGAAATATATAAGGTGCCATTAATGTTTACAGTAATTTTGTAATTTACACAGTGAAGTGCAATAGAATGTGAAAAACTTTTAAAATACTACACAGACAGGGGCGGTTCTAGAGGCGGGGCCACAGGGGCCCTGGCCCCTGCTGAAATCTGATTGGCCCCTGATTGGCCCCCATTTCTAGGAGTGGGGGGAAAGTCAATTCTTAGATGCATCGCGATGCGGACGTGGACGATTCTGAATCGATTCACAAATGTCAAAGATCGATTTTCTAAAAAAAAAAAAAATAACGTAATATTGACGGAATGCAAAAGGCGGAACTCTAAAGCGGACGTGCAGTGCGCGGACAGTCTGTGGCGTGCACATAACAGAGTCGCGCTCATAGACGCATGATGACTGAGCGCCAAATTCGAACGGCACCCTCTTCGTTAAAAGCTATAACGTATGGAAAATTGACAATTTCATTGTTACCTATTTAGTATTTTTTTTAATGAGAGCTGCTTTCTGTATTGTTTAGTTTTCACATCAAAATGCTGTAAACCGATCTGTTAATACTGCCCTGCAATATGTGCAATGCCAGTCGCAAAAAGGTGCATGCGCTCTCTGCAGATGTTCATTCACTTTTTTGTATAAGCTGTTTTTGATTGTGGTATACAGCAAACATTTCAAGTCATAACTCTTTATTATTTAGTTGTGTATAAGAGCGGCTTTGTATGTTACTAATAGCAGCTAAGTCCACAAGCATTATGTTTGTATGAGATCTGCTGGTACATAATTCTATATTTTTGAATGAAAACTGTTTGTGAATTTGCTACAGCAAAATGTTTATTTTTGTCTGAAGGATTATATTGCTCATTGGAAATAACAAGAGGATGTTGGTTAGAAGTATATTATGCTAGAGATTCAGAATATGCTGAGGTTTGTATTAATGTACTATAAGTACGCTGCTAGAACAGGCACACATTTATTTTCCTTTTGGTTCTTTGTAATGTTGGGGCATATGCTGGCAAATGTAACCTTACAGTTGACTTGCCAAATCACTTCCATTTGTTTTATTTAATAAAAATGATTAAAGTTAGTATTGGAAGTAAGTTAATTATGGGTCATCATAAATACTTGCCTTCAAAGTACCAAGTAGTAAAAAAAAAAAAATAATAATTTTATAATCGTTACCCTCTGAACCGTAATCGAATCGTGAGGTGCCTAGAGATTCCCACCCATCAATCGTTGACGAGAAGAGCAACCGGAGAATTCTTCACAACGATCATGCAATTCCACCCCCAAACAATTAACAATAATTTACTGTTCATAAGCGACGACATGATTATGAAACTTAACTGGCTTTACTGGCTCATAATTTTTTATTAGAGCGTTTGAAAAAGGAATGACGGCCGAAATGTATTTGCACCCTACTGAATAAATTATTTTGTGTGCTTGAATGTACCCTGTATTTGGCCCCTGAATGTAACATGTGGCCCCTTAATGGCCCCTGTTACAGAAAAATCCTAGAACCGCCACTGTACACAGATATTACACAATATATACTCTGTAATTCCTTATAAGTTTACCTTAGATCAGACATAGTTAAAACAATGGATATGGGCTCTACTCGTTTTTGCTGCTTTCATTATTACTTTACAGTTTTTTTAATACTTTATCATTTTATGAAAGTATTTCAAATTTGCGCATTCGTCATTACTGTACCACTTAACGCAAATACGATGCATGCGCTATCAGCGCGATATAGCGCATGAGTTTTAAAGACTGCATTGTTTTCAAACACATTTCCTATTTACCCTGACGTCGACGTCATTACTGTGCCAATAACCAGAGAAGCGTTGGTGCGGCCCTGCCTCGATCGACGTCATCACATTGCCACTAACCAATGAGACGCGTTATGGGCGGGGCTGCCCCGATCTGCAGGCTGCAGCCAGGTGTACTTGCCCATTATTCACAATTGGCAGTCTATGATAGAAGTGCGTCAGTAAGTTTGCAAACTCATGATCCCTTTGTCCCGATGCAGCACCTCCCACGAATTACACTATACTGAATAGTCCACATTAAACAGTCTGACAGTGAACTGCACACACACCAGTAAACGTTTTGAACTGAAGTGTTGCTTTATTTTGTGAAAATGTCTGAGAAAGTTGTGTTGCATTACTTCAATGGAAGAGGGAAAATGGAGTCGATCCGATGGCTTCTGGCCGCAGCTGGAGTCGAGGTTTGTTGCTCTGGAAAACTTGTCCATCTCTATGCTAAAACAAAAGGCAGTTGCAAAAAGTGGAAATCGATTAACACTTTACATATATGTACTTTTCCTAAGGCTGTGCAATAAAGGTAGTTTGTTTGCATATGACAATCACAAAACACCTGCTTTAATTAGAAACTGAATGTGTGCATTGTAATGTGATCTCGAGATTAATGCGTTTTTTTTGCCTTGATTTTATTTTGTTCTTGTATTCACAGTTTGAGGAAGTGTTTTTGACCAAGAGGGAGCATTATGAAAAACTGCTGAATGGTCAGTTCAGTAAATTCCTCATCAGTCATCTTTTGTTATTTTATGAATATATTATTACATCATATTTTATTATTATTTATTGTATATGAATGTGATTCCTGTGTGTATTGTAGATGGAGCCCTGATGTTTCAGCAAGTGCCTTTGGTTGAAATAGACGGGATGCAGCTTGTGCAGTCAAAGCCTATCCTGAATTACATTGCTGGAAAATACAACCTCTACGGAAAAGACCTTAAAGAACGGGCTATGTAAATATAAAATTTTAATGCAAATTTGTTCCGTAACTGTTATGAAACTAGGTGCCAGTAATCAGTTAATTTAACCCTCATCCTTCCCTCGCACTTTATAACATATTTCCCTCACGGGTCAAAATGACCAGAAGCACTAAAATTATACTTTTTTTAATATATTTTTTTATTTTGATAATATTTTTTCTATTTTTAAAGCAATTGTTTGGGAGATTTTTTGTAATTTTTTATTTTATTTATCTTTAAATCACTAGATTTGATCAATAAATAATAAATAAATTGTAATTTAATCCCTCACATTCTTTCAACTTAAATTCAAAATAACTCAAAATAACAATTTCATGCTTTAAAGGCTGATTTAACTTCTGCGTCGTTGTCCGTGTTGATGCGCAATTACACAGTCAGAGGGAGGGATCTAGCAGACCAATCACAGCGCTTGAGTCCGCGTAGAATTGAAGTCCAATTTATACTTCTGTGTCGAACTCACGCCGTAGCTGCGTCGTAGGCTGTAAGTAGGGCGCGTACCCTTCGGCGTACCTGACACGCACCTCTCCAAAAATGTAATGTAGACGACTTTGAATAAATAAATATATACAGTCATCCTAAATAAATAAAATACAGTCGAGTGCGAAGTACATCGCAGATAAACTGAAATGTTTGCTTTCGCACCCTAAAGTTGCAGAACCTTTAATTTTATGTAAAGAACACGTATTTTTCCCACCACAGCTGGAAACGTTCTCGGATACGTTTCTCTGACCCATAGTATTCGAAAATAGAATTAGTACGTCCCAAATTGTAGTATGTTGAAATGAGTGTTCCAAAGAGACCCGGATGGTCTACTATATCCGGTCAGAATCCGAAGTGCAGATCGATGCGCACTCTAACGGCTAATATTGCCCACAACCCATCGCGCGTTGGACGAGGATTCGCTTAGAACTACAAACAAAAAGTGAAAAGTGTTAAAAAAACTACAGACATGGAGGAGGCGCGTGTCCGGCGGTTATGTCCGGAGGTTTAGATAAAGGGGTTTGAGTGATTAATTATCAGTATCTAACCTGATGAAAATGTATTTATTCAAAGTCGTCTACATTATATTGCATCTGCAGCAGCATTGTGAACTTTTGTAAAGATACGTTTAGCCATTACCTTTTAAATGCATCGTTATATTCAAATTGCAAACACATGTTGAGAGTCTCCGCATGAAAGACCCACTACTGCAGAAGAACGTGCGACTACATTTCTCTCCGAAAGACTAGGAAATCAAATTAGATTGAATGGATGATTTTAACTGTGACGAGATGATTGACAGGGCAGTTTACGGTGACAGGATGATTGACAGGGCAGTTTACGGTGACAGGATGATTTACAGGGCAGTTTAGGGTGACAGGATGATTGACAGGGCAGTTTACGGTGACAGGATGATTGACAGGGCAGTTTACGGTAACAGGATGATTGACAGGGCAGTTTACAGTAACAGGATGATTGACAGGGCAGTTTACGGTGACAGGATGATTGACAGGGCAGTTTACGGTAACAGGATGATTGACAGGGCAGTTTACGGTGACAGGATGATTGACAGGGCAGTTTACGGTGACAGGATGATTGACAGGGCAGTTTACGGTGACAGGATGATTGACAGGGCAGTTTACGGTGACAGGATGATTGACAGGGCAGCTTACGGTGACAGGATGATTGACAGGGCAGTTTACGGTGACAGGATGATTGACAGGGCAGTTTACGGTGACATGATGATTGACAGGGCAGTTTACGGTAACAGGATGATTGACAGGGCAGTTTACGTGACAGGATGATTGACAGGGCAGTTTACGGTAACAGGATGATTGACAGGGCAGTTTACGGTAACAGGATGATTGACAGGGCAGCTTACGGTGACAGGATGATTGACAGGGCAGTTTACGGTGACAGGATGATTGACAGGGCAGTTTACGGTGACAGGATGATTGACAGGGCAGTTTACGGTGACAGGATGATTGACAGGGCAGTTTACGGTGACAGGATGATTGACAGGGCAGTTTACGGTAACAGGATGATTGACAGGGCAGTTTACGGTAACAGGATGATTGACAGGGCAGTTTACGGTAACAGGATGATTGACAGGGCAGTTTACGGTGACAGGATGATTTACAGGGCAGTTTAGGGTGACAGGATGATTGACAGGGCAGTTTACGGTGACAGGATGATTGACAGGGCAGTTTACGGTGACAGGATGATTGACAGGGCAGTTTACGGTAACAGGATGATTGACAGGGCAGTTTACGGTAACAGGATGATTGACAGGGCAGTTTACGGTGACAGGATGATTGACAGGGCAGTTTACGGTAACAGGATGATTGACAGGACAGTTTACGGTGACAGGATGATTGACAGGGCAGTTTAGGGTGACAGGATGATTGACAGGGCAGTTTACGGTGACAGGATGATTGACAGGGCAGTTTACAGTGACAGGATGATTTACAGGGCAGTTTAGGGTGACAGGATGATTGACAGGGCAGTTTACGGTGACAGGAACACGCGACAGATCTGTCCGTTAAAGATGCATGGATGTGATAGTATGTCCCAAAGCTTGCCTACTCTTTTGCTACACAAAGTATGTACTTTTTCTTCACAAAAAGAGTACTTACTTTTAGGTTGTAGTATAAGTAGGCGAATTGGGACTGGGCCATAGACTACATCATAATCCATTCCCCCAGACTCATCATGCCTGATTACTTCCAGCTGTTACTCATCACCTTGTTAAGCCCAGCCAATTTAAACCTGCTCACTCAGGGGGCTTTCACACTGGCAGTTTAGTTCGGAACGGGGCACGGTTCGCATGAAAAATCGCTAATGTGAACGCGGTCATGGGACCCGGGTGCGCACTGGGGTACCGAACCCGAGACTACCTGGAGGAGCTGGTCTGAGTTCGGTTGCTCCCGAGCCGTGCTGCGGTTCGCGTGTATGTGAAGGCAACACGGACTCGGGTGCGCACTTCTTCAGGAAGTAAAGTATCCTGCGCATGCGTTTTAGCCGATTATGATGTATTTAGTTAAATAAAACACACGTAAGGGATGAAGATTTACCTTGGATACGAGCAAGAGTGAGTCTGCAGTGTTTTCGCGCATAGTGCGTGCAATCAGGGCAACAAATTAATGGAAATCCACTGTCTCCTCAAAAGAGTCCATTTGCAATCAGCGGAAAGACAGCTTATGCGACACACACACACACACACACAGTTAACCTGCGTTGTACAGCTATGCATAATAGCACCAAATTAATAAAAAAACACAATATATTGACCTGCGTCGTGTTTTCTATCATGCGCCGTGCACGTTTGCAATGACGTAAGATGCACGCAAACGCACCAGAGTTCGTTAGAATCAAGTTGAAAAGTAGAAAAAGTAGTTTAAGTAGAAAACCAAACAATTCTTCAAAACATTTTCATGATGTCAAAAAAATAATTTACAAGCTTCTTTATTAAAAATTAGACGCTAGCATGGACAGAGTTATTTGAAATGTACAAGATACAGTTTGGATAAAGTGATATTATTGTGAAATTAACATTGCAACTGTTCAGTACATGTTGTCAGGAAGTGTGTGTGTGTCTGTTCATGAGCTTATAGAAGATCAGAATTTGAAACACTATCAGGAGGATGAAATAAGATCAGAATACACTCTCAGACAGATCATCATCATTCAACATCTGCACTTACAATAATGCTCAGAATTATTGGCACCCTTAGTAATAATGAACAAAGAAGCCTGTGGAAATAAATATGCATGGTTAATCCTTCTGATCTTTTATTTTTAAAAACACAATCTAACATTTCATTGAAGTAAAATAATTGAAAATGGGTGGAAAAATCTTTATGAAATAAAAAAAAATTTCACCAATACAGTTTGCCTACAATGAATGGTTCCCTTTTTTCTCAATACTCTGAGTGTTCTCCAATAATGCCTGATGGGTTTGGAGAACACCTGACGAGAGATCAGAGATCATTCCTCCAGACAGAATCTCTCCAGATCCTGCAGATTCACAAGTCCATGTTAGTGCTTCTTCTCTTCACAGGGCTCTCAAGTCTCACGCATTGGGCGTGAGACACACGCATTTCAACCCGTTCACACGCTCACACGTATGGAAGTAAAATAATGTCAAATGTTTTTGAAATAAAAAGCCTGTTGAATTGCACTACTTGAAAAAAAATAGGCATTGCATTAACCATGCTTGCATTTTAATGCATTGTATTTTTAGGGCTTGCATTTTTAATGGGCTGAAATTCAACATGGTTGAATATTTAAGCTGTGAATATTTCAATTAAAAACATTTCAACAACAATTTGTAGACAACACGCGCACACACGGAGTGGAAGTTGAAAGAGCACAACCTGATGAATCTTCATTTATTTTTTATTTTTTTAGCATTTTGATTTTACGATTCCTGGACGATATCTCTTGCCTGTGATCAAAGACAGTGAGAGATGATGTTGAGGAGTATAGCCAAATTCGTGCTAAATTATTTTTGATGCATTCAAAAACTCTCCAACTACTTTTAAAGGGGCCATCGGCTGCAAAATACACTTTTATATGGTATTTGCAAATAAATGTGTCTTTGCAGTGTGTGGACACAATCACCATGCAATGAAAAAATCCATTCACTATTTTTTAATCCTCAAAAAGCCAAAAAGTTAGTGCTCATTATCATTTACAGAGACATGCACCGAAACGGGTCACTGTGATCAGAGCTGTTTTTGAAGAGGTAAAAAGGGTGTTGTTTTACACAACCATTGAGAAATTTTAACCAAAGTATGTTACAAACTTTACACGAAGACCCAAAAGAATCATACCAACTTGTGGAAAATGGGCATCCGATGACCCCTGTAAAGGTGACCGGTTTGGGTCTTGACATACATGCTCAGGGCAAGTTGTTATGACACAATGTTATGTACATTGAGCACTGATGTTCAGTTGGCTTGTTTGGGGTCAAATTTATTTTTATTTTGCAATAAATTTGTATTTTTTAAATATAACTATTTATTTTTTTTGGATGAATTTGTCTTTTTATCAGATTTAACAATTGTTATAATTTCCATTTGTGCTGGTCAATTATGAACAAATAGCAAAATTGAACTCCTAGCAAAAATTTAAGCGAATTTGGTTGGGTCGAGGGACCGCTGCTGCAAATATTTGGGTGGCTCCTCCCCTAAATCTCACTCTAAACTTTTGATAAAACTTGAGAGCCCTGTCTTCAGTTATATGGGTTCAGGTCAGGGGGACTGGGATGGCCATGACAGAACCTTCATTTTATTTATTTATTTGATATGGACACAACAACAGCATTGGTCAAACAAGATACATTGTTTTTTTAGTGTTATAGCAAAACTGCTAATTTGCAACACTTGTCCATAGGAGGCTACACATTTCACAAAACACAACACAGTACAGAATACAAAACACAGTGCAAAACAGTACACAGTACAATATTTAAGAAGGTAAACAATACACATCATCACTATGCATTCCATACAGCATTACCATGTGTGCAGCTTTGACTTGACCTCAGCAGCCATTGTTTCAGACCTCTGTCTAAGCTCATCATGTCTGTCTGCAGTTTTAATTCAGTGGGCAGAGAGTTCCATAGTCTCGTTCCATTAAAAGAGAAACTGGACAGACCAAAAGATTTTGTAAATCTCGGAAGAGCACAGTCCCCACTGACCGAGGCTCTGGTGGAGGGTCTAAGTGAACCCTGACGCCTAGTAATGAGAGCAGAAAACAGCGGCGACACATGACTGTTCAAACATTTAAAAAACAATTTCGGAGTACTAACATTTTCGAAAGTAAAAAGATTATGTCTATGAATGATGTTACAGTGGTGCGATGTCATAGGTTTTCTATCAAATACCTTGACTGCCTGCTTGTACACTGAAACAACCGGCTTGAGTGTGGACGGGGTGGTTTGTGACCAAGATGTGACGCAGTAAGACAGATGTGAGAAAATCATTGCATGCATGTATAACAGGACGGCCTGGTGAAACAGACCCCTCCTGATAAAACGAAAACAATTCAAGTTGGATTCGACCTTTTTACAAACATTTTTCACTTGACTTTAAAATTTAAGGTTGTTGTCAAGAATAATTCCGAGATATTTGGTCTCTTTTACTTCTTGAATAATTTCATTGTTTATGCTTACTTCAAAGGTCTGTCAAAAGGTCTTGTTTTAATTGATAAACAGACAGCAACGGTTTTCTTCACGTTTAAGGTTAGGTGAGACGACTCAAACCATTTAGAAATGTCTACTAGGGCAAGTGTCAACTGCTGCGCTGCCAGAGCTGAGGTTTTAGCAGATAGATGGATGACTGTATCATCTGCATACAGCTGGCAGTTGGCACCTTGACAGCTATCAGGGAAGTCAGAAGTTCTAGCAGAGGCAGTCAGTTTTTGATTTTTTAAAAATCTGTTGGTATATGATAGAATCCATGATTGCATGTATCTAAATACGCTGTCCAGGTCCTCTGGCAAAAAAATAGGCCCACAATTTGAAAGATCCAGCAGTATATTTAACCGTGGACTTTTTTTTTTAATTTGCACTAAACCCATCTGTGCACTCCACCTCCCTTGGCTATCTGTCCTCACAATCTCCTGCAATCCTCCTCAAAGACACAAAGACTCATTATCTCATTAGTTACCCATTATCTCATTCTATTGTATTTGCATCTGATACTCACCTGTTGTGCTTTTCCCCTGCACATCCCGCAATAAACAGTTAAAGGGTTTGTTCACCCAAAAATGAAAATTCTGTCATTAATTACTCACCCTCATGTCGTTCCAAACCAGTAAGACCTTCATTCATCATCGGATGGGTAGGAGTGGTGCTCTCAGCAGCAGGGGACACCACCGAAACTCCAATCATGTGCATTCTTTTCCCAAAAACGCACCCTGGTGGAAAGAAATTATGATAATGGAAATCGGGAGCTTCTGGGCATCAAACTTGCCTTAGAGGAATGGGGGCATTGGCTAGAGGGAGCCCACCATCCATTTACTGTATTAACTGATAACAAAAATCTTAAATATCTCTAGGAAGCCACAAGAAATAACCCCCGACAAGCCCGGTGGGCCTTATTTTTCACCAGATTCAATTTCACCACATCCTATCGCCCAGGTTCCAAAATCACAAAGGCTGATGCCCTGTCCTGACTGTTGTCTCCCAACGAGGTTCCAGAGTCTCCTGTACAAATCTTTCCCTCTAGCCACACTGTCAGCCCAATCCAATGAAATTTTGGAAATTTTCTTGGGGAGAATTACGGCTGTGCTCTCTGGAACTGGAGCGGACTCACAAGCTGGAGTCCCCTCTGGACTCATATAATGTTAACAATGCAGGCAGATCAATATTATTGTTGAAAATTAAATGTTAAATTTAATGTCCCCAATTAAGTTAGCCAAAAGCCAATGACAACAAACCGAAAAAGGTGACAATGGCAAGGAACCAAAACTCCATCAGGTGCAGAATGGAGAAAAAAACCTTGTGAGGAACCAGGCTCTGTCAGGGAACCTTATATATCAATAAATATAAGGCCACATTTACACATAAACTGACGACCAACCGCAACTTTCAGACGCCATCTTTATTTTTCTAGCTTAACTGTCACCGAATGGAAGGCAAAGGATTGTGGGGTATCAAAGGCAGTGAAGGATACATCTATGCTGCCGTCAAAAAACGATCAGATAAAGGGATCTCAGGAGACAGGATTTGAAACTAATATTGCATTTGGGCGTGCCTTGATGCCTCACGACCTTGGACTGCGTCCCCCTAAGGAAGCATTTATCAGGTTTCTATGCAAGCACAGTCAGACTGTGACTAATTATTAAAGTTGATTGAAGAAGCAGCAGCATTAAAGAAAAACGGTCATAAATGTCACAAAAAGGACATATCCCTCCGGTGCAGAGAAAAGCAAAAAGAAGAAAATCAAGGAATAGAAAAAACAGCAAGATAATGGTATATTAAGAAAATTCATGTTAACTAAACTAGGCTATGTTGCGAGCTAACGTTAACTGGCTAGTTGATTAACATAGTCTCGGTAACACATCTTCTTGTTTTAGAAAAGTTCATGTATGGGGTGTGCGATTTCAATTTTGCCTTTGGACGAATAAAATATTTCCACAATCTGCTTTTGAAGAAATATCGTAGTATCGTGCTGCAGCGCACATTTTATCAGTTGCAGTTCTGGTGCCTCCGTCCCAATACTGTACAACTCAACATACTGTAATAACTAGCAGTTACTCGGTAGAACATGGCGGAGCTAAGCTAAGCTATTGCACTTTTACTTAGCTAATTGCTAGCAGCACGAAGTATGAGCACTCGTTTCCCATACACCGCACGACCATGAGTGTCTCTGCAAATGGAGCATCGGTAAAGCAAACCAGCAGCACCGTCTTCTTTCTCCTTTTTTTCTCAACTGTGGTGAGATCTGGTATTTACCTCATTGCCTGAATAGCCCCTAAAAAAAACAGCAAAACACGCCGGCGCGTTTCTCAACCCCAGAGAGTTAAGGTGTCCTTTTGCTGTCTGTCAGGTCAGGTGTACTACACTTGGCTTGTTTGTTATACCAGTTAAATCTAAAGGATGTCCCTTTACACCATATACAACAATAACAATAATTTACTCAGAGGGTCTTTCATGCTTACCATCTGGTGAAAGCTTCCTGGATTCCTTTTTGTACTGGTCAGTGAAGATGTACAAATGTCTATTTTATTGCTATTGAACTTTCTTTGTACAGCTGAAGTAAGACGAAAAATACTTGTCTTTATAAAATAAAAATGTTTTTATACAAAAGAGAAGAATAATTGGTTACACAATTGTTGTGAATCAACGGAATCAGAGAGATCCATGTGCAGTTTATGTCTTTATTGGAAGAATGGACAAAACAGGCAAAGGTCAACGTCAGCAGGCTCAGCAGTATAGACAAGGCTAAATCGTAGTCAGAATACCAGGCAGAAGATCAGGGCAGGCTGAGAACTGGCAGAATCCGAAGGTGATACAGGCAGGTGGCGAACAGGGAGAAAACCGGAGCTGAAAGGGTCGAGATATCCGAACAGGCAATAGCAGGTAGTAACGTTTAGAAATGTTCACTGTAGTAAAACAAGACTTCGCACTGGAAGCTTGTGGGAAGCGTGGTTAAATAGGCTGGTAAATGGGCTTCAGCTGGCCAAGGTAATCAGAGTCAGGAACGGGGTTAGTTGGGAAATGTAGTGACTTGAGCATCAATATTCAGGCGAGGGCGCCCTGTGATGGCCAGAGAGAGAGAGGTTATGGAATCTAAGATTGTGACAACAATAATCAAAAACTTTTAGCAAAATAGTAAAAGGTAACAGATTATGATTCTTCAGCTAATCCCTTCCCTGGGCGGTCCTGGAGAATGGATGTACAAAGAGTAACTTACTTCTAAGCAGTTCAATCAAGCAATTTGTTAAAAATAACTTGTTCTCATCTTGCAATCATCAGGTTATAAAATAACAACAGACAGCAGGAAAGGATCTAGAGAGAATCCACTCTCTCTAGAGATGAAAGTGAAAATGAACACACTTTTATTGAGGTTTATTGTAGCAATGTTCAGGGAAGAAGGAGGCGGGAACCGGCGAACAATCAAAATAAACTTTATTTAAAATAAAACCAACAAACCAAAATACTGCCAGCAGCCCCTCGTGGACGACTGCTGGCTACCGAAAATAAATATAACTGCCAGCAGCCCCTCGCGGACGACTGCTGGCTAAAATAAAATACAAATACAAAAACCAAACACAACTAAAACACAGGCCTGTTCCTCTCTCAATCATCAACATCGTCGCTCCTCTTTTATGCTTCCGCTCCTCCGTGAGAGATGCGAGGCCGGTGTGCTTCACAGGTGTTGCTCATTAGCAATCGCACCACCGGCCTCGCGCCGTTCTTTCACGTCCCTCGGCCGTCCCTCGCCACATACCCCCATCGCCCCTCACAGGCCGGGGGGTACCCACGAGCCTGTGCCTACTCCCCCCCGGCGGCGGCGATCCCTGGGGGGTATGGACTGACAAGCCGAGGGAAACGGAGACGGAAGCATGAGGAGCGACAGATCGAGAGAGGGGAGAGAGAAAAAAAAAAAAAAACTTGGTCCGGTTCCCACAACGCGCTGCCATCTGGTCCCCCACCAGCTGGGCGATCTCCTCCGCAGTGCCTGGCGGTGACGCTGGATGGCCCTTGGTGGACGGCTCGATGCTCCTCCGCCGCCTGGTGGACGGCGACGGCTCCTCGGGTGCCTTAGGCAGACGGCAGGAGTCCCCCGCTCCCTGCTCCTCCCCTTCGCTGGTGGACGGCAGCAGGCTCCGGCCCACGGCGAGCGGCGGCGTCTCCTCCTCTCCTTCCCATATGGCAGCCGCCCCTCCAATACCTAGGCGGCCGGCAGCGAGCTCGACCGTCCAACCGGCAACTCACTCCAGCGCACCGCCTAGAGCGTCCATGGCCGCGAGTCCCCCGCTCCCTGCTCCTCCCCTTCTGGCGGATGACAGCAGGCTTCGGATTCCCCGCAGCGGCGAGGACTCTCTTCCCGCCGCGTTCCTCCCTCTTCCCGGGCATCGGCACCAGTGTAGCAATGTTAAGGGAAGGACGGAGGCGGGAACTAGTGAACAATCAAAATAAACTTTATTTAAAATAAAACAAACAAACCAAAATACCGCCCGCAGCCCCTCGCGGACGACTGTTGGCTACCGAAAATAATTGTAACTGCCAGCAACCCCTCGCGGACGACTGCTGGCTAAAAAAAATACAAATACAAAAACCAAACACAACTAAAACACAGGCCTGTTCCTCTCTCGATCATCAACGTCGTCGCTCCTCCTTTATGCTTCCGCTCCTCCGTGAGAGATGCGAGACCGGTGTGCTTCACAGGTGTTGCTCATTAGCAATCGCACCACCGGCCTCGCGCCGTTCTCTCACGTCCCTCGGCCGTCCCTCGCCACATATATATACCCAGAAAACACAGACTTTGTTCCTGTTTCTGTTGCTTTGGGTTTTTTCCAGAAGAACTGGGGAAAACACACTCTGCTAGCCGTTCTTTTGTGTCTCTCTGAACCACATTTTTACATAACAAGGCTGTAAGGCCTGGGACCGGGAACACTTCCCATAAATCCTGATGTACTTTGTACATCATAAGAAGGATGGCGTCTACGCTAATATTAAACTGCGGTATTAGGTTTACCGCAGTTCGCCGGATCCAGGCCATATCCAGATCTGATGAAGGACCTGCACCTGGACACGATGACAACGTATTCCTGAAGTGTCACTAGTCTCTCCCTTGTGAAGGCCCCCTTCCCTTTACCTCTGTACTGGTAAAACGTTGTCGGGATAATCCCGATTCACGTGGCTTCGCAGAAGCGATAAAAATTCTCAGAGCCACCAGTCACTGGTTTATGCAAATGAGCGGTGTCTTGTTAGGGGCCCCTAAGTTGATAACTAATGATCGTTGTGATGGAAGTGAATCAATCAAAACTAACTTCAGCTGGACGATAACTTTATTTTAGAGCTCCAAAACAATCTCTATTACTTTAATCTCCTATTATCACAAGATGGCACGAATGTATGTGGCATGCCGTCTGACGTCTCTGCTTCTCTGTACTATATTTGTGTTTTTATCGCATCAAACTGCTACTCGCTTCTGGTTTATGATCGCCAGGTACTTCTGGATATTCGAGACTCTATTGTGGCCACATATAACCCAGAGTCAAAAAGCTCTGTGGCTGGATCCCAATCCTGCTCTCCAAAATCTACCTGGGATATTCCAGAATATCTGCGCAGTTGGCCTTATGGGGTTCCCCGCAGAAAGCGCCGCAGGAGACGCGGCAAGCGCGGAGGGGTTGCTGTCAAACTGAAAATGACGCAACTCGCCGGCCGCGCGTCCAGCTTCGTCTCCATGACAACATGGAATCTAGGCGTTGGCCGATGTGCTGGTTGGCGTTTGGTTGCTGGAAGGCCATTCTCCCGGATTCTCGGGCTGTGATTGGAACCCAATCACTATTCAAGGGAACGTACTCACCCCGAAATGCCACCAGGACGGCCTGACCTGGCTTCAGAACATAGACACTTAGCCTGGCCACTTCCTGTCTGTCTGAAGACAGAGCCTCTGGACAATTGCCTTAAGTAAGGCACCCAACCCGAGGGACTGCGAAGCTGGCAGTGAACCACTCGGCCCGGATCTCAGAGACGGGATATCCCGGAGAGTGTGACTCAGCATAGTGCTTTCCAACCCTTGCTAGCGAGGGGAGTTTCTCTACTCGATCCACAGATCTAACAAGTGTTTCAAATCACTGAGGAGGCCTGTGAAGGCCTAAGGGCTGATCTAACTGGGAGGCCTCATGAGAGGCCTGCGACCGTCTGACCAGACTGAGGAGACAATATGCTCATAGTGACCCTCGGTGAGGGGAGCAAAAGGTCCGCCTGGTAGGCAAACCAGGCTGTAGGCAGGGAAAAGGGTTTTACAAGGTAGCCTGCTAAGAGCAAGCTGGAGACTCACCTATCAGGGAGGCCTGGTCGGGCCTACTACCTGATAGCAAGTCATATTCTGCTATAACATACACTGTTGGGAACCATACTACACAAGCATATTTTACTATTGGGCTTCCAGTAGCGCTATAAGGTATGTCCCATAATGTTGGGACTCACCTCCGAGGAGGCCTGTTTAAGGCCTACTACCTACTACCCACCAGTGAGTCAACTGCCCGAACCACCAAGGCCAACCACGTAAAGTGAGCTGGCCTACAGTGCCCTCTTGGGGGCTGTCCAAACAAGGAGGCCTGCTGAGGCCTACTACCTAATGGCGCAGCCTTCGTTGGCAGATAAGCTGTTTACACAGTGCCTACAGCATCCTGGTGCCTAATCACATTGCCCATGGCAGTGTACTCCGCAAGAAAGCTAGCACCCTTAAAACAAGGGGAGTACAACATACGCCACTCTGCCTCAATGGAGGCTCTAGTTAGTCAGGGGCCTACCATCTATGCATGGGCGTCAGCTCAGGGCAATGCTCTGGCTTCAGGGGAGCGTACTTCAACCAAAGAAGAAGTGAAGGCTTACTTCATACTTGACCCAAGCCATAGTGGTGCAAGGTAGGATAAAACAGAACTGGGAGTGAAGTGCTCAGACGTACCCTGTATAACAGGGGAATACTCATACCTCACCCTGAGGTTAACAGGGTGCGGCCCTGCCAGCGGCTCTAGGGGTAACAGACATGTATCTGTGCCCAACCTAGGGGAATGGGGCTTGAATAAAAACCAACCACCTACAACCCAGCGCTCGAGCAGTAGCTCAGCGAGGTGAGTGAAACCTATTCTGGCAGCCTAAATCCGTAGGCCAGTTCTGCACGGCAGGGTTGGGCAGGAGACCCAGTCTTCTTCGTGAAGCGAAAGACAGCCTAACCCTGCTCAATAAAGACATATATACCACGGAGGCCTGTCTCAGGCCTACCTTATAAACCATCCTCGGCACCACGCTGCATTACTCTAGTCACCCCAGAATGCAGAGAAGAGGGCGGGCCTTGGCCTAATGACTCCCATGGGAGGAGGCTGTTTATACAGGGATGCTAGAAACCTACATTCACAAGGTGAAGGGTCAGAGGAAGAAATGCTATTTTTAGCAGAGTGCCTCTATTATCCCTATCACAGCCTAGGCCAGCTACAGAGGCGGCCCTGGTGAGGGCCATTCTGCAAGCATAGATCTATCTGAGGGCTCAGAGGAGCCACAGCCTTACTAAAGAATATAGTCTGTATTATTCCATACAAAGGGCTGCAGAATCGCTCAGCCTAATGAAAACCCAAACAGAGCTCAAGGGGTGAAATACTCAGGAAGAAGTCAAACGGTCCCGTGGGCCGGACATAAGATCTATCTGAAGCTCTAGCGTCAGTCAACACTTTAAGTAAAAAATTCTAAGAGAGAGAGACTTACTACTCTACCGAGGCGTTTCTACTAACCAAGCCTAGGCGGGCCATTGGAACATTGTTCTTATCATAGGCCCAGCCCCAGGCCTGATGTAATGAACGTCTGGGGAGAGAGGAGAGGGCTGTGATGTAATGAGGCCCTCCGGGGAGATTATCCATCAGCGACGCTGTGTGAGCTTGTGCTGGATTACCTCCCTCAGATCCCTCTTCTTGCGGGAGTCACGCCTCTTCTGCGCCCTGTTCCACCACAGAGGGGGCGCACGAGAGGCGACACTGGCTCTCTGGCCCTGTCTACGGTCCTCGGACCGTGAAGGGCCAGGCCATCCCGCCTGCCTGGGCGTGGAACCGGATCTCAGCGGTATGCAGGTCCTAAAAGCAGCTGAGCGCGCCTTCGCCTCCCTGAACTTCCCAAGCACCGCCTCCACGGAGGTGCCAAAGAGTTCAGAGGGCAAAACCGGCGAATCGAGGAGAAAGGCCTTCTCTTTCTCCCCCGACGTCGGCCAGGTTAAGCCACAGATGTCTCTCCGTGGCCACCATCGCCGCCATCGACCAACCGATCACGGCAGCAGTTTGTTTGGTGGCCCGGAGCGCAAGATCCGTGGTTCGGCACGGCCCAGTAACCGCCTCAGGGGACATCCCTGCCCCCTGGTCAAGATCCTGCAGCAGATCGGCCTGGTATGCCTGCAGCACTGCCATGGTGTGCAGGGAAGCACCAGCCTGAACCGCTGCCGTGTATGCTCTGCCATTCAAACGCGCTGTTGCCTTTAGCGGTTTGGATGGCAGGGTTGGAGTTCTCAGTGTCGACGCCTGCCCAGACACGAGATAGTTCGCAAACGACTCATCAAATGGGCGGCATCGACACATACCCATGCTCTGCGATCCCCTCAACATCAGCGAAACTAACCCGCTGATGTCGGTGAATACGGGCAGAGTATGGGCTCTTCCATGCCCTTTTGATCTCCGTGTGAAGATAAGAAAGGAATGCTCACCTGAGCTGGTGGTGTATGGCCGGGGAGAAACCGATCATCGAGCCTACCACGAGCGGTCTCTCCTCTAGCAAATTGCCATGACAGCTACAGCCTACTGGTGGCGAGCTCCACAACATCCACCAGCTCTGCATACACGGGGCAGGGTGGCTGAGAGGGTTCAGGATCTACCTGATTATAAACCTGCTCAGCCATCTCCTGCTCGTCCTGAAGAGCAGCAACTGCAGGAAACCGTTTTGAAAAATCCTCATCATCGACCTGCAGTTCGCCCTCGTCAGCCGTCGAATCATCTGAGAGGTTTACAGCCCTCTCAAGATGATCGACGAGCTCTATCTGGAAGTCAAGTCAAGTCACCTTTATTTATATAGTGCTTTTTACAATAGAGATTGTTTCAAAGCAGCTTTACAGAGATAACAGGAAAATATTTTGTTGTAATAGTATTGTTAAATACAAAATGAAATGTCCCCAAATAAGCAAGCCGAAAGCCAATGGTGAAGAAAGGTGAAAAGGCAACAGTGGCAAGGAACCAAAACTCCATCAGGTGACAGAATGGAGAAAAAAAACCTTGGGAGAACCCAGGCTCAGTCAGGAGGGCCAGTCCTCCTTTGGCCAATGAACGAACAGTGTATGATTATGATTCAGGCATAATCAGGTCAGAAGTCAGATGAGATCAGAACTTTCACAATATTTATCCAGTTCATCTGGTTGGGGTCGGAGTCATCACGCCGGTATGGAGACGAGTATGGAAGCCCATGATGCAAGTCGCCGCTCTGCCTCGGCACGAGCGGGACCTGGACCACGAGGACCAGACATTGAACCCCCTTTACTCGAAAAGAAGGCCAGACTCTTTTTTTAAGAGAAAAACGCTCACAGTTCGCACAGAGGGTTCCTTCGAGAGGGTTCTCCCAGGCAGGAAACGCACAGCTTGTGTGTGTCGCCCGGCGTCAGAAACCTTGGGCACGGGTCGGCACATTTCTGAAAGCAATCTGCCTTCGCTGTACATTTCATATTCTTTCTCTTACCGTTTCTTTGAGTTGCGTTTTCAAACAAACAGTCCCTGAAGACGATGAGGTGGTTTATCATGTTTGCAAGGCGCCCTTATATACTTCCAGGTCGCATGTTAATCATTCACGCTAATGATTCATGGGCTGTCGCCGGTCAATGTGATTGACGTGATTTGATAGTGTTTTCAGACACCTGTCACGCCTGAGGCATTCCCCATAGCGTCAATGACGTATTGTTGAGTTCCCTTCGAAAGGGAACTCCCTCAGTGCTTTTCAGAAAGCTATGATATCTGCTAAGTCTAAGTATTTTTCAAATTTAATTTTAAAAAATCATCATAGTTCAAAAGCCTTATTTTCTGTGTTAAAGTCTGCTCTCAATCCTCCCATAATTGTGATTTCAAATCCTTCAGAATCATTATGTGAAGGTTTCTCAAGGTTTTTCTGTGAGAAGATCTCCTCTCTAAGATCTCAGTTGCAATCATCTGCTAATATCTCGCCTGAACTGGGTTGTTCTTCACCCATATGGAGTGTCTTTGACCCTGTTTCTCTTCTATCTCTCAGAGAAATTGTTGATCATTTGAAACCTTCCTTCTGCTCTCTTGATGTTCTTTCTCCCCGTATCTTGAAACAAACTTTTGATTCGGTTGGACCATGTTTGGTGTCTCTTATGAATAAATTCTTGAGCACAGGGACTATCCCTGATATATTAAAACAAGCTATTGTTACACCTCTGCTCAAGAAACCCTCACTCGATGTTAGGGATTTTAATAATTTTCTACCTATTTCGACCCTTCCTTTTATTACAAAAGCATTGGAGAAAAAGGTTCTCAATCAACTCCAGTCTTATCTTAGCTCAAATCAAATTCTTGTAACTTTCCAGGTTTTAAGCCTCTGCACAGGACCAAGTCTGCTCTATTAAGGGTTTCTAATGATATACTGTTAGCGACTGACGCTGGTGACTCTGTGATCCTAATACCGTTAGACTTTGATACAGTTGATCATAAAACTCTATTATCCCATATAGAATATTCTGTGGGCATCCAGGGAACTGTCCTCAGCTGGTTTAGATCTTATCTAACAAATAGAAGTTTCTCTGTCAAATTAGGTCACTTTTCTTCCTCGCCAGCCCAACTCTCCTGTGGAGTGCCGCAGGGGTCCATTCTTGCACCCATTCTTTTTCCCATATATTTACTTCCTCTGGGCTCCATTTTCAGAAAGCATGGTGTATCATTTCACTGCTACGCAGATGATACACAAATTTATTTCCCTTTGAAACGCAACAAAGATACTGCTCTAAAATTTCTTTTTGCTTGCCTAGAAGAAGTAAAAATGTGGTTTTCTCAATTTTTTTTATTTTTGAATGAATCCAAAACCGAGGTTATAGTCTTTGGCCCCAATGACAACTATAACAGCAGTAACACTGATCTGGACTATCTTTATCCAACGTCATCTTGCATTAAGAACCTAGATGTTCTCTGGGATCAGAACCTCAAATTTGAAAAACAAATCAATGCGGTGATTAGTTCGTGTTTTTTTCAGTTCTGTCTTCTCTAAAATTAAATCCTCCCTTTCTGAGAAAACCTTAGAGATTGCTGTCCATGCACTCATTACATCGCGGTTGGACTATTGCAAGTCTCTCTACTATGGAATACCCAAACACTCTATTGCTCGTCTACGATTAGTACAGAACGCTGCTGCAAAGTTCCTCAAAAGAAAACGCAAATGTGATCATATGTCACCTATTTTAAAATCTCTGCATTGGCTACCTGTACATTTTAGAATCGAGTTTAAAATTCTTTTGTTTTTAAATCTGTAAATAACCTGGCACCAAGCTATTTGTCTGAGCTACTCTGCCCACACAATCCCGTACGAAACCTGAGGTCTTGTGATCAGAGACTTCTGTCTGTCCCCAGATCACGGTTAAAGAACAGAGGGGACAGAGCCTTTGCAATTGCTGGCCCTAGGCTGTGGAACAGCCTTCCGGTTTACATCAGAGCTGCTCAATCTTTAACTTTAGCTTTTAATTCATTGTGAGCTTCTGTCATGAATGTGTGGTTTGTCCTTGTTCTTTATCTTGTGTATTGTTCAGCACTTTTGTCAGCCCTGTTTGCGGTTTTTAAATGTGCTATATAAATAAATTCAAACTTGAAACTTGAACTTGAATCACTGTAAAGCTGCTTTGAAACAGTCCGTATTGTTAAAAGCGCTGTATGAATGAAGGTGAATTGACTTGACTTGTAGTTCCCGAAATGGCCGGTTCCAGCTGCCCCATGAACCAAACGGAGCACCTCCGGCTGCATAGCGTGGGGAACCAGGAGTTGCAGACGGTTGACCCCCCCCCTCACATTCACCAGTACTCGATCATTCGCCTGCTGTTGCCTCAACTGCTTTTGGTAATCTTAGAAAATGTGTAGGCTAAATGTTCTTATTTGTAAATATCTTTATATAAATCCATAAAGCCCTTGTGTGCAACTATTTGTTACATTTATTTTGTATTTTCTTGTATACTCTAATGTTTGTAACACACTGTTTTTTAAATAAAAAAAGATGTTGTTTCCGTGGAGTTAGTTTAAAAAATAAGGAATTTGTGCACATATTAAAAATAAGGAATTTGTGCACATATCGTCAACGCTTGCAAAAATATTGTCACAAATTCTTTATTTTTTAAATAACTATATCTTTGTTTTTTAGATAGTTAAAATTGTATTTTGAAGAGTCACAATTATAAGTTGACCAGTCATAGCTATAGTCCATAATGTCACGGATACACCAGCGTCAGACCTCTACAATCCGCCTACTCGTCCCGCATCTCCTGAGTTCGAATCACCTAAACCTGTCACCTTCATTTGTCGCCAATCTTCAGTCACTTCACTCACTGCTTAAAAACACCACCAGTTCCCTCACTCAGTGTCATGTCTCGTCGATTCACCATTGACTTACTGACTCTCACATACCAAGCCTAATACACCATCTTCCTTACCTGCTTCGAGTACTTACCTGCATCACCAACCTTCTCGCCCAGCCATCCGGATCTCCAGTCTTCAACCTGTCTGCCTTCTTCAACCTGGATCTTATCAAACTTCCTGTAACAGATAAGAGACTTTGTCAAACCCATATTATTCGTTCATTCATACAATTATCTCACCAACTCTTCAACTTACCTGCCGTGTCTGTTCCTGAGTGCAAAATAAACGTCATTTCAAACTTTACCTGTTTGTGTTGTTCTAACTCATGACAGAAGACCTGACCAACATGCACAAACCAACAGAACACAGCGAAGAGGAAGCTTCTGTCCCGGGCAACAACGCCGATGTCTTGCGAGAAATCCAACGCGCCATTCCACCACCCGCTATAAATCCTTTTTCGTCTGCCTCTGTCAGTCCCATAGCCCAGCCAGCCCCCTTCTCAGGTGAGGAGGGGGAGTGCAGCGGCTTTCTGCTACAGTGCAAGCTCTACATGGATATGCATGCTACGCAGTTCGCCTCAGAAAGAACGAAGGTCGCTTTCATCATTTCACTCCTCACTGGACGAGCCCTGCTTTGGGCGCGAGCGCTTTGGGATGCAAAAGGTACTGTAACCCAATCTTTCACTGATTTCATTGGCCACTTCCGTGAGGTATTTGCTCAAGTCTCAAATCCTCTGTCTGTTCATGATCAACTATTCCGTTTACGACAAGGCAAAACATCGGTCTCTTCGTATGCATTGTTATTCCTCACCCTAGCAGCTTCTTGCGGATGGAATGAGTCGGCCTTGATTATGGCTTACCGTCAAGGTTTAGATCCTGAGATTCGTTTGTGCCCCTGTATTGACTACCGGACCTTCAATAACTCCACTGTTAAATATCGATATCCCCTTCCTCTGGTCCCAGCAGCTCTGGAACAACTCCGTGGTGCTCGGATCTTCACGAAACTGGACCTGCACAGTGCTTACAATTTGATGAGAATCAGGAAGGGTGATGAGTGGAAGAAGGCGTTCATCACCCCTGCTGGCCACTATGAATATAGGGTCATGCCTTTCGGACTGTCCAACGTTCCTGCAGTATTTCAGGGGTTCATGAACGAGATCTTCAGAGACTTCCTGCACCAATTTGTCATAATTTACATCGACGATATCCTCATATACTCTTCAAACCTGTCCGAGTACCACCATCATGTCAAGTCTGTTCTTCAACGTCTGCGTGATCATCAGCTATACCTGAAACTGGAGAAGTGTGAGTTTCATCAAGAAACTATCCATTTCCTGGGTTACGTTATCACTCCTCACGGAATCACCATCGACCAGAGGAAGGTGAAAGCTGTTTCCAACTGGCTACTAACCTCCAACATAAAAGAATTACAACTTTTCCTGGGCTTCACAAACTTCTACAGAACTTCCACAGAATTCATTCAAGGTTTCAGTCAGATCAGCGCACCTATCCCCTCACTCCTGAAGAAAGGGGTCAAGTCTCTGTCCTGGACCACCGAAGCCACCAATGCGTTTGAGAAACTCAAAACCTCTTTCAGCTCGGCTCCTACCCTCGTTCATCCAGACCCAGATCTTACGTTTCTTGTTGAGGTAGACGCCTCACTCACCGGGGTAGGATCACAGCGGCAGGGGAAGCCTCCTCGACTCCATCCATGTGCCTTCTTCTCCAAGAAGATGTCCCCGGCGGAGCAGAATTATGACATCGACAACCGGGAACTCCTGGTGATCAAACTCGCTCTTGAGGAATGGAGACACTGGCAGGGGGGACCAAAACACCCATTTGACTTCGTTACCGACCACCGGAACCTAGAATTCCTTCGAGACGCAAAGAGACTCAACACCCATCAAGCCCGCTGGTCACTCTTCTTCATAAGATTCAACTTCAGTGTAACTTACCGTCCAGGAGACAAGAACGTCAAAGCGGACTCCCTGTCGCATCTGTATCAGCCTGACACTATCAGCTCCAACCCGGAACCCATTCTCCCTCCAGCTGTAGTTGTCTGTCCCATCCAGTGGAGTATTGACGATCACATTGCCGATGTCACCCGGTCAGAACCTGCTCTGCCAGGACTCGTCTACGTCTGTCCCTCATGAACTCAGTCCGCACATCTCCGGGCTCTGGACACCCAGGCAGCCAGCAAACCCTCTCGCTCGTACAACAACTGGTACTGGTGGCCCAATATGACCCAGGATGTCTCCAGGTACGTGAAGAGCTGCTCAGTCTGTGCCATGGCCAAAGTCCCTTGACGCCTTCCGGAAGCCAAGCTGGTACCACTCCCAGTACCCACTAGACCCTGGTCGCACCTGGGAGTGGATTTTATCACGGACCTTCTTTCTTCTGACTCTCACACGTGTGTTCTAGTAGTCGTAGATCGCTTTTCTAAAGCATGTAAGCTCATCCCTCTGCCGGGTTTGCCCACAGCCTTCGAGACTGCTGAAACTCTATTCACCCATAGGATATTTCGCCAATTCGGAATACCAGAAGACATGTTTCAGACCGAGGACCGCAGTTCATATCCAGGGTCTGGAAAGCGTTTTTCAACCTTTTTTCGGAGTATCAGTCAGTTTAACCTCTGGGCATCACCCCCAGTCCAACGGCCAGACTAAGCGGAAAATACAAGAGATTGGGAGATACCTGCATGATTGTACTGTCACAGATATACCAGCGTCAGCGTCAGACCTCTACACTCCACCCACTCGTTCCGCGTCTCCGGAGTTCTAATCACCTGAAACTGTCACCTTCACCTGTCGCCAATCTTCAGTCACTTCACTCACTGCTTAAAAACACGACCAGTTCCCTCACTCAGTGTCAGGTCTTGTCGATTCACCATTGACTTACTGACTCTCATACCAAGCCTAAAACACCATCTTCCTTACCTGCTTCGAGTATTTACTTGCATCACCGACTTTCTCGCCCTGCCATCCGGATCTCCAGTCTTCAACCTGTCTGCCTTCTTCAACCTGGATCTCATCAAACTTCCTGTAACAGATAAGAGACTTTGTCAAACCCATATTATTCGTTCATTCATACAATTATCTCACCAACTCTTCAACTTACCTGCCGTCTCTGTTACTGAGTGCAAAATAAACGTCATTGCAAACTTTACATGTTTGTGTTGTTCTAACTCATGACACATAAGACAAAGTTATAAAACAGCTTGCGATAGCCTACTATTTCATGTCATAAACTAGCATGACAGCTTTTTTTTATCTCAAGCTTTACTTTATTTTCATTCATTCGATCAGTAGACGCTTGTCTGAAAAGATTTTTTTACTCGGTTGAGGGTGAGTGATATCAGCATTTGTATTCACAGTGCGCCTTAGTAGGTGTAAGTTTGCAATCTCGTGAGCCCTTTGTCCCGATGCAGCACCTCCCACGAATTACACAACACTGAATAGTCCACATAAAACAGCCTGACAGTGCACTGCACACACACCAGTAAAGCGTTTTGGACTGAAGTGTCGCTTTATTTTGTGAAAATGTCTGAGAAAGTTGTGTTGCATTACTTCAATGGAAGAGGGAAAATGGAGTCGATCCGATGGCTTCTGGCCGCAGTTGGAGTCGAGGTTTGTTGCTCTGGAAAACTTGTCCATGTCTATGCTAAAACAAAAGGCAGTTGCAAAAAGTGGAAATCAGTTAACACTTTACATGTATGTAACTTTTTACTAAGGCTGTGCAATAAATGTAGTTTGTTTGCATATGACAATCACAAAACACCTGCTTTAATTAGAAACTGAATGTGTGCATTGTAATGTGATCTCGAGATTAATGCGTTTTTTTTGCCTTGATTTTATTTTGTTCTTGTATTCACAGTTTGAGGAAGTGTTTTTGACCAAGAGGGAGCATTATGAAAAACTGGTGAATGGTAAGTTCAGTTAATTCCTTATCAGTCATCTCTTGTTGTTTTATGAATATATTATTACATCATATTTTATTTTAATATTATTATTGTATATGAATGTGATTCCTGTGTGTATTGTAGATGGAGCCCTGATGTTTCAGCAAGTGCCTTTGGTTGAAATAGACGGGATGCAGCTTGTGCAGTCAAAGGCTATCCTGAATTACATTGCTGGAAAATACAACCTCTACGGAAAAGACCTTAAAGAACGGGCTATGTAAATATCAACTTTTAATGCAAATTGTTCCATAATTGTTATGAAACTAGATGCCAGTAATCAGTTAATTTAACCCTCATCCTTCCCTCGCACTTTATAACATATTTCCCTCACGGGTCAAAATGACCAGAAGCACTAAAATTATACTTAAAAAAAAATAATAATAATAATTTAATATTTTTTCTATTTTAAAAGGAATTTTTTGGGAGATTTTTTGTTATTTTTTTATTTTATTTATATTTAAATCACTAGATCAATAAATAGTAAAAAAATATTTAATTTAAGCACATTCCTCACATTCTTTCAACTTAAATTCAAAATAACTCAAAATGTCATGCATAAATGCTGATTTATGCGTTGTTGTCCGTGTTGACGTGCAAATACACATGCAGAGGGAGGGGTTCTAGCGGACCAATCACAACGCTTGAGTCCACGTTGAATTGGCGCATTTTGGAGAGGTGCGCTACACATAGCCTACGATGCAGCTACGGCGTGAGGTCGACGCAGAAGTATAAATTGGGCTTAAAGGGTCATTCCACCGGTGGAGACATGAATATGTATTGAAAGTGGGTCATATATGTAGTAGAATAGTATCATAAATTTCTAATTTGGGACCTTCTTGGCCGATAAAAGGCAGAAAATGACTTTTTAGTGCTTGTGGATTGTACACGACATTCCCCATAGTGCATTGCAATGGTCAGCTCCGCAGACCACTCCCACTACAGTAGCTAGTTTAACTGCAAGATATTTGTGCAATGAACCTGCCATGTTAGCGTGTTAACAAAATGAAAATAAACTTACTTTACAGAAAGACGACCATTTGACCTTGTAGGCTTTGGCTGACGTTGCCTGTTGACCTTAGGTATTCTAAAGTAGGTCTCCAGGACGCCACTATCCATATGGGGTGCGAAACTCGGGTGAGCAACAACACACACGTCTGTGTCATCCTCCGATTCCGTAGCACCGCTGGAATTCTCGGCAGCAGACAGACTCTTGTTCTGTGTCCATTGGCGCACAGTGAGAGCACAGGCCTCACCAATCTGCCGCAGCTCGAGCCATTGCGGGCTCCTCGTCCGCGGCAGGCAGATCGACTGCATCGGCTGTGGTGGCAGCAGCTTCAGCCACCTCCGGTTCCTCCATAGCCCTCAGCTGCTCGTCGCTATACTGTGGCTCATAAAGGTTGTAACAGTTCTAGTAAACTGCTACCTGTCTCCTATGTTAACTGCAAGTTTCAATTTCACTCCCGGCCAGTAGAGAGCCATAGGGAGCCATTATCCGGGAGATCTCTTCAGGCCAGAGAGTAAAAGGAAGAGGGAAGTGTGAGTTAGATATACCTGTTAGCTGAGAGCACATGCTCTGTTCATGCTTTCATTCGGAAAACCCTGTTGAGGAACATTTGTGTTCAACATCTCAATGTGAGTTAGGTTTACTTTTGGGTTCTTTATCATTAACAAAGGTTTATAGTGCTAAAGTATTTTGCTTGCTGAACTTCATGTTGTATTGTTTGTTTTATTTTGACCAGAGGGTTTTTGGTATCTGCTTGATTTTGGGGGCTTCTCATCTGATTCAAGTTCTTTGTGTTGTCATCTTCAACGTGGAAGTATACTCGAACTCCTGAACGAAACGACACTTTTTCCTTGGATTAACCCTTGTTGAACAAACGTGGATGATGTTCTTCTAACATCTTAAACATCTACAATGGTGTGATGGACCAAGGACAATTGTGGTAACTCTGAACTTTGATATTGGGTGCACATTCATAAGGTTTTGCTTCCAAATGCTCTGCTTCATGTAATTTTGTCAAGGCATGTTAAATGTTAAAAAATTTTATACTTTAATATAATTGTTGGTAAATGATGATTGATCCCTCCTCATTTATTTATGTGACCCTTAACTTTAGTGTTACATAGTTTGGCGCCCGAACAGGGACGTGAACACCATTCCAACAACTTTCATCAAGTACGCTTTTTTTCCCAAGTGCCTGGTTGCAATTTTCTTTTGAGAATATATCAAGGGGTTGCGACTGATAACTGCTTCATATTTTAGTTTAAGACTTGGCTGAGGCTCTTGCATGAGACAACGTTGAGTGTAGTCCCGAAATGGATCCAGACTACACTTCTGAACCTTTTGTAACCCGACGTGAGCCAGTTCGAGAGCTCATATGCTCATTCAGCAGCCTGTATTTAGAGTCAGAAGGAGGAGGGGCTGTTCCAGAGGAAGACAATGACTCAAGTTATCTACCACCTCCACCACCTGAAGAGGAAGATGAAAGCCTGATCAGTCTTACTATTGTGACAAAGGTGAGACAACTGGAGGTAAGAATGGATAAGATGGAGAAAGAGCTTGTTGAACGTGTTCATGGAGTGGACACCTCTGTTCAGAATTATTTTCAGCAATATGACCGTTGTTTTATTGCTATAGAAGGGCTGATGCCAGACTTGATACAGTTAATGACCACTCAATCATCACTCGACCAAAAGTTGAAGAAGTTGGAGGAAGAGCTTGTTGATTTTGTAGAAGAAAGGAGTAGCCGTCTAGAGAAAACCCTAGAAAACCAGCTACAAGAGATGGGTAAAACCATAATGGATTGCATGAAAAGAAGAGACACCCATCTTAAGTCTTTGCTTTGTCTTACACCTGGAGCTACCTCCACACCAATTACCTCCTCAACATCAGATGTACAGTTAACTCCCATGTTACACCAGCTGCCTTATAGAATGGCCATTAAAATCGAGTTCCCTAAGTTTGGGAGCACAGGAGCTGAAGACCCAATAGCTTATCTGGAAAAATGTGCAGAGTATCTAGCTGTCCGACCTATGAGTGATGCTGAAATATTAGCAACTCTGCCATCGGTACTGACACATACTGCCAAGGATTGGTGGTAGGCTGAAAAAGCACAAGTTAAAACATGGAGTCAGTTCAAAACTGCCTTTTTGCGGTCCTTTTTACCCGATGATCATGAGGTTGAAGCGGAAAGGAGGATAAGAGAGAGAAAACAAGGGATTGATGAGGATCTTCGAACATTCGCTTTCCAGTATCGAGCCTTATGCCTTAGACTGAAACCAACGATGTCTGAGAGAGATTCTGCAGGCTGTCTTAAGAAACTGTAATCCCCGTATTGTTAGTATTTTGAGAGGAACAGTGACTACCTTTGATGACTTGGTGCGCACAGGAGCTTTGGTAGAGCGGGATCTTGCTGAGGAAAGGGCCTTCTGGAAGCAACGTCAAGCGGAACAGTCTTCCAGAAGAGGAGGCCAAGATAAGTACAGCAGAGGTAAGCCCGGAAGTCACAGCATGGCATTAGTGACGAGGTAATGTAAATCTTCTAACCTTGACTATAACTTTGCAATCTTGTGAAGCCATCCTGGATACAGGCAGCTCCTACTCATTAATTCAGGAGTCATTGTGGAGGAGATGGAAGGATGATACGGAGTCTTGGCGGTCCAGTCGGGGACAGACATTTACCCTTGCTAATGGCCATATTCAGAGGGCGTTGGGCGAAGTTACATGGGAGTGTGCCCTGCAAGGTTGGACAAACCCATTGCGACTATTCATCATGAGAGATGAGGACTTAGCCTTTCAGCTCATATTAGGCCTTGAGTTCCTGGTAACCTGTAGAGTCAAGTTGGATTTTGACTCCTCCACATATTCATTGCCTGGAGAGAAAGAAACAGTACATCCTTTCTCTTGTTATGACCAACCCCCATCAGTCAACATACACTGTGCACTGCCAATAGTGCAAGTATCTAGTGATACCACCGCTGCCATCAAGGATTTGGTGAGTTTTGCGGATGCCTCCCGTACAGAGAAGAGGTGTTTAGAGGGGTTGCTGTTTAATTGGCCGACTGTCTGTACAGATACATTAGGAAAAACTTCTATCATTAAGCACCAGATTATAACTACTGACCCCGTTCCAGTACGGAAAAGAGCATATCCCGTTCCAATCAATAAGCAAAACTTCATTGATGAGGAAGTCAAAGCCATGCTGAATAAAGGTATAATACGACCATCTGTCTCCCCGTGGGCAGCTCCAGTAGTGCTAGTGCCTAAGGGATGGGGGTATACGTTTTTTTGTGGATTTTCGAGCACTAAATGCCAAAACCCCACTAGATGGGTTTCCCATGCCTCAGATACAAGAGATCTTGGAGTCTGTCTACGGAGCAACAGTATTCAGTACCCTAGACCTCAAGACTGGATACTGGGAAGTGGTGATGGATGAGAGTAGCATCCGAAAAACTGCTTTTGTTACAAAGTACAACCAGTATGAGTTTGTTCGTCTACCATTTGGGTTGAAAAATGCTGGAGCAACATTCCAAAGGCTCATGAACAAAGTTCTACAAGATCTTATTGGCAGATGTTGTTTCGTGTATATAGACGACATTGTTGTGTACTCCAAAGACATCCATCAACACTTCCAGGATCTGAAGAAGGTGTTTGCTGGGCTGGAATCAGCTGGCCTAACCCTTAACCTTAGCAAATGTAAATTGGTAAGGAAATCACTGACTTTCCTAGGACACGTCATTTCTGCAGAAGGCATCAAGACAGAGGATTCCAAAGTGGATGCTGTCGAGAATTTTCCTGTGCCTAAGAACATTAAGGGAGTTGAAAGGTTCCTAGGTCTTGCTGGGTGGTATCACCGATTTATTCCATATTTTTCAGAATGTGCTGCGCCACTTCTTGCACTTAAGAAGAATGGTGTACCATGGAACTGGACTAAAGAATGCCAATGTTCTTTAGAAGATTTGAAGGATGCCCTACAAAAGGCCACGGTTCTGGTGCCCCCAGACTCAAGTAAATCATTTAAAGTGCAGGCCGATGCTAGCGACTTAGGACTTGGGGCTGTACTGACTCAGGATTCAGAAAAGGGAGAACACGTCATCGCCTATGCATCCCGTCTGCTTCAAGGAGTGGAAAAATCGTATGCCGTTTCAGAGAAGGAATGCCTCGCTGTCGTCTGGGCGGTTGAAAGGTGGCGACAATACCTAGAAGGGAAACCCTTTGAAGTTCTTACTGATCATGCCGCACTCACTTGGGTATTCAACCATCCTCGTCCAACATCAAGACTTACTAGGTGGGCTATCCGACTTCAGGGATTTGACTTTACTGTGAGGTACCGAAAAGGGAGATGTAATGTTGTGCCTGATTCGTTGTCCCGTGAAATGCCTGAGGGAGAGTGTTAAATGGTAAAAAATTGTATACTTTAATATAATTGTTGGTAAATGGTGATTGATCCCTCCTCATTTATTTATGTGACCCTTAACTTTAGTGTTACAAGGTAACCACGAACATCCGTTTCTACCATAACTTCGTCAAAATCCAGATCCTCCATAATGCATCCGCCTGTGTATTCAGTACCTTCGTCCATATTTTCAAAAAGTTTCTCCCGGTGAAATCAAACGCACTGGCACTGATCTGATAGGTCTGTTAGCGCATTAGGTCCAACCCCCTATGGGCGGGTTTGAAAGGGCGGGAACTAGTGCTTGTAGTCTTCACAGAAATCCCCCCCTTTTACACTTCCTCCTACAATTTCGTAAAATGACGATTTTTGCGTCATTGTAGGAGGAAGTGAAAAAGGTAAATAGAGGATTTCTCTCGTCTCAGGGGAAAATGAAAGAGTGTTGCACGACCATTCAATAGTATGACTGGATTTCTAACAATGGAAATCTAAATGCAAATGGGTGGAGTGACCCTTTAACACTTTTAATTCAGCTCAAATATTCTACGTTGGGTGTCTTTGCCGACCTCTTGCGGAAAAAAATAATATAACATGATATTTCATGACTCTAGATGTAGCAAATGAGCTGTTCCGCTGGGTCCTAAAGTCAGTTTTTCTTCAGTATGCATTCAGATACACATGTAGACATTCTAAAAAAAAATTTTTGGTAAAGTTTTAGCATTTTTAGTTAGAATTTTGAGCATTTTTAGGTTTTTCTATGTGTACTGAAGCATTCCTCGCATTCCATTCATTCCAAAGGAGGTCAAATTGACACGGGAGGGAAGGATTTATTACTTTTTTAATTTCAACAAAACTCCTCGAATCCATAAATTTGTTTGTGTGTATTCGTGGTTTAAGTGCGACAAAAGTCCTGGGGTCTTTAACCCCTCTGATGAATACTCAATTTATATATATATATTAAAAAAAATAGTTTGGGCTAAAAATGACCCTTGTTTTTCCACCACACCTAAGCAATTATCACTGTATTTTTGTCCTGAAGGATTGACATGTATGCAGAGGGCACTATTGATCTAATGGAGCTTATCGCAATGTCTTTTCACACACCACCTGAAAACAAGCAGAAAAGTCTCAGTAATATAGAGCAAAAGGCAAAAGAGCGCTACCTTCCAGTGTTTGAAAAGGTACTGACAGCTCTGACTATTCATTCCTCACATTTTGAAGCATTTACTATCCACAAAATCATGCATTTTCTTATATGACTTTTTTTAGGGTCTTGCAAACTCTCATTTCCTGGTGGGAAACCAGTTGAGCCGCGCTGACGTTCATCTTCTGGAAGCTTCTTTGATGCTGCAGGAGTTATTCCCTACAATACTGTCAACCTTCCCCAAAATCCAGGTGATCTGTTCCACGCTTTCCCACACAGGCCATCAACCCCAAAATTAGACTTAACTTGCTTAACAAAACTATTTCTGGTCACACTTTATTAGGGTTGTAGCAATACACAGAAGTCATGTTCGGTACAGACCTCGGGATCGGGGTCACGGTTCGATACGAGTTACGTACAACAGGAAAAAGCAACAAATCCCCAATACTAGGTTTCTTTTCATTTAATTTGAACAGACAGTAATGGAAATCTACTACTGCATTTAGTCCCCTAGTTCTTACAGCACAGCCTCCTTTAATGGTGCTCTAAGTGATATCAGGTGACGTCACTTCTTGTTGACGTTCGAAGTATTGTCAAACAAAACGAAGACCCTCCTCCTCCTACTCCCGTCTCCTCCCCCTCCCTTCCGTGCCCATACAAGGACGCAATAATAACAAGATCACTTCAGCTTCGCGTTTCCCAGTGAGCATAAACAACGGCTCCGTCGTAAACAAATTTAGTCAAAGTTGTCAATAGCCTATAAATGAACATCCGAATTCATAACAACAGTGGATGAAAACAATCATTAACACAAACCTCAAACTTAAAGAGAATATAATTCAAACTTTCTTCTTCATGCTTCTCTCTCCTCCACACAACCCTTCACGTGTATGCACACTAATCCCCCAAACCCTTCTTATCGGTTATTGGCTGGAACAGTTTGTTATGTTTCGTGGCGCGGGTTGCTACAGTTTGTTTTCTTTGCCGTTTGTGAAGCCTGGGGTGTCTGCAGAGACCGTGTTTTACAGTGTGTTCAGGGGACAGGCAGCTAGCAGATAGTGAGGAGATGTTTGCTGTATGTGACAAAAAATGCTTTGGCCTAAAAAACGTGTGACATCGCTTAGAGCACCTTTAATATATTAAGCACTAAGCAGTTGTCTCGATCACCAGTGCCCTGCATATCCACCCTTCCCCAGACCATTGTCATTCCCTCATGGACTACATTCATCATTGTAGCGAATTAGCTCTATTAAATATTAATAACCCATCATAACTTGATATATGAATATAATTGATTATGAATATTTGGTTCAGTTAATCAGATTAACTTTATGTAGCTACATTAACATTACAACCAATTACTCAGTTCATCCTGTGAACCCTCAATATTGGTTATTAATTAATTAATAGAAATGTACATTTCCAGGGCATGGGAAATGTTTTTCTTACTAAGTACTACTAAGAGCAAGTAATCAAGATAAATATGATTAGTGACTCCAGATATGAGCTTGAGACACGGACAACTTTACGTGTGACATGAACAAGATTTTATTAAATAAACATTTAAAATACTCTAACATACACATACATACATGCATACAGTTTACCAAGGGAAAGAGAGCTGAAGCAGAATACAAGAAAGCAAGAAGTTACTTGCAAGAAGTTGATACTTAATGTATCAAATAATGGTACTTGCATGTCTCGCCCATTTGAATGAAACTGTCCTGATGCAATTTGTTAAGGCTCCAGTTGATCTTTGCTGATGTTGTCTTGATGAGAAAGAAGCAGTTGGAATCAGAGTATTTTTGATGAATGGAAAGACAAGGCCGTAGCCTGGCACAAGCTTAGGGCTCCTTAGAAAACTTCTAGTTCAGCATCATCTTCACATCAGGACTTCTCAGGAAGGACCAAGAGAAAGAGAGAGCTAAGAGAGTCAAGAGGGTCAAGAGGCAAAGCTGATATTGATCAGTGATTTTTAAAGGGTGAAGAAGCCAATAAGAAGTTGTCCCTTTGGAGGGAGATTTTACGACCCTTTGTGTTCGAGCAAGGCGTTTGAATCTGAAATTTGATTGGGTGTTCAAGAAAAAGAATCTTCAAGATTCTTATAATACCCATGTGTCACAAAGTTAGCAAAATGTAATGTAAATTAACAAATGGGGAACTAAGATTGGAGTCTATAGAGACCAAACATGGCCCACATATGATTTGGGTTTACCATAGTAGGCAAAGTCTGAAACATTAACCCATTAGAGTTTACAAGAAAACATAGGCCAAAACAACATAAAAAGAAAATCATGAGATGGGATAGTTAGATACATGTTTATACATTTCTCAAGTGGTTATATCTATAGAATATAGGATTAACAGGGTTTATTTCTCCTTCTCAGTAAGAATTCAGTAAGAGTCACATCTCTCAGGAATTCCCTTTTGGGGTTGTAAAAATTCTTATCAGTGTAACAGGACCCTGAGTTCTGCTAGTGGTGTTAGTGTAACGAATAAAGTTCGGAAGCAATAGCAAGTAAAACTCTGTTTATTTAAATGAAAGTCAGTAATAGAAGGTCCAAGGGCGGCAGGCTAGCGGCGCAGGGACTCCGATGGTCAGATGTAATCCAGGTGCAAGAAGTGGTGAGAGTGACGATCAACACAACCAATCCAGGACATCCACGGGAACACGACAGGAACAAAGAAGGACTGAGACTGGAACGTAGAGGGATCAACACCGAACACCAACAAACAACGAACTGACAATGGAGATGAGAAATTGATGAGAATATATACACAGGAATGGATGGACTGCAGCTGGTGATGAGGTAATGAGTGATTGCTGAACGAGCGCTGATGAGCGGTCACGCCCCTCTGATTAGCGCACACACATACAACAACAGAGACACGAGACAAGAAGAAGACATAGGATTTACCAACCGTGACAGTTAGCTTCATTGTGATGTTAGTTTCGGGGGAAGTTACACAGATCTTTGTTGGGAGAGTGAGTTTGCCTGACTATTCATTAAATATAATGAATAATTTGTGTGTGTGTGATTGGTCCAGACGGTACATCATAATCCATTCCCCCAGACTCATCATGCCTGATTACTTCCAGCTGTTACTCATCACCTTGTTAAGCCCAGCCTATATAAGGCTATGTTTACACGGAAACGATCTGAAGAGAAAACGCAAAAGTGGTGTTGCATTATCACTTTTTATTCTGCGTTTAGACGAGTGTTATGGGGGGGGAAATCTGCGTGCATATGCTGACGCAAAAGTGTGTGAAATTCGATGTAGTATGCACTCCAGGCGGCTAGGTGGCAATGTGAAGCACTGCCACACAACAACACCAAGTCCGCGCGCCTGCGTACATCCTTCCTTCTGCTCTTCCAAGTAGCGCAAAATCAAAACATGGCGAAGCGAACAGCAAAATACTCTAGTACGTTTATCAGAGCTCCTAGGGCAACCTGAAGGTCCGACGTATGGAAATAATCCGATATGTTGGTTGTTATTTTCCTGTACTTGCGCATGTCTGTGACGTAAACACGTACACGACGAGAGCCACCGTGAGCAGATTTGCGTTTTTACCCTTTAGACGGGAACCCGACGGTGGAGCGTTTTTATGATTTCCACTCTGGAGGGTGGTTTCACGTTTTTGCGTTTTTAAGCCCCAAAAACGCCTTCGCTGTGTAAATGAAAGGCACATCTGATAAAATATTTTTACGTTTTCACCAGCAAGCATTCTCGTGTAAACTGGGCCTAAAACCTGCTCACTCAGTCATTCTTTGTGAAGTCTTGTATGTGCCTGTACTGTATTTCTGACCCAATGTATCCTTGTTTCCCGTGTCTTGGTTTTGATCTCCTGCCTGTTGTCCTCAGTGACGGGAGAAACTAAGCTTTAATCAATTGAACCAATGGCTTTGCAAATTGATTCACTGTTTGCATGCATAAAAACACTTGTTCAATGGACACGGATATTTCATTCTTGACTTCCACGACACTAATCGGCACAATGCCAAATGATTTTGACAACTTAAAATAATCTGGAACTACCAATGGAATAAATTGAGGTCAGATAAGAGTAAGACATTATTCGAAACTGTAAAGAGTCTTTTTTTATTTGTGTACATTCACAAAAAAAAAAAAACATTGTGCTTTTGTAAAATAAAGAAAACAAACAGGATGCGCTTTCTGCCGTCCCGTTTTTTTTCTCTGTGAAGTTTGTGGAGTGCGTCACGAAAATGAATTGAAACTCAGCGTAAAGGCTACTAGCAAGCTCTCTTGTGTTGTATTGGTTCATAGATCGTCTCTTCTTCTCCTGCTCTTTTTCCTGTTATTTCGTGAAGGTTTGGTACCCATACATGTACCGTAACACCTGTAAAAAAGGCCACTATTAGGGTTATATTCAAGTGTCTTAGTTCCTTTTCTATATGACAAAATTGACTCATTCGTCCCAGCATCCGTCCAGCGGGCCAATCAACATGGAAAGGACGTGCAGGTCAGTGCTCCCGCCCACTGAATTGAGTCGGACCGATCGAGAAAGCGGACGGATGCAAGCTATACCGTAGCGTTTATCTTTGCTAAAGTTGTGTGCGTGCCTGTAAAGTAGCAGCCTGTTTATACATTGTTCTTTACTTAGTTTATGAGTGTTTGTATTCCCGCATGTGTGAAAGTTAATATATGCGAGTGACAATACGAACTAGCTCATAAAGATGTTTGTGTGTATATTTTCATACTAGTTTCCTCACGTATTACATTGTTATATTTAGAAGACATAATCTATGTGTTATGAATGATCCACTGGAGGCGAGCTGGTGAGGACCCAAACGCAAACTTTAATACCAATAATAAAACAACACAAAACAAAGGCAGGGCAAGGCCTGAAACAAGAACAAGGGCCGGAACATACAAGACTACAAAACATTCACATATAACATTCAATCCAAGACAAAGACAAAGGGCAAACATGAGGGCTTAAATACACTGACTAATTACAAGACAAGGACCACCTGTGAACAATGATCAGACAATTAACAAATGACAAGACACATGGCAGGATCACATGACGAACCGGGAATCACATGTCAGACAAGAACAAGACACACAAAACCCAAACCGTGACATAGCCCCCCACTTAAGGAGCGGATTCCAGACGCTCCTCATGAACAGTCCAGGAGGGAGGTGGAGCAGAGGTGGACCCGGGGGTGGGATGGAGGGCCAGGCCCATGGAGCGGAAGAGGACCTGGAGACTGCGGCAGGACGGAAGGCCAGGATGGAGCAGGATGTGCAGGCGACCAGGGTGCAGCAGGCAGTTCAGGTGGCCAGGGCGCAGCAGGCAGTTCAGGTGGCCAGGGTGGAGCAGGCAGTTGAGGTGGCCAGGGCGAAGCAGACGACCCATCGGGCGGCCAGGGCGAAGCAGACGACCCATCGGGCGGCCAGGGCGAAGCAGACGACCCATCGGGCGGCCAGGGCGAAGCAGACGACCCATCGGGCGGCCAGGGCGAAGCAGACGACCCATCGGGCGGCCAGGGCGAAGCAGACGACCCATCGGGCGGCCAGGGCGAAGCAGACGACCCATCGGACGGCCAGGGCGGTGAAGACCCCTCGGCCGGCCAGGGCGGTGAAGACCCCTCGGCCGGCCAGGGCGGTGAAGACCCCTCGGCCGGCCAGGGCGGTGAAGACCCCTCGGCCGGCCAGGGCGGTGAAGACCCCTCGGCCGGCCAGGGCGGTGACTCAGGCGCAGGAACAGCAGACACCGGCTCAGGAACAGCAGACACCGGCTCAGGAACAGCAGACACCGGCTCAGGAACAGCAGACACACAAACTGGCTCGGGCTCAGGAACAGACAACACACACACTAGCTCGGGAACAGACAACACACACACTGGCTCGGGAACAGACAACACACACACTGCCTCTGGCTCGGGAACAGACAACACAAACACTGGCTCTGGCACAGACAACACAAACACTGGCTCTGGCTCGGGAGCAGACAACACACACTCGGGCTCGGGAACAGACCACACACACACTGGCTCGGGAACAGACAACACACACACTGGCTCGGGAACAGACAACACACAGAATGGCTCGGGAACAGACACTGGCTCCGGTTCTGGACCAGACACCAGAACAAAAACAGCCACAAGGACAGACGTAAACACAGAAACAAACATAGAGCGATCAGGTTCAGGCGTGACTTGAACAGTCTCTGGATCGGCAGACGTGACTTGAACAGTCTCTGGATCGGCAGACGTGACTTGAACAGCCTATGGATCGGCAGACGTGACTTGAACAGCCTCTGGATCGTGACTTGAACAGTCTCTGGATCGGCAGACGTGACTTGAACAGCCTCTGGATCGGCAGACGTGACTTGAACAGCCTCTGGATCGGCAGACGTGACTTGAACAGCCTCTGGATCGGCAGACGTGACTTGAACAGCCTCTAGATCGTCAGACGTGACTTGAACAGCCTCTGGATCGTCAGACGTGACTTGAACAGCCTCTGGATCGTCAGACGTGACTTGAACAGCCTCTGGATCGTCAGACGTGACTTGAACAGCCTCTGGATCGTCAGACGTGACTTGAACAGCCTCTGGATCGGCAGACGTGACTTGAACAGTCTCTGGATCGGCAGACGTGACTTGAACAGTCTCTGGATCGGCAGACGTGACTTGAACAGTCTCTGGATCGGCAGACGTGACTTGAACAGTCTCTGGATCGGCAGACGTGACTTGAACAGTCTCTGGATCGGCAGACGTGACTTGAACAGTCTCTGGATCGGCGCACGTGACTTGAACAGCCTCTGGATCGGCAGACGTGACTTGAACAGCCTCTGGATCGGCAGACGTGACTTGAACAGCCTCTGGATCGGACGTGGCTGACGTGAAGCTCTGGCCGGACGTGGCTGACGTGAAGCTCTGGCCGGACGTGGCTGACGTGAAGCTCTGGCCGGACGTGGCTGACGTGAAGCTCTGGCCGGACGTGGCTGACGTGAAGCTCTGGCCGGACGTCTGGCCGGACGTGGCTGACGTGAAGCTCTGGCCGGACGTGGCTGACGTGAAGCTCTGGCCGGACGTGGCTGACGTGAAGCTCTGGACGGACGTGGCTGACGTGAAGCTCTGGCCGGACGTGGCTGACGTGAAGCTCTGGCCGGACGTGGCTGACGTGAAGCTCTGGCCGGACGTGGCTGACGTGAAGCTCTGGCCGGACGTGGCTGACGTGAAGCTCTGGCCGGACGTGGCTGACGTGAAGCTCTGGCCGGACGTGGCTGACGTGAAGCTCTGGCTGGACGTGGCTGATGTGAAGCTCTGACCGTCTCTGGACCGTCTCTGGCACAGATTCAACGGGCTCTGGCGCAGTATCAGCGGGCTCTGTGCTGGACAGAACCAGCGGTGAAGGCTTTCTGGCTGGACAGTCTCTGGCACAGGATCAACGGGCTCTGGCGCAGGATCAACGTGCTCTGTGCTGGACAGAACCAGCGGTGAAGGCTCTGTGCTGGACGGGACCAGCGGTGAAGGCGCTGTGCTGGACGGGACCAGCGGTGAAGGCGCTGTGCTGGACGGGACCAGCGGTGAAGGCGCTGTGCTGGACGGGACCAGCGGTGAAGGCGCTGTGCTGGACGGGATCAGCGGTGAAGGCGCTGTGCTGGACGGGACCAGCGGTGAAGGCGCTGTGCTGGACGGGACCAGCGGTGAAGGCGCTGTGCTGGACGGGACCAGCGGTGAAGGCGCTGTGCTGGACGGGACCAGCGGTGAAGGCGCTGTGCTGGACGGGACCAGCGGTGAAGGCTCTGTGCTGGACGGGACCAGCGGTGAGGGATCAGCGGGCATGACGGTCGTGAGAACATCCACAAATGCTCCAGTAAATATCGAGCCGCTTATCCGAAGGGCAAGGTCAATATATTGGATTAAGGTCCATTGAGGGGTGTTATCAGGCATGAGGTAATCAAGAATGTCCGTAAGCCCATAACGGAACATGTCCTTTAAGACACTCTCATCAAAGTCCACCCCATGGCAGAGCTCACAAAATTCCTCCACATACTTCTCAATAGGGCGGTCACCTTGGCTGAGACGGAACAGGCGAGTTGCTGGGTCCATGTTTGGTCTTGGATTCTGTTATGAATGATCCACTGGAGGCGAGCTGGTGAGGACCCAAACGCAAACTTTAATACCAATAATAAAACAACACAAAACAAAGGCAGGGCAAGGCCTGAAACAAGAACAAGGGCCGGAACATACAAGACTACAAAACATTCACATATAACATTCAATCCAAGACAAAGACAAAGGGCAAACATGAGGGCTTAAATACACTGACTAATTACAAGACAAGGACCACCTGTGAACAATGATCAGACAATTAACAAATGACAAGACACATGGCAGGATCACATGACGAACCGGGAATCACATGTCAGACAAGAACAAGACACACAAAACCCAAACCGTGACACTATGTTCCTTTTAGTCATTATATGGTTTATTATATATATATATATATATATATATATATATATATATATATATATATATATATATATATATATATAAATCGCTCACTTCTAGAGTTAAAGCACTCTTTGGGCGCATGCGCACTAATGTGCTAGACAGAGCGGCTCCCTTTCTGTCCTCAGCGCGCAAATGTGTTGAATTTCAATCGCCGCTCAGTATTAATAATTCTAGCAGTGCACTTTTTCATATAATGGCACATTTTGGGTTTGCCCATTGTACTGTATTAATCACTGTGATTTAATATTCATTGTGTAGATTACTGCTATGTTTATTGTGACTAGCTACTATTATTTGTTATTGTAATTTGTACTTATCTATTTTCTTATATCTTTATTTATAGAAAACCACACACACACATGCAAAGCAGAATTTATTCAGTGTACTGAGTTGTGGTGACAATAAATGGGTTATTCCCGAATACCTGATCATCTCTGGTAAAAGTCCCTCACCGGACGCTCTGTAGTGGGTCTTATCAACCGGCAAAATCAGCTTCTACTAGCCAACATTTTTACAACACCCCTAAACTTTATATTAGGTGTCAAAGTGCAAGTGATTCTTTAAAAGGTTAGTATATAGTAGTTACAGACACTTAATTTAAAGTGGGACCCCATAAAAACATATATTTTTTAGCTATTTTAGTTATTAGATAGATATTACAATTTATTGGAAAATACTCTTTTTGTGAACATGTCTGTACCTTTAAACATTGGCATTCGAACAAACATTCAGAATAGAGTGATGTTAAGTTTCATTAAACATTCAAATTTATATTTAATACACAATATATATATATATATATATATATATATATATATAATAAAAAGACAGACAGAGCAATCTGTTTTAGATTAGTGAAGCAGTTACAGTAGTTGACTGACCAATTCTCTCATTTCTGATAATTCCTGTGATCGGCCTAATAACTTTTTTTTCTTTTTTAGTATTATGATTATGAATTTTATATAACTTTACATTTGTTTCGCAGGCATTCCAGGAAAAAATGAAGGCCTTACCAAGAATCAGCAAATTCCTGCAGCCTGGCAGTGCAAGAAAGCCTCCGCCTGACGAGGCGTTGATGAAGACCGCAAAGGAGGTGTTGAGCCACGTCTTTAAGTAGAAAACCAAACAATTCTTCAAAACATTTACATGATGTTAAAACTAATTTACAAGCTTCTTTATTAAAAATTAGACGCTAGCATGGACAGAGTTATTTGAAATGTACAAGATACAGTTTGGATAAAGTGATATTATTGTGAAATAAACATTGCAACTGTTCAGTACATGTTGTCAGGAAGTGTGTGTGTGTGTCTGTTCATGAGCTTATAGAAGATCAGAATTTGAAACACTATCAGGAGGATGAAATAAGATCAGAATACACTCTCAGACCGATCATCATCATTCCACATCTGCACTCTACAATAATGCTCAGAATTATTGGCACCCTTAGTAATAATGAACAAAGAAGCCTGTGGAAATAAATATGCATGGTTAATCCTTCTGATCTTTTATTTTATTTTTATACACAATCTAACATTTCATTGAAGTAAAAATAATTGAAAATGGGTGGAAAAATCTTTATGAAATAAAAAAAATTTCACCAATACAGTTTGCCTACAATGAATGGTTCCCTTTTTTCTCAATACTCTGAGTCTTCTCCAATAATGCCTGATGGGTTTGGAGAACACCTGACGAGAGATCAGAGATCATTCCTCCAGACAGAATCTCTCCAGATCCTGCAGATTCACAAGTCCATGTTAGTGCTTCTTCTCTTCAGTTATATGGGTTCAGGTCAGGGGACTGGGATGGCCATGGCAGAACCTTCTTTTTGTGCTCAGTGACCCATTTTTGTGTTGATTTTGATGTTTGTTTTGCATCAATGTCCTGATGGAAGATCCATCCACGGCCCATTATAAGATTTCTAGCAGAGGCAGTCAGTTTTTGATTTTTAAAAAATCTGTTGGTATATGATAGAATCCATGATTGCATGTATCTAAACACGATGTCCAGGTCCTCTGGCAAAAAAAAAACAGGCCCACAATTTCAAAGATCCAGCAGTATATTTAACCGTGACACAAACAACTCAGTTAACACACTTTGTGTCTTTAACACAAAGGGCCCTATCTTAACGATCTGAAACGCAAGTGTCAAAGCGCAAAGCGCAAGTAACTTTGTGGGAGAATCCCGGCGCTGTTGCTATTTTACCGGCAGGATAAATGCCTCTTGCGCCTGGCGCAAATCTAAAAGGGGTCGGTCTGAAGTAGCTTCATTATTCATAGGTGTGGTTTGGGCATAACGGGAAACAAACCAATAAGAGCTTTATATCACATTCCCTTTAAGAGCATTTTGAATGAGGTGCGCTTGTTCCATGGCACAATACTATTATAAAGGCGCATTTACCAGGCGCGCTTCAGAATCAGTTCACAGCCGAGGAGATCGATGTTCTCGCCAGGGCCGTAAAAGAAAGAGAAGTGACATTGGGGAATGGACAAACCCACCCAAATTAGCTTCGGTTAAACATGCATATAATAATTTGGGTAAATGTGTAATCTTTATGCCTATTTTCCCCATCGTCATGGACACAACAATGATTTCCCTCGTGTTTTAATATTTTTCCTTATAATAATGTATCATTTGCAAAAAGTTAAATGCATCTGTGTAGATGAGAGAATCATCTACAGTGTATGCGCGTTGTTCACACTCTGTATTATGGCCAAGCATGCGTGCTTAAAATAGCATCTGATTGTACACGCAACGCGCCATTGACTTTAGACTAGGTTTTTTTCTGGTCAGTGGCGCAATTGTTTTATAGAACAGCAAAATAGCATGAGGGAAAGTTTGCGCCGGAACATTCCTCCTCTTTGCGCTGAACCGCCCCGGGGAGTGCAAGTGTATTTCTTAGTTAACCGACGTGTGTCTGTGGAGGGAAAAGTCCGCTTTGCGCGGGTGCAAAATAGGAATGATACATGCGTCAGTGTACAAAGTCATTTGCGCCGGATGCAAGATAGGGCCCAAAGACTGTTACCCATTATCTCATTCTATTGTATTTGCATCTGATACTCACCTGTTGTGCTTTTCCCCTGCACATCCCGCAATAAACAGTTAAAGGGTTTGTTCACCCAAAAATGAAAATTCTGTCATTAATTATTCACCCTCATGTCGTCATTCATCCTTCGTTCATCTTCGGAACACAAATTAAGATATTTTTTGATGAAATCCGAGAGCTTTCTCATCCCTCCATAGACAGAAATGTCATTGCAACTTTAGAGGTCCAGAAAAGTAGTAAAGACATTGTTAAAATAGTCCATGTGACTATAGTGGCAACATATACCCACTATCCATCCCTGAAGAGAAGGCCATGGAGCAGTATATTCAGGAGGCCCTCTAGCAAGGTTACCGAAGACATGGAACAGCTTCAAGGGTCATGAAACCCCACTCTTTCAGCTCAAGTCTAGTTCACAATCTTTTTGAAAAATGCAACTTAAATGGGCGTGGATGGCTGTGAGAAGAAGGGAGGGAGTGGGTGAGGTATGGCACGCCAGGGGGGAGGGGGGACTGTCATCACCAGTGGCCCATGCATATCGACTGTCATTAAAAATCAGTGGTAAAACGTGAGGAAATGCTAGATTTTTTTTATAGCTGGCAAAGTTAAAGTCTAATGAAATACCCTAAGACTTTATTATTGTCCTTTCAAAAGTAACTGAATGCCCTGCTACATATATTAGCCTACAGTAATCCTAATTCTATTTAAAACATATTAATGTACATGTATAATTATAATGGCTTTATAAAATATGTAGTTATTTATATACACACTACAAATACATATATTAGAAAATAAATGAAAGCTTTAGCGTAAGTTCTGTCAGGAAGACTCAATCAGCGCATCACGCATTATCTCACTTCTAGCCAATCAGGTGCTGACACTCATAGTATAAAAAACTGGTACTTACATTTGTCTGAGTTCAGCTGCCAACCAACATGTCTCAGAACACACGGCGTATTGTTTACGATGATCAAGTTCCGACGACGAATTCGTCCCGGGGTCTCTCCTGCTGCACGCCGCAGTTCGAGCATTCAGTGCCGCATCTCCCCGTCAGCACAGCGGTCTTCGGAGTGTTTGATCATCAAGGCCCATCAAGAGAAGTCCTGCTCCTTTTAGGCCCAAAACACCCTGGGTAACCCTTCAGTTTCCATTTCCACGACATCAAAAGCCTCAACGTGCGTCAGCTCAGCCAAATAATCCGGCAGGAAGAGAACAGCTAAATTATCCTCAACTTGTCCAGCAAAAATAACTACGCTGCCGATCCCACCGACATGAATCAACAACTCTGCAATTCACGAGAGGCAATCTTCTCACAGTGGTAACCTTGGTTCTCTCTAGAGAGGGAACGAGTATTGCGTAAGTTTAGGTTATGCTACGGGAAAGATTCATCTTCTCGAGATATTGAAGCCAAAAAATTATCCTTAATTTTGTATTCATTGTCAACGCAGTGCAGCAGCTAGCAGAGCTAGAGCAGGCCATCTCGCGTGCTCATTGGCTGCCCTGCGGGCAACTGCTGCAGCCTACCAGTGAGCCAGGCGTGACGTCACGCCCAATGAAGGGCGCCCGCGCCTTCATAGCGTCACAGCCCGCCAGAATGGGCGTGGCTTAGCGTATAAACATAGGGGCTGTAGGCTGACTTCCCTGGTTTTTCGTCGACTGAAGCGAAGTCGCTCGTGGCGCGAGCACGGCCGGTTACGCGATACTCGTTCCCTCTCTAAGTTAGTTAGTAAGTTAGTTAGTAACCGAGTATCGTTCTCTTACGAGAGGTTCTCTCGTATTGCGTAAGTTTAGCTTACACTACGGGAACACTTTGTCAATGCCGTGCGCGCCAAGCATCCACCATGAGACCCCGAACTTTCAGGGGAACCTCATAAGTGGAAAAATAAGGTGGCCAGCCACGCGGGCCATCACTTGTACATAAGCACACATAGGGAATACAGAGAGGCGCGCCGGTCTGTATAGGCACATGGCACATACCCTACTAGTGCAGTTCAACCAGGAGAGCTGAGTCACGTGAAAGTGGTCTGAGCAGGATGATCTGGGCAGAATACACCTCTCCTTCACACTGACAACAGTTTAGCCTGCAAGGCAGGAACTTCTAGGTTATAAAACCTGACAAAGGTAGACGGGGAGCTCCAGCCCGCCGCTACACATATGCCATGGATAGAAATCCCACTGGACCATGCCCACGACGAGGACACGCCTCTCGTGGAATGAGCCCTGATGCCAAGAGGGCATTGCAGACTTTTTGACGCATAAGCAGCCGCTATAGCGTCCACTATCTATCTGGACAGGCTCTGTTTCGAGGAGGCGAGACCCTTGGTGCGCCCACCAAACGAAACAAAAAAGCTGTTCTGAAAGCCTGAAGGAGGCGGAGCGCGTAATGTAAAATCTCAGCGCCCTGACAGGGCAGAGGAGATTCATATCACTTTCGCTGTCAGATGCTGGCAGAGCTGACAGCGAAATAACTTGCGCTCTGAATGGAGTGCCCATCACTTTAGGAACATAGCCATGTCTAGGTCTGAGGATGACTTTAGAGTCATTCGGCCCGAACTCAAAACACTACGCGCTAACATACAGCGCGTGCAGGTCCCCCACACGTTTTACTGACGACAGTGCAGTCAGAAAGACGGTTTTCAGTGATAGATATTTCATCCCCACGGAGTCTAATGGTTCAAATGGAAAGGCTTTCAGGGCCTCGAGGACCAATGAAAGATCCCACATAGGAACCGACGGGGGGCGTGGTGGGTTCATCCTTCATCCTTCTAGCTCCTCTAAGGAAGCGGATGACCAACTCATGTCTTCCAAGTGACTGGCCGTGCGTCGATTGTGCGAACGCTGCCACGGCCGCCATGTATACTTTGAGCGTGGATGGGGACCTCCCCTTATCCAACAGCTCTTGTAGGAAGGTGAGCAGATGCACCACCCCGCATATCCGTGGGTCCTGACCTCTGTCGCGGCACCATCCGGAGAACACCGACCATCTAGACGCGTAGAGCGATACTCGTGGAAGGAGATCTAGACTGCTTGATCGTGTTCATCACTCTTTCTGGCAGGGCAACGAGTACCCGTTGATCACCCATGCGTGCAGAGACCTCTCCTCTGTATGGGGAAGCCAGATCGCGCCGAGAGCCTGAGAGAGGAGATCTGCCCTCACCAGAATTGGCCACGGAGCTGTATGTGACAGCCGTGCTAGTTCCGGGAACCAATCTTATTCTCCCAACGCGAGGCTATGAGGAGCACCGAGTGGCGCGTTTCCCTGATTCTGATCACCTGTGGTAACAGAGAGACCGGAGGGAAAGCATATAGCGGGAGGCTGGGCCAACCTGGGCCAGCGCGTCCCCGTCCTTCGAGAAGAACGTCGGGCATTGAGCGTTGTCTTTTGACGCAAATAGGTCGACTTCTGTGCCAATATCAGCCAATCGTCCAGATAGTTCATTATTCGCAGCCCCTGACTTCTCAGGGGGGCGAGCGCCACGTCCATGCACTTCGTAAATGTACGGGGTGCTAGGGACAGGCTGAACGGCAGGATGGTGTATAGATATACCTGACCGTCGAAGGCGAATCTCAACAATTGCCTGTGATGGGGTATTATCTGAATCTGAAAATAGGCATCCTTCAGATTTAGAGAAATAAACCAGTCCCTCGGGGGAACGTGCGCGAGGATTTTCCTGGTCGCACACATTTTGAACAGCCTTTTCGCAAGCACTTTGTTCAAATGTCTCAGATCTAGGATAGGTTTGAAGGCTCCGTCCTTCTTGGATACGAGAAAAATATCGGCTGTAAAAGCCTGACTCGCTCAGAGAAGGCGGCACCTTTTCTATCGCCCCTTTGCACAGCAGCTTTGCTATTTCTGCGTGAAGTATGTGTGCTACTTCCGCATTCACTATCGTCGCTGTCCGGGCTTAAAAAGCGCGGGGGACGGCGAATGAATTGAAGTGTATAGCCCTGCTTTATTGTGCTCAGCACCCATTCTGAAATCACTGTGATAGTTTCCCACGCAGCTATGTGAGCCGCTAGGGGGCGAATGGCCTCCGGGTTCAGATCGCTGCCATTTGCAGGCTTGTGAAACTGAACCGGAGCCGAAAGCGCGGCGCGCGCGCTCTCGGTTCTGGGCAATGGCTGCTCGCTGAAAAGCCGAAACCGGCTGATTTATGTGGGATGTCCCAATCATAAGGGATGGGGAACATTCTTTTGTCACTTTTGACGCGCAAGCAGCGCTCCGGGCGGAAAAGCTTCCTGTAAGCGTGAGCGCGGGCACGAGATTTACAAGTGTATTTGATGCCCCGATCATTATGGATGGGGAGCGTTTTATTAATGCCCTGCGTTTTGTGATAACACTTAAACGCGCTGGCGGAGCCCGGGGGGAGGTTTGTGTTAGTAAGCGTGAACGCACTCTGGCGGGCACGAGACTTACATTCATAACCTGCTTTCTTTTGTGAAACTTACCCGGAGCCGAAAGCGCGTTCTGTGCAATGGCTGCTCGCTGAAAGCTGAGACCGGCTGATTTATGTGAGATGTCCCAATCATAAGAAAACTGCCTTTTCTGTTTTAATGATATTCAGAACAGAAAAACTAAATGTTCCTTAATTTTAATCAACACTAACTTTATTCTCATCTGAATTATAAATAATTGATTTCCGTATGAAATTATCTCTGCGCCTCTCTCTCTCTCTCTCTCTCTCTCTCTCTCTCTCTCTCTCACACACACACACAAACAGTTCTATCGCGCCAGCGCGCCTCTCTCACGCGCACACACACACACTACACCTTGAGCCACGCGCGACCGATGTGTATGTGTTTGTGTGCGTGTGTGACAGAGAGAGGCGCGGGCGCGATCGAACTGTGTGTGTGCGTGTGTGAGAGAGAGAGGAGCGGGCGCGATCGAACTGTGTGTGTGTGTGTGTGTGTGTGTGCGTGCGTGCCTGTGAACAATGGAAACATACTCCGTCATTTTTTTTCATACAGGACATCATTCAGACTGCAAACTGTTTACTTATATATGTGTACACTCCCAATAAAACACAACATCCTTAGTCACATATGCAATATATTTATATATAAATATAATTTTGGACACAAGAGGGCAGTATATCCCTATTTATGATTTTGTGTTATCACCCGAAGAGACCCCCCCCCCCCTCCCCCTCCCCCTCCCCACACAGACACACACACACACACACACACACACACACACACACACACACACACACACACACACACACACACAGATTGGCTGGGGACACTTTCTCTGTCAGAGAGAGGGAGAGAAAATGCTCAGAATCCACATTCAAACCAAAATATCTGACTTCATGTTGGTGGGAACTAATGACTGTAAATTAGAAAGTTGTTCGGCTTGACGAGAACAATATACACGCTAAGTTTTGTAACTGTAGGTAAAACTAACTAAGTTATAACACACTTTATGTGTCCTTTTTTAGTCATAAATTCATTTCCTTGCCACGGCCAAACCGTTCGAGATATTAAAAATCCGTCCGCAATTTAGCATCCTCAATGTCTTGACTTCACGCTGACCGAGTTTGGTGATAATTGAATGAATTGCCTTGGAGGAGAAGTTAAAATTCCAGAGCCAGCGTTCTCCAAACAACCCATAATAGCCGACTTCCTGTTGGGCTGGCGTAAAACTTGACCGAGGGAAAGTTGCTTGGCCCGATGAGATCTATGTGTGTACTGACTTTCATATTATTACATGCAAGTGTGTTTGATTTATGGACAAGTGTTCAAATCCCATTCCAGGGGGCGCTGTCGAGCCCCTCTGCCATGCCCGGGTACCAGCTTCAGCCCGCCCTAATGGCTGTGGGTTCTGACCCCGTGTGCAAAGTTTCAAGAGTTTTCGAGCATGTTAAGGGCCCCAAAAGCCCCTGAAACCTTGAAAAACAATAATTAAAAGTATTCTCACTCAGCAGACAAATCCCCCCCCCCCCTTCCCTCTCCCTCTCACAGAGAGAGAGAAAATTATTCAAAACATCCACATTCAAACCAAAATATCTGACTTCCTGTTGGTCGGAGCTAATGACTTTAAACTAGAAAGTTGTCCGGCTTGAAGAGTACATTATACATACCGAGTTTTGTTCTTGTAGATAAAACTAACCCCCCCACTTTTGTCAAAAGGGGGCACTACTGAGCCCCTGTACCACACCCGTTTCTGAAACTTTGCATATGTCTACTAGGTAACAAATGAGATGTGTCTGTCGAGTTTCATGCAATTTGAAGAATGTTAAGAGTCTCAAAAGCATCCAAAAAGAATATTAAAGTTTGATGCGTTGCCATGGCAACAGTATTTAAGACATCAATAATCCTTTCACCGGTCTACATCTGGCATGTGTTTACATTATACACATAAAGTTTGAGCCAATCAGGTAAAAATAAGAGGGTGATTTAAAAGCATTTCGAAAGTGACACACTACCTGCTGCCAGTTGGTGGCGCTATAACTTTGACTCACAATAGTCACATCCATTTGACCGGCCTCTTACAACCAACACACTGCTGAAGTTTCATCATGATCAATTAATGTATAAAGAAGTTATAACACACTTCCTGTTTCCATTATTCGCCATAAATTAGTTTCCTCGCCACGGCCAAACCGTTCGAGATATCCAAAATCCCCTGCCAATTTTTCATCCTCAATGTCAATGCACACCGAGTTTGGTGATGATCTGGTGAATTCCCTAGGAGAAGTGTTTCAAATTCCTGAGCGTGCGTTTCCAAACAACCCTAAATAGCCGACTTCCTGTTGGACTGACGTAAAACTTAGAGCACAAAAGTTGTTTGGCCCGATGAGATCTATATGTGTACCGAGTTTCAGATTATTACATGCAAGCGTGCTTGATCTATGGACAAGTGTTCAAACCCCATTCCAGGGGGCGCAGTCGAGCCCCCCTGCCACGCCCGGGTACCATCTTCAGCCCGGCCCTGATGGCCGCAGGTTCCGACCCGTGTGCAAAGTTTCAAGAGTTTTCGAGCATGTTAAGGGCCCCAAAAGTGCCCAAAAGGTAGTAAAATAATAATAATAAGAAGAAGAATCCTTAGGAAAACAATAGGGCCTTCGCCTTTTCAAGGCTTTATTCCTATATTCCTACAGTATATGATGAGCCGCTTAACAGAAGAGCATAATCAATATATTTAGCCAGAGAGAAAGGATACCCCCCCAGGCAGTCCAGAGCGAAGGGGTTCATTTAATACTTGACGGAAAATCTCTTTGAAAGCCACGTCATTAAAGTCCACCATATAACAAAGTTCACAAAAGTCCTCAACATAAATTTCTATAGACCGGCGTGTCAAAGGTGCAAGAGACGAGAAACTGCTGGGTTCATTTTGGGGTGGTCATGTATTCTGTAATAAAAGGTCCACTGCAGGCAAGCTTGGATAACCCAAATGCAGACTATTCAAGTAATCCCAAACAAAGGCATGGCACTCTAAACTTCAACAAGCAGAAAACTCAACTTTACAGATAACAGGAAAATAATGCAACAAAGTTTGTTTCCAGAAGAAAATTGGGTCACAGTCCAGCTTAAGTAAGTTCTGTAACATTTCATTTTTTTTGTTAAAATTTTTTAATTAATTAAGTTAATTTATGTATACTATAGCCGCTCTGGAGAAAACCGTGATGTCATCGTCCAGCTCAGTTCAGTTCTCATAGTGTGAGATGGTATCAATGCAGGCAGATCACTATTATTGTTGAAAATTAAATTAAATGTTACATTTAATGTCCCCAACTAAGTTGGCCAAAAGCCGATGGCAACAAAGGTGAAAAAGGCGACAATGGCAAGGAACCAAAACTCCATCAGGTGGCAGAATGGAGAAAAAAACCTTGGGAGGAACCAGGCTCTGTCAGGGAACCTTATATATCAATAAATATAAGGCCATATTTACACACAAACTGACAACCAGCCACAACTTTCAGACGCCATCTTTATTTTTCTAGCTCAACTGTCACCGAATGGAAAGCACAGGATTGTGGGATATCAAAGGCAGCGAAGGATACATCTATGCTGCCGTCAAAAAACGATCAGATGAAGGTATCTCAGGAGACAGAAGGTGAAACTAATAATGTATTCAGACGTGCCTTGATGCTTAACGACCTTGGACTGCGTCCCCCTAAGGAAGCATTTATCAGGTTTCGGAAGCATCTCAAAACTACCTGTGACAACCGGCTGCAGGATACAAGCACAGTCAGACTGTGACTGTGATTATTAAAGTTGATTGAAGAAGCAGCAGCATTGCAGCAAAATGGTAATAAATGTCACAAAAAGGACATATCCCTCCGGTGCAGAGAAAAGCAAAAAGAAGAAAACCAAGGAAGAGAAAAAACAGCAAGATAATAGTATGTTAAGAAAATGAATGTAAACTAAACTAGGCTATATCTTCTTATTTTAGGAAAGTTCATGTAGGGGTGTGCGATTTCATTTTTGCTTGTGGATGGTTAAAATATCTCCACAATCTGGTTTTAAAGAAATATCGTAGTATCGTGCTGCAGCGCACATTTTATCAGTTGCAGTTCTGGCGCCTCCGTCCCAATACTATACAACTCAACATACTGAAATAACTGGCAGTTATTCGGTAGAACGTGGGGGCAGACCAGAGCTAAGCTAAGCTATTGCACTTTTACTAAGCTAATTGCTAGCAGCACGAAGTATGAGCACTCGTGTCCCATACACCGCACGACCATGAGTGTCTCTGCAAATGGAGCATCGGTAAAGCAAACCAGCAGGAAGCAGAACTGTCTTCTTTCTCCGTTTATATAATAAGAACTGCACAGGTAAGGCCCTATCGCCAGATTCCTCCCCTACACATCTCTCTCCATGACGGTGAGAACCACATTTTTACATAACAAGTCAGTAAATGAACCAAGCCCACCCGAACTAACTTGAACATAAACACATGTAACAACCCCCCCCCCCCCCCCCCCCCCCCCAAAAAGGTTAGTGTTCCCACAACCCTAATCTCCCACAACAAAATCCAACAAATGTCCCGGCCGGCGTCGAACACACTTCGACCTCCCCGATGTTCTACCCCCAGCGTCAGGCTCATCCCTGAGTCCGTTACTGTTGATTCTGGGGAGCCTCTCTGGCTTCCAATCATTTTTTTCCTCTGGGACCAGTGGGTGGTACGGTGCCAACCGATCGTTATGAAGCACCAACCGTCTACCCCGTCCAGGCATTCAGACCAGGCCAGGGGCAGATGCTGGTCCCAGTCTCTCTGGTGCTGAGTGGTCAAGATGGGTGGCCAGAGTGCGGTTGAACCGCTCAACCTGTCCTTCACTTTGCGGATGGAGGAGAGGTTCTTGTCCTCTTTACCCCCAACCGCTGGCACACCTCACTGAACAATCGGCTCTCAAAGTTCCTCCACTGGTCACTATGAAGTTCGTCCAGCATCCAGAACCGGGCGAACATCTCGTCCACTAGTCGTAGTGCCGACATGGAAGCACTCTGATCCGGCACCGCATACGCCTCTGGCCACTTTGTAAAATAGTCCATAGCGACCAGGACAAAACGGCTGCTGGCCTCTGTGACGGGAAACGGACCGAAGATGTTGACCCCAATCCTCTCCATGGGTGCCCCGATTAGGTACTGCTGCAACTGCGCATTAGAGCGTCGGCTGGGTCCCTTCTGTGCTGTGCAAACATCGCAGCAAAACGTACAGCTTTGTATCCTGCCGACATCCCGGCCAGTAGAACCGCTGCCGCAGCCACCACACTACCTTGGAAATTCTAAATTCCGGCCAGTTGATAATACCTAGAATATCAAAATCGACTGCTGGCGGTATATCCTTTTCCTATTTAGCACCAAAACTCTGGAACAACCTTCCTAACATTGTCCGGGAAGCAGACACCCTCTGTCAGCTCAGATCTAGAAAAAAACACATCTCTTTGGCTTAGCATACACATAACACATTATAGACTTATATAATTCAATGTTAGGCTGCATAGATTAGGTCAGCCGGAACCGGGAACACTTCCCATAAATCCTGATGTACTTTGTACATCATAAGAAGGATGGCGTCTACGCTAATATTAGTCTCTCCGTTTATTCCGAGGTTTACCGCAATCCACCGGATCCAGGCCGTATCCGGATCTGATGAAGGACCTGCGCCTGGACACGACGACAACGCATCCCTGAAGTGTCACTAGTCTCTCCCTAGTGAAGGCCTCCTTCCCTTTACCTCTGTACTGATAAAACTTTGTCGGGATAATCCCGATTCACGTGGCTACGCGGAAGCGATAAAAATTCTCAGAGCCACCAGGCACTGTTTTGTGCAAATGAGCGTCCGGATCGCATTAAAGGTTTTCTGTTAGAGCGGTGTCATGTTAGCGGCCCCTAAGTTAACAACTAATGATTGTTGCGACGGAAGTGAATCTATCAAAACTAACTTTAGCTGGACAATAACTTTATTCTAGAGCTGCTGTAAAGCCAAAACAATCTTTTTTACTTTATTTTCCTATTATCACTGTAAAGCTGTATAACTGTATAACTGAAAAAGGTGTCTAACTTGTAAGACTAGTCATACCGGTTTATGCAACCGGCCCATGCAATTATTCGCCTGCTGTTGCCTCAACTGCTCAGTGGTAAACTTAGAAAATGTGTAAATGTTCTTATTTGTAAATATCTTTATATAAATCTATTAAGCCCTAGTGTGCAACTATTTGTTATTTATTTAATATTTTCTTGTATAGGCTACTCTAATGTTTGTAATACACTTTTTTTTATTAATAAAAAAAGATGTAGTTTCCGTGAAGTTAGTTTAAAAAATAAGGGATTTGTGCACATATTAAAAATAAGGAATTTGTGCACATATTTTAGCATGCGTCAATGCTTGCTAAAATATGTGCACAAATTCTTTATTTTTTAAATAACTAAATGGAAAATAAATATTTTTTTTTATTTTAAATAGTTGTTAAAACTATTAAAAAAATAGTTTTTTTACAGTTAAATAATTGTATTTTGTAGAGTCACAGTTATAAGTTGACCAGTCATATAACGTTATAAAAGTCATATACCGGTAAGTTATAAAACGGCTTGCAATAGCATACTATTTCATGTCATAAACTAGCATGATCTTCTTTGTTTAAATCACGAGCTTTACTTTATTTTCATTTATTTGATCAGCAGACGCGCTTGTCTGAAAAGAGTTGTTTACTCGGTTGGTGAAATCAGCATTTGTATTCACAATTCGCATATAGACGTGCGTCTTAGTAAGTTTGCAAACTCACGAGCCCTTTGTCCCGATGCAGCACCTCCCACGAATTACACAACACTGAATAGTCCACATTAAACACCCTGACAGTGCACAGCACACACACCAGTAAACGCTTTGGACTGAAGTGTCGCTTTATTTTGTGAAAATGTCTGAGAAAGTTGTGTTGCATTACTTCAATGGAAGAGGGAAAATGGAGTCGATCCGATGGCTTCTGGCCGCAGTTGGAGTCGAGGTTTGTTGCTCTGGAAAACTTGTCCATCTCTATGCTAAAACAAAAGGCAGTTGCAAAAAGTGCAAATCGATTAACACTTTACATATATGTACTTTTCCTAAGGCTGTGCAATAAATGTAGTTTGTTTGCATATGACAATCACAACACACTTGCTTTAGAAACTGAATGTGTGCATTGTAATGTGATCTCGAGATTAATGCGTTTTTTCGCCTGGATTTTATTTTGTTCTTGTATTCACAGTTTGAGGAAGTGTTTTTGACCAAGAGGGAGCATTATGAAAAACTGCTGAATGGTCAGTTCAGTAAATTCCTCATCAGTCATCTTTTGTTATTTTATTAATATATTATTACATCATATTTTAATATTATTATTGTATATGAATGTGATTCCTGTGTGTATTGTAGATGGAGCCCTGATGTTTCAGCAAGTGCCTTTGGTTGAAATAGACGGGATGCAGCTTGTGCAGTCAAAGCCTATCCTGAATTACATTGCTGGAAAATACAACCTCTACGGAAAAGACCTTAAAGAACGGGCTATGTAAATATCAAATTTTAATGCAAATTTGTTCCGTAACTGTTATGAAACTAGATTGAAAAAAGTTCCCTTGTTTTTCCACCACACCTAAGCAATTATCACTGTATTTTTGTCCTGAAGGATTGACATGTATGCAGAGGGCACTAGTGATCTAATGGAGCTTATCGTAATGTCTTTTTTCACACCACCTGAAAACAAGCAGAAAAGTCTCAGTAATATAGAGCAAAAGGCAAAAGAGCGCTACCTTCCAGTGTTTGAAAAGGTACTGACAGCTCTGACTATTCATTCCTCACATTTTGAAGCATTTACTATCCACAAAATCGTGCATTTTCTTATATGACTTTTTTTAGGGTCTTGCAAACTCTCATTTCCTGGTGGGAAACCAGTTGAGCCGCGCTGACGTTCATCTTCTGGAAGCTTCTTTGATGCTGCAGGAGTTATTCCCTACAATACTGTCAACCTTCCCCAAAATCCAGGTGATCTGTTCCACGCTTTCCCACACAGGCCATCAACCCCAAAATTAGACTTAACTTGCTTAACAAAACTATTTCTGGTCACACTTTATATTAGGTGTCTTTAACTACTTTGTATTTGCATCGAAATGTAATTATCAGGTACAGTGATCTTATTGTGTTGATGTGGAAAACACTTGTGCTGATATTGAGGGGGATACAGGTAAGATTAAGGGTGGGTGACGAAGTCAACAGTGTAATTGTAGATGTTATTAATTGCAGCTGTAATTAAATGCAGGTATTTTTAAATATAAGTTCAACACTGTAAAAACATGTATGTACAATAAGGGGATTGCATCAAATGATTCATTAAAAGGTTATTATAAAGTAGTTAAAGACACTTCATACAAAGTGGGACCCCATTTTTCAACATAAGTTTTAGTAGGCTATTACAAAAAACTCTTTTTGTGAACATGTCTGTATCTTTAAACGCGGACCGTCAAGCAGTCAGAATAGAGTGATGTTAAGTTTCATTAAACATTCAAATTTATATTTAACACATAAAAACAAAAAACACAGTTTTGTTTGTCAGATAGACAGTAATAAGCCTGACCAATTCAGTCCATGAATCAAACCGATAATTCCTGTGATCTGTCTCTTTTTTAGCATTATGATTATGAATTTTATACAACTTTTCATTTGTTTCGCAGGCGTTCCAGGAAAAAATGAAGGCCTTACCAAGAATCAGCAAATTCCTGCAGCCTGGCAGTGCAAGAAAGCCTCCGCCTGACGAGGTGTACGTGAAGACCGTGAAGGAGGTGTTGAGCCACGTCTTTAAGTAGAAGTTAACTTATTTACAAGCTTCTTTATTAAAACTGAGACGCTAACATGGACAGATTTATTTGGAATGTACAAGATACAATTTTAATAATGTGAAATGAACATCGCAGCTGTTCAGTACATGTTGTCTGGAAGGTCGTAGTGATCGCTTAGAAGATCAGAATCCGAAACACCATCAGGAGGCTGAAATCAGAACAGACCGTCAGAAAACACTCTCAGACAGATCATCATCATCATCATCTTCATCATCATATTCATCATCATCACAGCATTTCATTTTCATTTCACATGTATTTTCTCCAGTAATAATATTGATCGTAATTACTATGGAGCATATAAATAAAAGATAATATTCAATCAGTCTTCCTTGTGCTCATGTAAAAAAAAAAACAGTGTGGGGAAAACATGACTTGAAACATGGTATTTTCAACTAGATGTTTACTTCTTGCATAAGTGTAAAATGTAAAGTTCATACAGATACTGTAATATAGAAAATACTTTTTTTGAGTTTTCGAGGACTACAATTCGAGATTTCACTTCACTTCATCTTCATTATCTTTCAAATTCTAAAAAAGGAAAACCGATAAATAAACTCTATACTAATCGAACAAAATGGTACAAATAAAGTGCAGCACATGCATTATCTGTGGCAGCTTTAACCATTGAAAGGATACGACAAAGATATTGCTTTCCTTATTCAAACTGACTTTTCCCCCGTGAATATATGATGGGCCCGAAGAATGAAACCTGTATCATATACTTGGATAGCAATATCACACTCATAGCCATGAGAAATATCTATATCAGACAGGCTGCAGCATTTATTTTGCATGAAAATATTGTTTCATCAAAAAAAATTAAACACCAATTTCATATAGGCTATATTGTATTTCAATAATTCAAGATTACATTAAACATGAATCTGCTTGGGTACAACAGCTGTTTGGGGGAAATCACCCGGTTTAAAATAGAAAAATCCCATTTTAAATGGTTCCAGAGCAAATACAGTACATATTATCATGGCTGAAAACACATTACCAGCTATACTAGCCATATCTTGATACTTCTGAACACAAGAATATAGTATATTTGTAACTGTGAAAGAGTTAACAATGCCACAAGCTCACACACTTTACCTCAGTCCTGCCATGATCCCTGCAGGCATTAACTTCCCAGATTTCCTGAATCTCATTCCCATCACAACTGTAAGTACGCCAGCAGACACTATAAAAAAAGCAATGAAAGAGAAAGTTCAAAGCTGACATTTGCTGCGTATTTCTAAAGAAGGGTTTTTATACTTACTCAAAGAGGTCCAGTAATCCTGTGGATCATTTGATATTCGAAAGGCTCCGTATGCAGACACACTTCCAAAGAAGAGTCCAGCAATTAATGACACCACACTTCCTGTAGAAGTCAAGCACTAAGATTCAATATCTTCAATATTTAGCTGCACATGTTCAATTTGAAAGGTGCATGAAAACAACAACAGCACAATTCATACCTTTTCTTTTATACCCCATAAATCCCCCCAGAGCAAGAGCTGCAGCATAAGCGAAGCCCCACCAGTCCACTGCCATCTTCTGCTAGAGAAAGGAGCATTCACATGTCATGCACATATGACTGAATAATAGCATAATTCAAGAACACACTGCAAATGAAGCTACATGACTAATCAAAAACATAGTCAACGAAATCATTACCAAATATCTCGGGTGAACTGCAGGTATGTATGATTAAATAGCTGGAAATGAGTTGTGCAAGTGCTGTAGGGCAGCTGTGCTGAAAAGCAGTCAAAAATCTCTGCTGAAGTTAACAACACGGAACTGACGTCACGATGACGCGAGAACAGGGAAGTGAGTGTGAAACGCAAGCGCGCCAAACGGACACCAGTGTATTTTAAACGACACATTAATCTCGTCAAAATATTAACATATAAATATAGATTCATCAAATCAAACTGTATTCTTTCGTACTGTACTGTACGCGCGCGCTCGTGTGTGTGTGTGTGTGTTTTTCCTTCAATGTAATTACCGTCGTAACGCGCAGGTTAATTCTCTGATAAGTATTTGATTCATAATCTAATAAAACAAGCGATGCTATATGCCATGTGACTATAAGGAATGATCACCTCAAAAATGTAAATGCAGGTGCGAATGGGTAAAACCGAGCTCAAAATGATTTTTGAAGCACGTCTGATATATGCAACGAAAAATTAAAATCACCATGAAATCAAAATAGACCATTTTTTTTTGTATGGAATATTGCAGTATTTATTATGAATTATTTATCCGTGCACATCATTATGTTTTTATTCATGTGCCTCGAAATCTTGAATTATAATAACTCCCCTGCAGAGACTTCTCTTCTGGGGCGAGGGCGGGGCAGCCTGTCACTCAAACTATATCAACCAATAGCAAACCACAACTATACATTGAAATCCCCACGTAAAAATCAATCCCCGCCCTACATTTGTTCTTGTTCGTAAATTAAGCTGTTTCACTCAAATATTTAGGTCTATAGTTTAACTCTAAATTGAACATATGCACGGTTACTCCCTGGTTTCCGCTTGGGCATTTACAGTTGTATTTATATTTCAATGCAGTTATCACACTTACCAAATCTGACAATAAACCAGTTTTAATGATTGCAATAAAGAATCGAATGGGAATGTTGTAATAAGAAACACGGTGTCTGTAATTAACATGCACACTCAACATTTTTCCATTCAAATGTTATTTTTAATGTAATGACTAAAAACATTATTTGTTCATCCTTCTGAGATTGTCTACATTTGTAAAACGGGATGTTTCAAGATGTTCGAAATACAACATTTGACAGAAACACTTTTATTTAAATATATTAAAATACACTATAACCAGTAGATGGCGGCAGAGGAGCATTTTTGGCTCAAATGAACTATTTTCTGTAGTATTTTTTTGCACACGTTTTGCTTTTGAATACACATGAAACATGTAACTATAAAAAAAATCACTATAAAATCACTACGTTTAAAAATAAATGTTGTCAAAGTGAAGTATGAAGTACTCACAAAGTGTCATGAAAAACAATAGCGCAAACGCCGCGCTCTCCCTCGCTTTATAATCACTGAAGCTGTCAGTCAGTGCAGCGCAAGCTTTACAGTGTTGATGCTTTTTTCCACATTAAAGTGTGAAAACTGATTGTCGAAATGAATTTTGCTTATAAGGAACACTGATCTTTTTTATGTCATCTTACACTTGAATAACTAAATTAATGCTAGGTGTGACTATGTGTGACTATATTCTGATTATAAACTAAGCATTACACTATTAACCGTTTAATCCCCCGGGTCACAATTGTGACCGCATCTTTTTTCTTATTTCTGGATGCTCTAAAAATGTTGTTATTGACTTTGGGCAAGAAATTCAACTTTTAAATGACAAAATAGATTGTCTTGATTAAAATCTATTAATGTCATGTGACTAGTGTGAAAGGTCACATGACCAGATCAGTTTACTTCTTGCTCGCACCTCTAGAAGAAGATGTCTTCCTCAAACTACTACAAAAAGTAGTATGTAAAACATCTTAATTAGAACAGATAGAACTATTTTGTACATATATTCTTTAAAGGGTCTACTACTGATATATTTTGAGAATTATACTCCTGCATATATATATTTTGCTCGTAAGACTTGTAAATTTGTTTACGGTCACAATTGTGACCGGTAGTATAACACAGTGCTTCAATTGAAAACACAGGTATTGGTAGTCATCGGCAATCCTACACTGAACATTTGCCACACCTGTGAGGGGGATGGATGATCTTGGCAAAGGAGAAGTGCTCACTAACACAGATTTAGACAGATTTGTGAACAATATTTGAGAGAAATAGGCCTTTTGTGTACATAGAAAAGGTCTTAGATCTTTGAGTTCAGCTCGTGAAAAATGGGGGCAAAAACAAAAGTGTTGCGTTTATAATTTTGTTCAATGCAGTTATCAGTATCCCAGAAACTTTCAATGGGTTGGACCTTCTAGACGTACGTGACCCCCCTCCCATACCCCCCCCCCCCCCCCCCCCAATTGAAAGTGACTGTGATAGTGATGGCTCAGATAGGGAGTACCATTGGTGAAACGGCCCATTTGCCAAGTAGACTGTTGAATGGCGATGCAGAGGTGAACTATCTGGAGGATTAGGCAGATGTTCATGACAACCAATTGGTGTGCCCCACACATGACCACAAACAACCCTTTCTACAACGTACGGTCCATCTTCAGTGCACTGAATGAGTGCACACATCTCCCTGAAACTGGCCTAGGACAGGGCCCAAGTGTAGTCATGGTCTAGCCCATAGGGGTCTAGCCGAACAAGCAGAAGTTCCTCCAGGGTGTAACTTTGTACATGACAACCTTTTCACCTCACTAAGCCTCCTTCACGAAATTACAAAACCAGGTATTGGATGTCTTGGAATGAATTGTGTCAATAGGTCTAATTGAAGAATTTGTATGAGTTCTGACTATGGTGTTTCCCACTGGTCACTATTGTGACCGAGTATAAAACCTAAAATTTCACTAACTTAACCAACATAAAATCAAAAAAGGCATAATGTTTGAGTGTTAGGAAGGTCTAAGGAGTAAAATGCATGTACTCAAGTTGCAGGAAAAAAATTGGGATTAAACGGGTTAATGCTGTTAAAGCTTCCAAAGGACATTGAAGATAGCGACACACCAACAAGTGACATTTCACCGGAGGTTTTCCAGCTGGCTTTTATTATTGCAGAAGTTCTTAAGAACATTGAAAATGCACGTCAACATCGAACAGAAATGCAGTAAAGCACTGTAAACCTATGTTTAGTAAGCCAAGAATGGGGACAAACAATCAATGATCACCATATGTACTCTTCTTTGGTCTGTTGTTGAGTATGGATGTAGTAGTATATGGATATATGGATCTGCATCACTAAAGAGGTCAGATTTTATTCACATGAATTACAGGTGCAATTCAAACAACTCCAATTACAACAATGCAAGTTGAGCCAGGAGAGTTTCCAATATACATAAGACGTCAACAATGATATGTAGCTTACTGGATCAATGTACAAGGGCATAAAACAGATCAATAATAGAAGAAGAAAAAAAACATTAATAGAGTTGGGAGACAACACATTTAGCAGGAATATGTTTTTGCATGGAAAGGAAGGGCTGCAGGAATGTCACTAAACAATATAACATTTTCACCGAGAATACCTCCTTGGTTATTTAGTCAACCTGATGTATAAAGGTTTTTTTTTAAATCCACTAAGAATAATGGACTTAAAGGGATGGTTCACCTAATAATTAAAATGTTTTCATCACTTACTCACCATCATGTTGTTCCAAACCTAAACGAGTTTCTTCTTCTGTTGAACACAGAATTAGATATTTTAAAGAATGTTGTTGTGAAACGGTAGCCATTGACTTCCATAGTAGAAAAACAAATACTATATAGAAGTGGCTGCTGTTAACTGTCTGGCAACCAACATTCTCCAATATATTGTAGTCTCTCTCATCTACTGTATGAAATAGGTCTCATACTGTACACAGACTGAAATCACTTCACACCACTCACGAGAGGGGGCGGTATGCGCCTAAAGCTGGTGTGCGACCCGCCATTTAACCCACAGAAGAAGAAGCCGTTCCGTTCCTATGGCTCTTCCTTCACAAAAATACACGATTCCCGCGGGGGGGTTCAAGCTTTCATGGGCGACACAGCATTTACCAGTTCATTTACTTAATAGCGCTTAAAATAAACACTAGGTTGTTTTTTTTAACCCCAACCACTAGGTTACACACATTGGGTCACTGCTGGGTTAACTTTACATTGTTGGGTTATATTTAGTAACAACCCAGCTTTTGGGTTAAACACTGTTCCCGCGGCGACGGTTCGAATTTTAACGGTTGAGTGACAGTCAACAATATACATGAATGTTAAAGGTAAGCCATGTCGTTTTATGATGTATAACTCTTTAATTATTGTGTATTGAGACGTTACATTTTGTATCATTAAGTTGTAAGTCAGTTTTGTTGTCCTGTATCGATTATATTATCACAGTTAGATCGCTAGCAGTAATAGAGTAATTACTAATTAGTAAAAAAGACTAGCGAAACATTTTAGATGTATTACTTAACGTTAACAATAACAATGGCTGCTTACATGTATGTCGATAAAGTAGGTCAATCAAATCATTATATAGCATTACGCCATATTTACTATATTCCGGACTGCTATAAGTTACTGGTGCCACTACAATTTATAAATTGTCATGCATGTAACTCTATTAAATAAATGTATTACATAAGTGGAATAGCCTCTAATTATACTCATTTTTCTAACATAACTACGGCTGTTTTTGCGTTTATAATGTGTTGTACTAAATGTGTGTACTTATGTTTTAGAGAAATGGATTCCTATGTGAAGGAAAGACTACAACAGTGGAACCTCTGCCATTTAATTGAAACATTTCAAGGTAAGCTATTTAAATTAGTAATAAATGGGTCATTGACAAGCAAAGCTTAAAAAAGGTGTTTTTAAAAAGAAAAATCTTTTCTTAACAGATACAGTGCATTTTTGAGTCATGAACAATGTTTAAACAAGTTTAAGTTAAATAATATTTCATTTAGGTAATTAAGATAACAAAACATAAAATATGTATTATTTATGTACTAAATATGATTTCAAACCAAATAGGTTTTCTAGGATAAAGTGATATATGTCATGTACTTATCAAATTATTTTAAAAGGGAAGTAATGCACTAGGACACAAAATATATTCTTTTTCTTCACATATTCTCAAAATATGTTCTTGTTCATCCTAACACAGAGGAAGGAGTGGATGAGGAAAGCTTCATGCTACTGGATGACGCCAGCATTGCCGCTCTAATCCCAAGAATTGGTTTCAGGGTTAAATTCAAGAAATATCATTCAGAACTTCTGGGAGTAAGTTTACACTCACTAAACAATGATAACTTTGAAGTGCAGTCAGTCAGGTTTGGGGAAAAACAAAATAACTTTTTGCACATCCAAATTTGATGACATTAACACAATGTTAAAAAAAATGCAGAACATTCAATTTCTTATGGTCATAGAGCAGACCCATATTAAATTTTGTCAAACCATAACAGTGTCAAACATCCACAACATAAAATTTGCACAATCAACATATTCCAACTCAGTCACCAATTAATCACATGGTGAAGCAAACCACTACTTTGATCACTGATATTGTAAATAGCTTGCTGACCATGACAATAGCTATTTTGCATGGAAATGCTCGCTCAGATCATCCTAATGTCAGTACCATAAACAAGCAATATGAGAGAGCAGCTGAACTTCTACTGAAACAGGGCTTTTCCTTTAGTCAGAGACGCATTAACTGGCAGCGAGAGACAGATGACAGTCCAGGACAGCTTTCAATATGTTCCATTGCAGCCTGTTCTTAAAAATAAATGCTAGAATACTAGTGCCCTTAAATGACAAGCCACCTGTGTTCTTAAAAACTCTCCATTCTGCTTGTCCTGTATGACATACAGGCATCAAATGATGCTGTGTTTTCAGCTGTTTACTGGCAGGTTGTTTAAAGTCCCTGTAAAGTCAAAATTAAGTATGTGTTCTGAGTTTGTCACACTACAGAAAAATGTGTTATTAGCCACCCAGCCAAATTTGAATGATAAAAAAAGCCGGCATGTACATAAAATAAGCTATCAAAATCTTGAAAAAAATGAGCAGTAGTCTCTGCTCTCGAACGCTGGGGGCGTGTCCTCTGGCTGCGCTGAAACCACGCCCACTAACACTCACCAGCTGTCGGCGCGACGGGAGGATGTAGGCCGAGGCGGGAGAGAGTCGGTTCGGCCCCATTCACCAGTAACAGCGGATTATCAGTGAATCCCAGTTGTCTCAGACGAAAGTTTATGAAAACTATCCCGTGTAAAATGATCACTACAGAGGCGAGTGTTTGCGGTGATCCTCAGCTCTCCATCAAGCTGGCTCTTCACAAAATTAATCCACCTCTTCTTGATGTGATCGTTTTTCAGAAATGTAAATAAGGACACCGATCTGTTTTGTACGTGATCACATCCAGGTAGTACGCATTTCCGTGACGAACGCATAGCTAGCTAGTAGGGCTGTGAATCTTTGGGTAGGCAGCGAATCGATTCGATTCACGATTCATAGGTTTTCGATTCAAGAACGATTTTTGCAAATTCAGAAAGATTCGATTCAATGCGATTCACATTAAAATTCGATGCGATTCGAATAATTTGATTCGATTCTTATTTTTTTATATGCATTCATAGGATTATTTAAATGCTTCCCCCAATAGCTCTTAGTCAGGGTGTGAATTATACAGCTGCCTTCGGGGGTCAGAGTGGGAACAAAACAAAAAATTAACGACATTTTGTCTATTGTTAACGTTAGTTCATGTTAGTTTTTAATGAATCTATTATTATAAAAAATATTTCCAAAGCCTATAAATTAGCATTTGTAAAAATTTAAACCAAGATTTAAAATGGCTTTAAAAGTATAGTTAGTTCATCATGCTAACTATTTTGTAGGAACACAACCTTAAAGTGTTCCTGGTACATTAAACATCCTTTCATTGTGAGACTGAAAATACCATGAACTTTCCCAACTAAACCTTAACTAACGTTTCCTCATGGAATAGCTACTCTTTGTTCTCTTTATCCGACTGAACATTTTCCTTGTGGTTCTGAAAGAAAACGCGCCGGGTGTCTACTTGTGCTATAGTAACTATTAATAATGCAACTTTAATGCGCATCTGATTGATGGATAAACCACGCGCTCTTATTTCAGTGTAATTAATGTTGTAGTTGTTTCATCAGTTCAGTTTAACGACATTAAGTTACATTTCATTCATCATACATGATTAATCGGAAGCGTGTGCATTTTAGACACCTATTATACGTTTTCTCTTTCCATGTAATAAATGCGCACCCTTGAATAAGTGGGGTTTTACTTCAACTGCTCAGGACGGGTATGACCCATTTCCGTAAAACTTCAGTATCTTATATTAAAGAAAATAACGGTGACGTTTCCGCGCAACGAGCGCGTTGTTCCAAAGCAGTGCCCGCGCAATGATATGGGAGCTTTATCAATGGCTTGCTTTCTCGATAGAGAGCTGTCATCTGCTCATGTGAACACCAATGGCTGTCCTGAGGAGAGCTCAAACATGGACTGCTCAAAAATCTGTAGATGAGATCTATATGGGACCGAGCGCGAGCGAAATCCAGTGAAAGATGGTAAGGGTGCAGCGAGTATGTGAGAGCTGTGAGGACGTGAAATGACGCCGCACAACGCCTCAATTCGCTCATGTAGTCATTTAATGTTTAAGTTTTAAAGCACTGAATCGATATAGAATCGCAAATTATTTGATTCTTAGCATTTTAAATCGAATATTGACCGAAATAAACGATTCACGATTCGAAATACATGTTTCAAGATCGATGCATATGCATCGTCAGGATTTGTAATCGATGCATCGAGAAAACGAATGAATCGTACACTCCTACTAGCTAGCAAACTGTAGACTGTAGTAAGTAATAGTACTGACAGTAACCCGCGATTAGGGGCGGGGCTAGCCTTAGGCGCTCCAGTGCGTCATCAAGTAGGGGCGTGGGCAGGAGCTCAGGGTCTCCTGTGCGTCATCAAGTAGGGGCGTGGCCAGGAGCTCAGGGTCTCCTGTGCGTCAAGTAGGGGCGTGGCCAGGAGCTCAGGGTCTCCTGTGCGTCATCAAGTAGGGGCGTGGCCAGGAGCTCAGGGTCTCCTGTGCGTCATCAAGTAGGTGCGTGGCCAGGAGCTCAGGGTCTCCTGTGCGTCATCAAGTAGGGGCGTGGCCAGGAGCTCAGGGTCTCCTGTGCGTCAAGTAGGGGCGTGGCCAGGAGCTCAGGGTCTCCTGTGCGTCATCAAGTAGGGGCGTGGCCAGGAGCTCAGGGTTTCCAGTGCGTCATCAAGTAGGGGCGTGGCCAGGAGCTCAGGCGCTCCAGTGCGTCATCAAGTAGGGGCGTGGCCAGGAGCTCAGGGTCTCCTGTGCGTCAAGTAGGGGCGTGGCCAGGAGCTCAGGGTCTCCTGTGCGTCATCAAGTAGGGGCGTGGCCAGGAGCTCAGGGTCTCCTGTGCGTCATCAAGTAGGGGCGTGGCCAGGAGCTCAGGGTCTCCTGTGCGTCATCAAGTAGGTGCGTGGCCAGGAGCTCAGGGTCTCCTGTGCGTCATCAAGTAGGGGCGTGGCCAGGAGCTCAGGGTCTCCTGTGCGTCATCAAGTAGGGGCGTGGCCAGGAGCTCAGGGTTTCCAGTGCGTCATCAAGTAGGGGCGTGGCCAGGAGCTCAGGGTTTCCAGTGCGTCATCAAGTAGGGGCGTGGCCAGGAGCTCAGGGTCTCCAGTGCATCATCAAGTAGGGGCGTGGCCAGGAGCTCAGGGTCTCCAGTGCGACATCAAGTAGGGGCGTGGCCAGGAGCTCAGGGTCTCCTATGCGTCATCAAGTAGGGGCGTGGCCAGGAGCTCAGGGTCTCCAGTGCGTCATCAAGTAGGGGCGTGGCCAGGAGCTCAGGGTCTCCTGTGCGTCATCAAGTAGGGGCGTGGCCAGGAGCTCAGGGTCTCCAGTGCGTCATCAAGTAGGGGCGTGGCCAGGAGCTCAGGGTCTCCAGTGCGTCATCAAGTAGGGGCGTGGCCAGGAGCTCAGGGTCTCCAGTGCATCATCAAGTAGGGGCGTGGCCAGGAGCTCAGGGTCTCCAGTGCATCATCAAGTAGGGGCGTGGCCAGGAGCTCAGGGTCTCCAGTGCATCATTAAGTAGGGGCGTGGCCAGGAGCTCAGGGTCTCCTGTGCGTCATCAAGTAGGGGCGTGGCCAGGAGCTCAGGGTCTCCTGTGCGTCATCAAGTAGGGGCGTGGCCAGGAGCTCAGGGTCTCCTGTGCGTCATCAAGTAGGGGCGTGGCCAGGAGCTCAGGGTCTCCAGTGCATCATCAAGTAGGGGCGTGGCCAGGAGCTCAGGGTCTCCTGTGCGTCATCAAGTAGGGGCGTTGCCAGGAGCTCAGGGTCTCCAGTGCGTCATCAAGTAGGGGCGTGGCCAGGAGCTCAGGGTCTCCAGTGCATCATCAAGTAGGGGCGTGGCCAGGAGCTCAGGGTCTCCAGTGCGTCATCAAGTAGGGGCGTGGCCAGGAGCTCAGGGTCTCCAGTGCATCATCAAGTAGGGCCGTGGCCAGGAGCTCAGGCGCTCCAGTGCGTCATCAAGTAGGGGCGTGGCCAGGAGCTCAGGGTCTCCAGTGCGTCATCAAGTAGGGGCGTGGCCAGGAGCTCAGGGTCTCCAGTGCGTCATCAAGTAGGGGCGTGGCCAGGAGCTCAGGGTCTCCAGTGCGTCATCAAGACCCCGTTTTAGCCCCACCCAAAAAATCTGTAACGCAGCAATGGTGAAAAACTGTTTAACGGTCTTACTCCACAATTCAGTACTTCACAGTTCACAGTCTTTGTAATTTGTTTTAGCAATACATTTATAACATTTATAATGTGTTTAGAATATTTTTTTTGAATTGCCTTTACAGTGACTTTAAGAAGGAAACTGAGACCACATCCACACGAGCCAGAGTTTTCCTATCCGATCTTTTTTTTTCCTTGTTCTAAATTTTTTTTCGTAAACACGGCGTCGTCTCAAGAAATTTATGCGTACACACGAAACCACTGAAACCGACTGAAAACGTTGTGGTATACATGCCAGACCAGTATGTGGCGCTGTATTTCTGCCACAGAGATACACTAAACAAGGAGAAGATGACTTGGAGGGTGCGCATAACCAGCGGTGTGTGACTAATGCTGACACGTGGTGTGATGACATCATGGTTTCACAAAATGTACGGATTGGCCGTATACACAAAAACGCAAGGGTGTCATTTTCAGATTTATCCACTCTGGGACCCGGTCTAAAAAAATAGCGGTTTCAGAAAACGCCGGACCCGTCTGGACGAAACGCAAATACGATACAAAATATGTACGTATACAGCTAAACGCGTCTCCGTGTGGACAGGGCCTGAGATATGTTGTTGTTCCTGACCAAGTTTTTGGAGCAGTTTGTTGTCTGTCAGTGAACTGTATGTTTATCACCCATTACATTAGGGGTGGGCGATATGATCAAAATCTTATATCAAAAATTTCATAATTATCACAATTTTAAAAGTAATTTTAAAAAGCCTGAAAAAAACTCTGCTTACTGAAGGCAAGTAAACACTGATAAAGAAAGAGCAAAAAACATATTATATGAAAAGACATACCTGACAAACTTTAAGAACTAGAAATACTACATAAAAGTAGGCTAATCAAATGTATACAAAACTGCATAGTCTTTACTGTGTAAATATACATTTATTCTTATTAAAGTTACTAAAGTGATTCAGTCAAGAGCAGTGAGACTTATTCTCTTTTTTTGTTTTGTTTGATTAACATTAATAAACGACAGAAGGTAAATTTGGAAGCTGTCACTTTAAGACTGACTTTACGGATCCATTATACTCGTTTGTTTTCTTTCTCAACTGTTTACGTTCACTTAAGACATAAATTACTGTTTACTTGCAAATGCATGGTCTCTTTGACACGTATAAAGTATGTGTATTTAACCGTTCAAGCCCAATTTGATGGCTAAAAGCACTTTGTCGCGGGTCTCTCGGTAGGTGCTGAGAAACAGGGCGAGCGCATATACTGAAATGAGTTCTCTTCCACTGCTAATTGTGCTTAAAATGCTTTAAAACGCATGCAAACGATAATCTTTCATGACTGCAACAAATTCTGCAAAGCTGCACTGAAGAATCTTAATTTTACATTATATTTACATTCTTTTTCCTCTTTTAAACAGTCTCTGGGCAATAGCTCTGTCAACAATCAATCACCACTGAGGAATGACCCACCAACCTCAGCACCGATAGTACTGGAAACCTGCGAAACAAGAACAAGCAACTCAACATTTGTAATAGCACGTCTTTTGATACACTTGAACTTAAATTTTAGGCTGTTATTTTATTATGTTTAAGAACAAATTGAATGTTCTTCTTTTCACAGGATATACGAGAAATACTGAGCAATTCTGGAGGATCAGCGTTAATATCATCTTTAGACAGAGACAGGCACCTAAGCCTCAAGGAGCGATGTCAGATGGTGCGGTTGTTGGTTTCTCATTTGATGGAAAGGTTTGGGGAAAAGTGAGTAGAAGTATTATTCAAATGATAAAATCACTTGACCAGTGCACATGAATAAAACAACTGGCCTATATGAACGTTTTTTTATAGCCCAACAGCTGAGATCAAAAAGGAGATGGCTTTGGCAATAACTGCCCAGTTTCCTTGTCTGAAAAGCAATGAGGGATACGGATATGTAAGTTCTGCTGACACACTCTGATTAAAAGTTAATCAAGGGCTGATAAAGGGAATTAGTCCCCACTTTATTATGACAGTGATTTATTTATACGTTATGTTGCAGGAGGTATGGTATACACCTTGTCGCTATCGTCACCCTGCAACCGGGTATCTTGAAGAAAGACTCCGCAACGTGAGGAAACGTCTGAGGAAACAGCCATCCCAGAATTCATCTTCCCAAACCAGTTTTCCACTGCCAGGTACGAACTAGGGATGGGTGATTATATGTGTTTGTGGTTAATCTGTCGATTATTTTTTTGATTAATCGATGAATCGGATAAAAAAAACAAAAAAGCATTAATTTCCAACCCTTTATTCAAAACCAGAACTGAGAGTGCAAATTCACAGTGCAAAAAATCGAGTGCAAAAAAATGGACTAACACAAAAAACATACACATGTATGCTTTACATCTGCCAAATATATAGGCTTTCTAAAGATAGAGTACAGCTTTGAAACCAAATCTTCTGCCATCTTCTTGTCAATCAGCTCACCTCACTTTCGTCATGTGATCAATGAAATCTGACTCATGCTGCTGATCTGTGATTCCGACTCACTCGTTCGGCTCTTTTTTTTCCTCTGTTATCTTGCATTAAAAAGCCTCCACTATCTTTCCTGCTTGTGGTTGCCAGATGTTCATGATTTTATTTGAATGTGTTTTAACTTCAATAGAGTCAGAGTTGTCTTCGACTGACATTAACACAATGCTTGAATGGCTGAAGAACAATAGAGGGCCTCACAGTCAAGTCACGGAGTTAATGGGACAAACAGCACCTCATCGAGCTGCATGGATTCGATCCTCTGGAACAGAAACCATAGAAGAAATCAATGGAGAATATCCCAAACTTCACGACTTTCCTGGAATGGTGAGTATAATGATGTGCAGGTTAGGGAAATTTCTGATGGGTTTTAGTCAAGATTTAAACTTACAGACTGTGTCTGCTTCCCGAACAGTGCTAGGAAGACTATTCCAAAGTTTAGGTGCTAAATAGGAAAAGGATCTACCAGTCTGCAGTTGATATTCGAGGTATTATAAACTGGACAAAACTTTGAGGACTATAAACATGAAGGACAATAATGCATAAAGAGCTCGCTCAAGTACTGGGGAGCTTAACCATTTAGTGCTTTGTAAGTAATTAGCAAGTTTTCAAAATGTATACAGTGTTTAATTTGGAGCCAATGCAGTGTTTACAGAAACGGGCTAATATTGTCATACTTCCTGGTTCTAGTAAGAACTCTAGCGGCTGCATTTTGGACCAGCTGGAGTTTGTTTATTATGCATGCTGGGCAACCAGCCAAAAGAGCATTACAATAATCTAGCCTTGAGGTCATGAACGCATGAACTAACTTTTCTGCATTTGTCACTGAGGGCAAATGTCGTATTTTTAAGATGGAACAATGTGGTTTTACAGATGCTAGAAATGTGGCTTTCAAATGAAAGAATCGAAAGAATTGGTATCAAAGAGCACACCCAGGTTCCTAACCGACGACGAAGACTTGACAGAGCAGCCATCAAGTGTTAGACAGTATTCTAGGGCATTACATGCAGAGGTTTTTGGTCCAATCTTTAAATTTTTTCAGAATTAAGTAGCAGGAAATTACTAGTCATCCAATATCTTTATATCAGCAGCTAATTTTGTGAATTGGTAAGTTTCGTCGAGGCACAAAGAAATATAGAGCTGAGTTTCATCAGCGTAACAGGGAAAGCTAATGCCATGCTTCCTAATGATATCTCCCAAGGGTAGCATGTACAGCAACGGTCCTAGTACTGAGCCTTGAGGTACTCCATACTGAACTTGTGATCGATATGATATGATATTATAGGTAGCTTGGAAGATTTTCTCCTTTGCAGTGAGGTTTAAATCCCATCTTGGGTTAAGGTTAATGGCACAGTATATAGGCCAGGGATGACTGTTTTTACGCACTGCACTACAGATAGAGATACTCAGTTTTGTTGTATTAAAAAAACACAGTTTATAGTTTATAAATAGTAATAGTTTGTTTCAGTCATTACTTGGCCTACAGTGTGTTGTTGTTCCTGACCAGGTTTTATAAGCCCTTAGTGTCAGTGAACTATATGTTCTCACACATTAGACACTATGGGTAAAGTAGGGTAAGAAAATACAGATGTTTGAGAATAGGAAAGGGTGAGACTAATTCTGCATAGCTGCACTGAAGAATCTTCATTACAGCCGCACATCGTTGTCATTGCATTGCTGATAACATCTGATATTTACTTTATTTTTATTTTCTTTCAAACAGTCTCTGGGCAATAGCTCTGTCAACAATCAATCATGTCCCAATCAATCACCAATGAGGAATGACCCACCAACCTCAGCACAGATAGTACTGGAAAGCTGCCAAAGAAGAACAAGCAACTCAACCTTTGTAATAGCACGTCTTTTGATACACTTGAACTTAAATTTTGGTAATTGTTTTATTTCAGAACAGATTGAATGTTCATCTTTTCACAGGATATACGAGAAATACTGAGCAATTCTGGAGGATCAGCGTTAATATCATCTTTAGACAGAGACAGGCACCTAAGCCTCAAGGAGCGACGTCAGATGGTGCGGTTGTTGGTTTCACATTTGATGAAAAGGTTTGGGGAAACGTAAGTAGAACTATTAAATGATAAAATCACTTGACCAGTAGAGATGAATTAATAAACTTGCCTATATGAATGATTCAAATGCTTGTTTGTATTGCATGTTTCTTTGTATAGCCCAACAGCTGAGATCAAAAAGGAGATGGCTTTGGCAATAACTGCCCAGTTTCCTTGTCTGAAAAGCAATGAGGGATACGGATATGTAAGTTCTGCTGACACAATCGGATTAAAAGTTAATCAAGGGCTGATAAAGAGAATTAGTCCCCACTTTATTATGACAGTGATTTATTTATACGTTATGTTGCAGGAGGTATGGTATACACCTTGTCGCTATCGTCACCCTGCAACCGGGTATCTTGAGGAAAGACTCCGCAACGTGAGGAAACGTCTGAGAGGCCAGAGACAGCACAGCAATCCACAGTCATCCCAGAATTCCTCTTCCCGACCCAGTTTTCCACTGCCAGGTTCGTGCTAGGGATGGGTGTTTATATGCAAAGGGTTTTAGTGTGCAGAGAGAATGCTGTACGTTAGCTGTTTAGACAATATGCACTAGTGTTGTCACGATACTAGAATTTCTAACTTCGATACGATACCTTGAAAAATATCGATATTCGATACCATTTTCGATACCACAGAGAAAAAAACTGCCACAATATTAAGGGGGTCTTTTTTTATTTAAAGCTAAATATTACAAGTCTAGAACATGACAATGAGGTATATTTTACATGAACAAAAATGTCCTGAGTTCTATCTGTTAATATTTTTTCATTGGACCAGAGCTAACATGATCCGTTGTGTTTTTATTACCTACTGTTATCAAAGATTAAAATATACTGTAACAAATGCATTGGTCATCGGTCATAAATGCTGGTTAATACATTAACTTAATTTGATGAACAGATTTAAACGCAAACGTGTGTGCATCACACGCGGAAACAATGCTCACTGGATCAGCATCTAGTCAAGTTACCTTTATTTATATATTGCTTTTAATAATACAGATTGTGTCGAAGCACTTAACTGTATCAAATTGGAGGATAGAGTGTCAGTAATGTATAATAATAAGGTTAAACATTCAATTTTCAGTTAAAGGCATTTCATTATTGAATTCAGAGATGCCATTGTCTAGCTCAGTTTAGTTTAATTAGTATATGTGTAATCAAATTGATGATAATCGCTAATGAAGGCAAATTGCAGAATTAAATAATAATTTTTGAATAAAGTTAAACAGACACAAGTTAATTTACATCTGACCACAGTTACAATATTTACTTGTCTACGATTCCTCAGTCAGATTATGTTAACTTTAAGAATTACAGTGAAAAAACGAAACACAGACTCATATCAACAACAATACTAGGCCATCTTGGTTAATGTTTCAGAAAAGTTAAAATGAGAAGAGTTACAGTGTTTTAGGATGTTTTTAGCAGTGGTGCAGGTCTGTCCAAAAAACAAACACCCCTGATGCTGAGCATAGCCTATGCTTGCTAAATGGTACCCCTGGAGCCAATTCCTTAAATGTTTTCATCTATAAAATAATTTTACAAAATGAGTGATGAGAGGGATATTGATAGTCAAACAATCTTTTGGGTGCCCGCAGCCCGCTCGCAGTGTGAAGCGCGTGTCCGCGCTATTCTCCGACATGCCCGCTCGCGGTGTGTAGCGCGTGTCCTGTCCACGCCATTCTCCGACTCCGACATGCCCGCTCGCGGTGTTCTTTATCAATCAACCAAAGCCGGTCGCGGGGACGCCGCACTCGCCATCTTTCCATTCACTTTTGCTATTTAACCAGAGCGAATGAGACGAGTGCGTCACGTGTGGTGTTTGTCAACGCGCCTTTGGAGAGAAGTGAAAGTGACTGCTCGGCTAGTATTGGTGTATCGATACTTCGGGAAATTAGTATTGGTACCGTTCAGATATTTCAGTATCGATATTTATCGAAATATCGATATTTTTGACAACACTAATATGCACAGCATAAAACTCTCTCTAATATTACTGTAAAATAAAAGGGATAGTTATATTTATGCATTTGGCAGACACTTTTATCTAAAGCTACTTGCATAGCATTTCAAGGTACACATTTACATTCTTATCAGTTCTTGCTTTCCCTGGGAATCGAACCCATGACCTTGGCATTGCAAGCACCAATGCTCTACTGTTTGAGCTACAAGAAAACGACAGCAGATATTACGCAGAATATCTGAGCAATCATCTCTATTCCAAGTCCTCTAAAGTCATACGGTAGCTTTATGTAAGGGACACACTGAAGCTTGACTGATAATCTTCACCTTAGTTTTCAAATATCATGTTTTTAAAATAGATTAAAATTGTTTTTACCATTTTTAGTTTAGGGATTTTAACCTCAAGATGGAAAGTAATCGACTGTTTTTTGGTTTAAAATGTGTATAGCATAGCCTAATAGATGCATTCACTATATACACTATAGTGCCAAATGTTTTGGGATGTCTGCCTTTACATGCACATGAACTTTAATGACATCCCATTCTTAATCAGTAGGGTTTAATATGGAGTTGATCAAACCCTTTGAGCTACAACCACTTCAACTCTTCTGGGAAGCCTATCCTCAAGGTTTAGGAGTGTGTTTATGAGACTTTTTCACCAATTTTCTAGAAGCACATTTGTGAGATCAGGCACTGATGTTGGGATTGGAAGGCTTGGCTGGCAGTCTCCGCTCTTAATTAATTCCCAAAGGTATTCTATAGGGTTGAGGTCAGGACTCTGTGCAGGCAAGTCAAGTTCCTCCACACCAAACTCATCATTCATGTCTTTATGGACCTTGCTTTGTGGACTGGTGCGCAGTCATGTTGGAACAGGAATAGGGCTGGGATAAACGATTATTTTTTAAACGATTAATCTAGCGATTATTTTTTCAATGCATCGATTAATCTAACGATTGATTTTTGCAGTCCGATTCGATTTCGATTATTGATTATCTCCCCATTTATTGACTAATAGCAATTTATACATGTTGATTTACATATATGAATGAAAAAAACATGAATTCCTTAACATTGCAATATATGTTTATTGTTTATGTTTATGCTCTTAAAATTCGAAAATAAAAGACAAGTACAAAGTAATGCATTCTTAGTCAGAGGTAGCATTCAATAAAACCATGAAAACATATAGGTCTAGCTTACTGAAAAAAAGTGCAATCTGTCACGACACATTAAAGAGCCACAAAAAAGTAGGCCTATTTATGGTTTAATTTTCTTTGACTGACCAAATTTGAAAGTTGAGACTTTATTAAATGTTACCTTCTTGGTCCTGTCTGTCAGCGTGTTGTTAGTGTCCTCTGTATTTTTCACGATATTAAAGGGGACCTATTATGCAAAATTCACTTTTGCATGGTGTTTGGACATAAATGTGTGATGGCAGTGTGTGTACGCAACCACCCAGCAGTGATAAAAATACACCCATTCCTTTTTTTTTTTAAATCTCCATAAATCATAAGCAGTGTCTCCCAACGACCTGTTTTCAGAATGTGGCTTTAGTGACGTCACTAAAGCCACAGGCCCCGCCTGAGAGTGTTGACACTATTGGTCGACCGATATGGGTTTTTTGATGGCCGATGCCGATATCTTAGAGAGCAGGGTGGCCGATGGCCGATATAAAGCCGATATTTATACATACATATATATATATATATATATATATATATATGTATGTATATATATATATATATATATATATATATATATATACATATTTACATATATATATATATATATATATATACATACATACACTCACACACACTTTAGATTTATATAAATCAATATTTAATAAATTTGATACATATTTAAAAAATCTTTAAAATAAACATGCTTATGCCTTATACTAGATGCCAACCTCTTGAATCTGCAATACTATTACAGAATTTTTCACAAATAAAGTAATTGTTTAAAAATATATGAATATGTGAATAAAAAGGACATACAGCACACAGTGAAAACAACATGAATATGACACAGTGGGCAACTGGATGTAGCACAGCATATTTTAAATGAAGGATTTAAAGTGTTTCGATCGCGTGCGTCTCCTGTGAAGCTGATCTTCTGTTCGCATTTACTCACTTCGCACGGACCGTCACTCGCAGGAACACATTTATGCAGGCTACAAATGCACACTTCACAAGATATCACAGCTGGATTCGATTAAATCTGCAAGGTTTGTGAAATTAAATGTTTATTAGATATTCAGAGATTTGTTTAGATTATGTAGATGTGCATTTGCTGAATGTTGACAGTAAATGAGAAAGTATTTTAGGCTGATTGTTTGCCTTTTCGGTTACAAATAATATAAAAGCAAACGTATTACTTTTTCACATACCATTTACTTTCTTTGACCAGTTCTGTAGCCACCGGTTCTGTCTAACAAAATATTAGATCTGACTGACAGAGATCGTAAACTAATAAAGAAGGAGAATGTGAGTGAGAGCTGTGTTCTCTTCTCAGGTGCTGGTGTTCTCAGCGCCGCCCGTCAAAATAAGAGTCTGTAGCACCGTCAAAATAAAAGTCCCGCTTCCAACACATCGGCCAATCAGAAAAACTTATCGGCCGATGTCGATATTTCAAAAAAGCCAAATATCGGCCGATATATCGGCCGTGGCGATATATCGGTCGACCACTAGTTGACACTGCCGTTCTAACAAACCGCCCTGGGGTGCGTTTCCCAAAGCCAACTATGGTCGCAAGTTCCGTCGTTACCAATAGAGTTCAATGGAAATTGCGATGCTTTTGGGAAACGCACCCCAGAATGGAGTTCACAGAGTCAGCGAGTTGAGAGTTGTACACATCCGCCATTGCTGCACTGACGAGAATGTCTCCCAAGCGTTGTCGGTGTTGTGTAGCTGGATGTATTAATCCACATAGCCCTATTTATTTACTGGAGCGATAGGCCTAACGTTACTGATCATGGCAGTAATGAAAGTGAGAGCGCGCACTTTATTACAGTTCATAGGAGTTGTTTTACGGATATACAGTTTACCAGTTTATACGGATATACAGTTTACCAGTTTATTAAGCACCCCCTGAAAAGGTGTGTATAATATTTGTTTACTGTTAGTTGTAACGAGTGTTTTTTGTACTTCTCTGTGTATGTTGATAATAATGAAAGGGAGAGGGAGAGAGTTTATGGGTAATACTTTAATGCGGACTTCATATAACGTTACAGTGTTTATTCAGCTCTTACAGTGATTTTCTAGAGTGAAACTGACGCTTCATCTTTTGTGTGATGTGCAATAAACTTCATTGAACTCATCATTATATTTTTACAACATTCGGACGCGGTTCGCTACAACAGGCTTGTACTAATAGTGGATAAAAGAAAGATGGAAAAACAAGTTAGAACCGTAATTAAACTAGACTATACCTGTTCAGTCTCCATACAGCATATATTATCTGGCTCTGTGGGCATTATTGTCCGACTCCGGGTCGAAATGAACACGGCTACTGAGAGTTTATGTTTTGATATTATCATTCCGTGAGATCAGAGATTGTCCTGACTGAGCGCGAGCTCGTGAGGCTCCGCCCTCTGGGCCGGCAGCAGCTGCTCATTTGCATTTAAAGGGATACACACTAAAACGGTGCGTTTTTCTGAGACTCAAAATGTGACAATTTAAACATGCTGTAGAAAATTATCTGTTGGGTATTTTGAGCTAAAACTTCACATACACACTCTGGGGACATCAGAGACTTATTTTCCATCTTGTGAAAAGGGGCATAATAGGTCCCCTTTAATAGCTATAAGCGCATACTTGAAAGTTGAAAGTATTATATGCACATATAACATTTAAAATACAACTTTACAAATCCATTAACGGAAAAAAAAACAGAAAGAAAAAACATACTGTGCGGGAGAGAGTGAGAAGACCATGAGGTCTTATAAGACCACCTCCCCAAAATCTCATTAAATGGACATAAAATTACATGATCAAGCAAGACAATACAATCAATACATCAATCATTTTAATATAGCAAATTAACCAGATAAACTTAATTATATGTTAACATTTTTTCAGCTCTCTTTTGAAAGTGTTTACAGTGATTTTAGTCTTAAAAACGGGGTCTAAATGATTCCAGAGGGAAGGCCCTCTGTATTTCAGTGTAGATTGATTAGCTGTAGTTGTACAAAAAGGAAGATAAAAATCTTTACAACTCCTTGTGGAATAGGCATGAACATCCGAAGAATACATTAAAAAATTATTAAAAGCTCTGGGCATAATATTTGTCATTCACATACTTATACATAAAAATATTTATCCAATAGATGTTAACATTATATTTTTGTCAAGATGTTATATTTTATGATGTTTTGCATGTTGCCCCCCAAATAATATTACAGTACAAAATGTGGGGATAGATTAAACTGTAATATAATGTTTTCATACATGAAATATCAATTAAAGAGCGAACTCTACTCAGTATACCAACAGATTTTTATTATTTTTCTGCAAACATGTTGAATATGATATTTCCAAGTTAGTTTTTGGTCGACAATGACACCTAAAAAATGTATTTGGTTCACTTGGCTAATTTTTAAACCATCAATTGATACCTCTATGTCCTGGCAATCTCCTTTATTTTTTTTACTAAAAATCATAAAATTAGTTTTTTGTATATTAAGAGAGAGTTGATTAACTTTAAACCATTTAGAAATATTTTGTAATTCTTCATTGCTTCTCTTATTAATGTGTCAATGTTAGAATGAGATAATAGAAGACATGTATCATCTGCAAACATGAGTGGCAGAACATTTTTACATACAACTCTTAAATTATTGATATAAATTAGAAATAATAGAGGTCCCAAAATGGACCCCTGCGGTACCCCACATAAAAGTTGTCTCCTATTTGAGCTCAGATTGTTAGCATAAACAAATTGCTCTCTCTCTTCCAAATAGTTTTGTACCCAAGTTAAGGCTATATTTTTAATGCCATCATTTTCTAATTTTGCTAAAAGAATATTATGATTTACAGTGTCGAATGCTTTCGACAAGTCTACAAACATACTAATAGTGTTATTTTTCTCATGCAGATTTTTTGTAATTTTATCGACAAACTGTAAAAGAGCCATGTCTGTAAACATGTTCTCTCTGAAACCATACTGGTGATCATATAAGATCAAATGTTCTGTCAAGTGTTTTAACATCCTTTTATAAACTAATTTTTCAAGTATTTTAGGAAAGAAAGGTAATAGTGAAATAGGTCGATAATTGTTAAATACATGTGAATTCCCAGACTTAAACAAGGGAATTACTTTAGCTAATTTGAAATCTCTTGGTACAACACCTGTTTTAAGTGACAAAGAGAGAACATAAGTTACAGGCTCAATAATAGAGCAAAATACTTTCTTTATGAGACTAGCTCTAATTTCATCATGTCCTGGAGCTGTGTCCTTCATCTTTAATATAATTTCAAGCACTTCATTAGAAGTTGGAGGATCAAATTAATTTAAGCAAGGATATGGCAAATCAAAAATCAACAATTCCTGTATTCGTAATATTTTTTGACAGTGAGGGACCAACATGCACAAAGAAATCATTGAAACCGTTTGCTATATCGATGGGGTTTTGATAATTCTCTATACCATCGGATAACTGACCTGGAATTCCTCGAGTTGTTTGTTTTTTATTTAATAATTCATTTATAACATTCCAGGTTTTTTATATTTTCATAAGAATTTCCCAGCTTCTCAGAAAAATATTTTTTCTTGGCATCTTTTAGAACTTTGCTGAATTTGTTTTTATATTTTTTATAATACGCAATATTTAACGGTGTGGGGCTACTGAGAGATTTTTTATACAACTTATTTTTAATAATAGAGGATTTTTTTAATGCAGGTGTAAACCATGGCTTAGAAATATTTCTGTTTTTACTTCTACTTCGTACCAAAGGAAAACATTTATCAAACAAAGATGAAAATATATTCATAAATGTCTGATAAGCTGTTTCGGCATCCTGATGTCCGAAAACATGATTCCATGATATCTCAGCCAGTGACCTTTTAAAAGACTCAACAGATTTAGAACTAAGTCTATGATGTTTCATACTATAGGTTAGCTTTTTTTGCAGAGAATTTGTAAAAAACAGGAATATAGGAAGATGGTTTGAAATATCAGTAAGCATTACACCTGATGTGATCGAATTTACAAAACATTAGTTAGTATATTGTCAGTTAAGGTAGCCGATGAGCATGTTATCCTTGTTGGTTTATTAATAAGTTGATAAAATAATAAGAATAAATTGTATTTAAGAACTCAATAGAGGAATTTGATTCATGGGTCAAAGCAGTAGTCTCGCACGCGCTTAGAGCTCGTGTGAATTGCACGTATAATCTGAAGTTAAGGAACAACCTCGATCCATCAGGAAGCGCCACATAGGTCGCTGCATTTCATAATCGATGACGTCGACGCGTTGTCCCAGCCCTAAACAGGAACATCCCCAAACTGTTCCCACAAAGTTGGGAGCATGAAATTGTCCAAAATGTATTGGTATGCTGAACCATTAAGAATTCCTTTCACTGGAACTAAGGGGCCAAGCTCAACCCATGAAAAACAACCCTAGACCATAATCCCCACTGGATCCCACGCTTTACCCCACTGCATCCAACGCTTTACCCCACTGCATCCAACGCTTTACCCCACTGCATCCCACTCTTTACCCTACTGCATCCCACATGTTACACCACTGCTTCCCACTCTTTACACCGCTGCATCCCACATGTTACACCACTGCATCCCACTCTTTACACCACTGCATCCCACATGTTACACCACTGGATCCCACGCTTTACCCCACTGCATCCCACGCTTTACCCAACTGCATCCCACGCTTTACCCCACTGCATCCAACGCTTTACCCCACTGCATCCCACTCTTTACCCCACTGCATCCCACTCTTTACCCCACCGCATCCCACATGTTACACCACTGCATCCCACGCTTTACCCCACTGCATCCCACGTTACACCACTGCATCCCACATTTTACACCACTGCATCCCACATGTTACAACAATGCATCCCACTCTTTACCCCAGTGCTTCCCACTCTTTACTCCACTGCATCCCACGTTACACCACTGCATCCCACGCTTTACCCCACTGCATCCCACATGTTACACCACTGCATCCCACATGTTACACTACTGCATCCCACACGTTACACCAATGCATCCCACGCTTTACCCCACTGCATCCCACATGTTACACCACTGCATCCCACGCTTTACCCCACTGCATCCCACATGTTACACCACTGCATCCCACATGTTACACCACTGCATCCCACATGTTACACCAATGCATCCCACTCTTTACCCCACTGCATCCCACTCTTTACCCCACTGCATCCCACGCTTTACCCCACTGCATCCAACGCTTTACCTCACTGCATCCCACGCGTTACACTTCTGCATCCTACTCTTTACCTCACTGCATCCCACGCTTTACCCCACTGCATCCCACGCTTTACCCCACTGCATCCCACGCTTTACACCACTGCATCCCAAGCTTTACCCCACTGCATCCCACGCTTTACCCGACTGCATCCCACGCTTTACCCCACTGCATCCCACTCTTTACACCACTGCATCCCACGCTTTACCCCACTGCATCCCACGCTTTACCCCACTGCATCCCACATTACACCACTGCATCCCACGCTTTACCCCACTGCATCCCACTCTTTACCTCATTGCATCCCACGCTTTACCCCACTGCATCCCACGCGTTACACCACTGCTTCCCACGTGTTACACCACTGCATCACACTCTTTACCCCACTGCATCACACTCTTTACCCCACTGCATCCCACGCTTTATCTCACTGCATCCCACGCTTTACCCCACTGCATCCCACGCTTTACCCCACTGCATCCCACGCTTTACCCACCTGCATCCCACGCTTTACCCCACTGCATCCCACGCTTTACCCCACTGCATCCCACGCTTTACCCCACTGCATCCCACGCGTTACACCACTGCTTCCCACGCGTTACACCACTGCATCACGCTCTTTACCCCACTGCATCACGCTCTTTACTCCACTGCATCCCACGCTTTACCCCACTGCATCCCACGTTACACCACTGCATCCCACGCTTTACCCCACTGCATCACACTCTTTACTCCACTGCATCCCACGCTTTACCCCACTGCATCCCACTCTTTACCTCACTGCATCCCACGCTTTACCCCACTGCATCCCATGCGTTACCCCACTGCTTCCCAGGCTTTATCCCACTGCATCCCAAGCGTTACACCACTGCATCCCACGTGTTACATCACTGCATCCCATGTGTTACCCCACTGCATCACACTCTTTAATCCACTGTATCCCACTCTTTACCTCACTGCATCCCACGCTTTACCCCACTGCATCCCACGCTTTACCCTTACTGCATCCCATGCGTTACACCACTGCATCCCACGCGTTACCCCACTGCATCCCACGCTTTACCCCACTGCATGCCACGCTTTACCCCATTGCATCCGACGCTTTACCCCACTGCATCCCACTCTTTACACCATTGCATCCCACGCGTTACACCACTGCATCCCACGCTTTACCCCACTGCACCCTAGGCTTTACCCCACTGCATCCCATGGGTGTCTTCCTTATCTGACACTCATCTTGGAATCTTTACTAATGTTGCATTCCGTTAACCTTGGAAGTCGGAGCTGGGAATGATGTCACACCCGAGTTGATGCTTGCTCTCTCGAAATGCAAACAAACATATGTCCACGTGATGCCTACCGCGGGTCTGAGCTTGTCACCGTCATCACCGCACTGCATCCCACGCTTTACCCCACTGAATCCCACGCTTTACCCCACTGCATCCCACGCGTTACACCACTGCATCCCACGCGTTACCCCACTGCATCCCACATGTTACACCACTGCATCCCACATTTTACACCACTGCATCCCACATGTTACACCAATGCATCCCACTCTTTACCCCACTGCATCCCACTCTTTACCCCACTGCATCCCACATGTTACACCACTGCATCCCACGCTTTACCCCACTGCATCCCACATGTTACACCACTGCATCCCACATGTTACACCACTGCATCCCACATGTTACACCAATGCATCCCACGCTTTACCCCACTGCATCCCACTCTTTACCCCACTGCATCCCACATGTTACACCACTGCATCGCACGCTTTACCCCACTGCATCCCACATGTTACACCACTGCATCCCACATGTTACACCACTGCATCCCACATGTTACACCAATGCATCCCACTCTTTACCCCACTGCATCCCACTCTTTACCCCACTGCATCCCACGCTTTACCCCACTGCATCCCACGCTTTACCCCACTGCATCCCACGCTTTACACCACTGCATCCCACGCTTTACCCCACTGCATCCCACGCTTTACCCCACTGCATCCCACGCTTTACCCCACTGCATCCCACTCTTTACACCACTGCATCCCACGCTTTACCCCACTGCATCCCACGCTTTACCCCACTGCATCCCACGCTTTACCCCACTGCATCCCACATTACACCACTGCATCCCATGCTTTACCCCACTGCATCCCACTCTTTACCTCACTGCATCCCACGCTTTACCCCACTGCATCCCACGCGTTACACCACTGCTTCCCACGCGTTACACCACTGCATCCCACTCTTTACCCCACTGCATCACACTCTTTACCCCACTGCATCACACTCTTTACTCCACTGCATCCCACGCTTTACCTCACTGCATCCCACGCTTTACCCCACTGCATCCCACGATTTACCCCACTGCATCCCACGCTTTACACCACTGCATCCCACGCTTTACTCCACTTTATCCCACGCGTTACACCACTGCTTCCCGCGTGTTACACCACTGCATTACACTCTTTACCCCACTGCATCACGCTCTTTACTCCACTAAATCCCACGCTTTACCCCACTGCATCCCACGTTACACCACTGCATCCCACGCTTTACCCCACTGCATCACACTCTTTACTCCACTGCATCCCACGCTTTACCCCACTGCATCCCACTCTTTACCTCACTGCATCCCACGCTTTACCCCACTGCATCCCATGCGTTACCCCACTGCATCCCATGCGTTACACCACTGCTTCCCACGCTTTATCCCACTGCATCCCAAGCGTTACACCACTGCATCCCACGTGTTACACCACTGCATCCCACTCTTTACCCCAATGAATCCCACGCGTTACACCACTGCATCCCATGTGTTACCCCACTACATCACACTCTTTAATCCACTGTATCCCACTCTTTACCTCATTGCATCCCACGTGTTACACCACTGCATTCCACGCGTTACACCACTGCATCCCACGCTTTATCCCACTGCATCCCACATGTTACACCACTGCATCCCACGTGTTACACCACTGCATCCCACTCTTTACCCCACTGCATCCCACGCTTTACCCCACTGCATCCCACGCTTTACCCCACTGCATCCCACACGTTACACCACTTACAGCACTGCATCCCACGCGTTACACCACTGCATCCCACTCTTTACACCACTGCATCCTACGCTTTACCACACTGCATCCCACGCTTCACCCCACTGCATCCCACGCTTTACCCCACTGCATCCCACGCTTTACCCCACTGCATCCCACGCTTTACCCCACTGCATCCCACGCGTTACACCACTGCATCCCACGCGTTACACCACTGCATCCCACGCTTTACCCCACTGCATCCCACGCTTTACCTCAGTGCATGCCACGCTTTACCCCACTGCATCCGACGCTTTACCCCACTGCATCCCACTCTTTACACCATTGCATCCCACGCGTTACACCACTGCATCCCACGCTTTACCCCACTGCACCCTAGGCTTTACCCCACTGCATCCCATGGGTGTCTTCCTTATCTGACACTCATCTTGGAATCTTTACTAATGTTTCATTCCGTTAACCTTGGAAGTCGGAGCTGGGAATGATGTCACACCCGAGTTGATGCTTGCTCTCTCGAAATGCAAACAAACATATGTCCAAGTGATGCCTACCGCGGGTCTGAGCTTGTCACCGTCATCACGCACTGCATCCCACGCTTTACCCCACTGCATCCCACGCTTTACCCCACTGCATCCCACGCGTTACACCACTGCATCCCACGCGTTACACCACTGCATCCCACGCGTTACACCACTGCATCCCACGCTTTACCCCACTGCATCCCACTCTTTACACCACTGCATCCCACGCTTTACCACACTGCATCCCACGCTTCACCCCACTGCATCCCACGCTTTACCCCACTGCATCCCACTCTTTACACCACTGCATCCCACTCTTTACACCACTGCATCCCACGCTTTACCCCACTGCATCCCACGCGTTACACCACTGCATCCCACGCGTTTCACCACTGCATCCCACGCATTACACCACTGCATCCCACGCTTTACCCCACTGCATCCCACGCTGTACCCCACTGCATGCCACGCTTTACCCCACTGCATCCCACGCTTTACCCCACTGCATCCCACGCTTTACCCCACTGCATCCCACTCTTTACCCCACTGCACCCCACTGCATCCCACGCTTTACCCCACTGCATCCCACTCTTTATACCACTGCATCCTACGCTTTACCCCACTGCATCCCACGCTTTACCCCACTGCATCCCACGCGTTACACCATTGCATCCCACGCGTTACACCACTGGGTGTCTTCCTTATCTGACACTCATCTTGGAATCTTTACTAATGTTGCATTCCGTTAACCTTGGAAGTCGGAGCTGGGAATGATGTCACACCCGAGTTAAGGCTTGCTCTCTCGAAATGCAAACAAACATATGTCCACGTGACGCCTACCGCGGGTCTGAGCTTGTCACCGTCATCACCGCAAAAAAACATTGGCCTGCACATGTGTGCACGTTGTGTCTAATGACATGGATCCATTGATTCTAATGATATGGATTATGTCTAATGACATTGTGTCTTACATGGATTCAAGGTTTTCTAAACAAAACTTATCATCAAAAGATGGAGCAAATCCGACCTTTCGCGAGTTGAGGAGCGCAATGTTCCATGACACATAATAACATTCCATTCATATTAGAGATTCACGGATGGGCTATTATTTCATCCGCAACCGCATTACAAAACTCATCCGTCCGCCATCCATCCGCACCAACGTTTTTTGACCAAATTTCAAAACCGCACCCGCCCGCCATCCTCTGATTGTTTTAAGGTCTATGGGCGATGCGATGCTAGAAAGCTCTTGGCTGTTCTAGAAAGGAGACTGATCCAATGCAGCAAAGATATTTAAATGCTAAAGCCCCTAGTATAGCCTTTTGGCTATGTTGTATCCCATGAATTCCAATCGGCGCACAGGCACAAAAATAAATAAATAGCCTAAATAAAACGCACATCGGCAAACCTGACCTTACCTGACTAGGCTACTGTACAATTTTATCATTGTAATAAAAAATGCAATTTCAACATGCTGCTATTTAAAATTTAAAGCGGTTTACAGCTATACCGCGGTTCGAAAATATCCATACTGTCCTAGCCCTACTGTTTTACTACTGTTGATGCTCTGAGCAGCCATATTGGATTATGAAGTTGGGGTTGTTCCAGTTCCTCTAAGTTTCCCCGCCGGAATTCTGACTTGAGGGGGCGTTCCTACTAATTTCCCACTTCAGAGAACAAATGAAACTCTCCATAAAACGCTGATAATTTGAATCAGGTGTGTTTCTTTAGAGAGACAAAATGCTATGCTGGGTGAACACCATAACCAGGTTTGGCAAACACTGAGGTAGTGGTTTTTTGTTTTATATAGTTGTCTTCCCTCATTTTAATGTGTTTTAACTTCAATAGAGTCACAGTTATCTTTGACTGTCATCCAAACAATGATTGAGTGGCTGAAGAACAATAGAAGCCCTCACAGTCAAGTCATGGAGTTCATGAGACATACAGCACTTCATCGAGCTGCATGGATTCGATCACCTGGAACAAAAACCATAGAAGAAATCAATGGAGAATATCCCAGACTTCAAGACTCTCCTGGAATGGTGAGTAAAATATTCTGAAGGGTTGTTTTAGCCTCTAGTAGAAATCCTACAGTAATTTAGAAAACAAAAATGCTTCATCTTATTCATTAAATTGTTACTTGCAATCTAGCATTGTTATTGTTGTTTTTATCTAGATATTACAGGACTTTGAAGTTGTATTCCCTGACCATGCTGACCGCCTTTATGAATTTTGGGCTCCTGTCTTCACTGACCGGATTTTACTTTTTGCAAAAAAAGAACCCAAGGCTTCTGACGTCCTTCCAGAAAATCTGGAAACACTGCCAATAGGTAGGACATCCTATTAAAATCACGCACAGAATACCATGTTTACTATAGCTCTCTAAAATGCATTGTTCTGACTGGTTGACAGGTTCTAAGTGGTTGAATTTTCAGTAACAGTTCAAGAAGTTAGGGTTAAAGGATTAGTTCTGTTCAGAATTAAAATTTGACTGATAATTTACTCACCCCCCCATCATCCAAGATATTCATGTCTTTCATTCTTCAGTGGAAAAGAAATGAAGGTTTTTGAGGAAAACACTCCAGGATTTTCTCCATATAGTGACTTCAATGGAGTCCAACGGGTCGAAGGTCCAAATGTGAGTTTCAGTGCAGCTTCAAAATCTCGACACGATCCAGCCGAGGAATAAGAGTCTGATCTAGACAGACCAGCGGACACTTTATAGCAAAAATAAGCATTTATATGCTTTTTAAGCACAAATGCTCTTTATATAGTTGACCCAGTGTTTACAAAGCGAATGTGCAAAGACTAAGTCAAACTCCATTTACAAAAAAATAAATAAATAAAAGGTAAAACAATGATGTCGGGTGATTTTGAAGTTGTAGGAGAAAATGAAATTAATGAGTTTTTCGCCCCTCCCTACATTTTTGAACCGGAACACGGTGACCTTTCAATCTGATTACTTAATGCATCACAGCTAGTGCAAGACGAGGATTTTTGGTTAGAAAAGTATATAAATGTTAATTTTTGCTATAAAATGTCCGCTGGTTTGTCTAGATAAGACTCTTATTCCTCGTCTGGATCGTGTCGAGACTTTGAAGCTGCACTGAAACTCACATTTGGACCTTTTAACCCGCTGGACTCCATTGTAGTCACTATATGGAGAAAATCCTGTAATGTTTTCTTCAAAAACGTTCATTTCTTTCATTCTTCAGTCAAAAAGAAATTAACATCTTGGATGACATGTGGGAGAGTAAATTATCAGGAAATTTTAATTCTGAAGTGAACTAATCCTTTAAATGCTTCCAGACAGCAACATAGTGTCGACCCACATCTGGGCCGTGTGGAATCCACGTGTACCAGATGTGGGCCGGATCTGGGCTGATACTATGTTGCTTTCTGTTGTCCACATTTTCCTTTTTGAAGTGATTTAAATTTAAAGCAATTTAAAATCACCATGGTGAACAGTGTACATCTGAAGTGTCTCAGCTGAAGGAAATAATCCATTATTTATCGGATTTAATATATTGGCCAAATTTTCTTATCAGGCCGATAATGATCACATTAAGAATTATCATATATTGAGCAATAATGATATGGTGGCTGATATATCGTGCATCCCTAATATATGGCTTATCAAACAAGACACAAAGTAGTTTGGGACTTAATTTTATCCACTGGTTGTTGATTGTACTGTAAAAAGTGGCTGCTCCATTCTAGGATGGAGGCAGACGGCAGATCTGTACATGCTAGAAGGCATGGGGAAGAGCATTTCAATAGTCTAGCCTGGATAAAACAGAAACTTGGAAAAGGAGCTCCAAAAGGAAGGCTTTGACCTTTTTTAATGTTGTACAAGGTAAATCTGCACGATCGGGCAGTACTAGCAATGTAGTTTGTGAAGCTCAACTGATCGTCAGATATAAGTCCACGACTCCTAACTTGAAGGTGTGATTGTTGGTGAAGTGTTAATGTTCACTGGAACCACGCACACAAGTTGTATGTCATCAGTTTAGCAGTGATAAGAAAAGCCATGTGCCTGAATGACAGATCCTAGTGATGACATGTAGATGGAGAAGAGGAGTGGTCCCAGCACTGAGCCCTGAGGCACTCCTGTAATTAGTTGGTGTTAGTCGAACACCGTGTAACATCGACAACCGCAGCAAGTCTAAATGCCCTGATATTCTCACAGCGAAGTTCTTTTTCCTTCTTTGTTTAGGGTAAAACAAAGTTCAAAATGCGTGAGCAGGGATATAATGTTATCGAACATCTGACATTGCCCACACTGCTGAGAGCGGCGTTTAGATGAATATGTAAATATGCGCTTTACTCTCAATAACAAAATAAACACACAACAAAATTGAGAAACTAGCAAGCATTTTAATGAAGCATAAGGAAAGCATCTGATCATAGTGTAAGGGGATTTACAGTAGGCTTGGGCGGTATCCAAATTTTGATACAGTCAAACCTCCTCCCTATTTTACCGGGGTATACGGTATTACCGTGACTAATTAAAAATTATGACATAAGGCTCAGACAGCGTCACCAAACTGTTGGCTTGTGTCTACACCGTTCAGAAACTGAATACCAGATCGGGCATAAAAAACACACACAAAAAAATCAAGGCCAACCCGTGCACGTTGTGTCTGATCCCTGTTGACGGCATTAAATGTAATATGAGCCGGAGCCCTATTTAGACTCGACTATTTTTAATACGTGGGCCGTTATAATATGGTGGCGCCAAATAATTGTTTAACCCAGGTGCTCAGGGGGTGGTAGATATAAATACTATTTATAAATGAGCAAAAATGGGACAATTAATAATATTTAATTATTTTAATTATGACAATTGTATACATTTTATTAATTCATTTAAATTAAATTAACAAGCAACAAGCCAGAAGTGCATTTGTAAATCCGGTGACACGCGTCCATTGATTTTTATTAATACAACTTTTCTGTCAGTGCTGCAAAGATTAAGTTGACGATCGCCATCTCCTAGTGGACGCGCATATATAGAGAGAAATGCAAATCATGGATTACATAATCAGAAGGTATAGGCTAGCCTTTTTCTTTTCGTTTTGAATTGTTTCGTTTAAAGAAATTGACGATTGATATCTCCGTAGTGAACGCGCGTATAGAGAGAAATGCACATCCTGGATTAATCCAAGAGTATGCTGCCTATATTTCTTTCCTTTTGAATTGTTTCGTTTAAAGAAATTGACGATTGATATCTCCGTAGTGAACGCGCGTATAGAGAGAAATGCACATCCTGGATTAATCCGAGAGTATGCTGCCTATATTTCTTTTCCTTTTGAATTGTTTCGTTTAAAGAAATTGACGAATCGCCATCTCCATAGTGAACGATAGAGAGAAATGCACATCATGGATTAAATAATCAGAGAGTAGGCTAGCCGATTTCTTTTCGTTTGGAATAGTTTCGTTTAATTTGATGATCGCCATTTCCGTATAGAACGCGCATAGAGAGAAATACACATCATGGATTAAATAATCAGCGAGGGGCCTATTTCTTTTCATTTTGAATTGTTTCGTTTAATGAAATTTCAAGCTTTATTTAGATATCTTTCATGTCTGTGAGACATACACTGAGTTTCGGTTAATTTATGATGAGATTTCAATGCCAGTGACCGCGGCGCGCCAGCGCACGATCATGTCATGATTATGTTGTCTGCTATATTTGATTCTTATTTATTATTGGTTGATAAAAAAAAAATATTAAAATTAGGATACAATTTATACAAAACGAAATTCACTTTAAAGAAAGGCCTTTTACAAAATGAAACTTAATTAAGTGGTCAATGTCTGACTCCCGATGCATCCCATCTTACTCGTGCTGTTCAGTTTTCATTATCAACGTAAAAAAAAATAACATTTTAATATTTTAACAAATATAAACGAATGCGCTTATTTAATGAACTCGGGGCAAAATGCATCCTCGCAGCACAGAGTGGGTGGTTGTTTCGGAGATGCGACATTAGGTTAGAGGTGTTTCCATCTCTCGCGGTCACCTTTTTTATTGCAACATTTACAAATTGCCTACTCAGTATTTACCGCCTCTCCCTTCTCTCTCTCTCTCTCCTCCACACTGTCACTTGATGACAACTACATAAGCATTTTTAGGCATTGAATAAATTATATTTATTTATTATATATAAGTGCCGGTAATGACGGTATTGAAACTGATACTGTTGCTATTTTAAGACCCCGCGGTATACGATATTACCGAAATACCGCCCAACCCTAATTTACAGTCAAAGACCCAGAACCAGATATGATGAATGAAGACCCGGAGTCAGAATTATAATAAATTAAATCAACTATAAACAGGAGAGTCGTCTCAAAACATCAAGATAATACGTTCTTTCTCTCAAGGAGAGGACACTTTAGTCTAACACAGTAAAGTAAAGCTTTAACTGAGAAATGGTCCCTTAAACTATAGCCTTCAATGACCATAGTTGTCAGGGTACCCTAGAAAAGCAGACGTATGTATTGACACGCGAAGACATTTCTCAAACAAAACATCTTTCCATATTTCATTTCTGGAAGCCAGGCTAAATGAGCAAGCACTGTTACTGCATTCAGATATCAAATACAGACATTAGTGAAAACATGAAAAGAACATTTCAGTAATCACATGGTAACTTTTATAACAAAGTAAAATCTGACAAGCCTAGAGAAGTCATTCAACTCATGTGATGTTTAGAAGGAAAAATATTGAATACCTTGATTATAATCGCTAATTAGATATACTTTGAAGCAGTAGATTCAAAATCCACGCACCCCTTCGATAGCAACGTGGATGTGTTTGTTTACACGAGCTCTGTAATTCTGCACTCTAAAAGTCATGTCACATTTATAAAATAGCACTTTATACAATGGATTACTTAAAATCAAGCAGCTTTACCGTATTAAACAGGAAAAACAGTGTCAGTGTCTCATTTCATCAGAAGTAAAACTTCGTTTTCTACTATAAAGCAGCTCTCCGGTGTTCATGTTTTTACTCATGGGCGTCTGACTTCCACGAGCTCAAGGATTTTACACATGAAAAAAGGAAAACCTTACGTAATCACCACGGGCCAATGGGAGTTCGAAGGCGTTTACCAGTCGGAGCGAACTTTTCCGGAAAGTTCTTGGGCAAGCTGTTTCAAACTTACAACACAATCTCCAAACTAACTTTGTTTCGGCCTGAGTTTGTTTTGAAATTACGTCACATCAGTTCGTTCTTGGATTTCGCTTGAAGTATATCGGGGGCCTTCATGCATACGTGGATTAACCATTCACAATGAGATCAGTAACCTGAATTAAGACAATAAATGAGGTCAATTTTGATTTCATTTTGACTTCAACAGAGGTCTAACCTTTTTTTTTTTTTTAAATGTATATATTGTTTAGGCTGTTTCTAAAGCCCCGTTCACACCGCCAGTAACTTTGTTGCTGTATGCCGCTAGGCTCTGTACTGTGAAGTCGCTTGTGGGCGTTCGTAGTGCTGTCGCTCTAATGTTATTGGTAGACAGCGCGTCTGGCCATATCTATACAAAATACCATCACAAGTGATATATACAACTATATCATTTAATTTGACTAGGAATTAGGCTCAAAAGACACATTATGCTGTTGGAAGAGTGTATACTACCACAGGAGTGTTCAGTGGATGAAATCATTTACTAGATTAACGATCGATCAATCAACAAATTAAACTCACTGTCATAAATTACTAAAACGACATTCGAATTTGACAAATAATCAGTTGTCTTGTCCCTAATAGTTAACATAATGCAGGGGAAACTATAAAATAAACTGCAGCAGTGCTGAACTTGCATCATAAAATTACACCACTCGAACTATAAATGTATGAATTAAACTCACTGAGACTGTTGACAGTTTCTTTTCCATGCATCATTTTATTATATCCATGTATGTGGTTACAGTCAAATCATATAAAGCCGTGAAATCGCCCTCGAACTCTTCTTGCCTGCACTCGAGACGGAGACGTGAGCCCCACTGAAAGTCTTCTTTCCTATTGGTTGTCGCTCGTGAAAATCGCTTCTCATTTGCATAAAGTTTAAATTTCTCAACTTGTGTCGCTTCACACGCCCAAATACTGTCGCCAACGGCTAGTGTCGCCAGATGTCGCCAACGCTCCATTGAAATGAATGGGATCATGTCGCTGCGTGGCGCTGGCGGTGTGAACGGGGCTTAAGTGCGTATGATAGAAGGTTGTAAAGATGACAACTGCAAGCTTAACTTGTTTCTGATGTGTTTGCTCTGTAAACTTGTCGTTCCAAGATATCCGTGGAGAAATTGCCTTAAATTGCCTTCCTGTCATCCTGCCATCATCGCCATATCGCACAAATGAGAAAATTGTGCGTCCAACATATGCTGAAATGAAGCGCAGCTTCATTGACATTCAACCTGTAAGTAAAAGCAACACTGCAAAATCACCTGTATTAAATTACACTGGATCCATATAGATCCATTTCCCCTCTTTCCTTCAGGGATTGTGCTTGTTAACAGCAGGTGTCATGACTAATATTCAATCATCACTTTTAGGGGCTGTTTACACGACACCGTTTTCAACTAAAAACATAATCTTTTATGCGTTTTGGCTGTTTGTTTACACGACAACAGCATTTTGGTGCCTGAAAAAACAAACTTTGAACAAACCTTGCACTTTGAAACCCATGTAAACAACAAAAAAGCGAATCACTGAAGACGATGACGTTACGCACATGCGTATTATATGTTCAGTGTATAGTGTTTCATCGCCATCTACTGGCCTGGCAGCAGAATACAGCGTTTTTATTCGGTTTCGCCGATCCATGTGAATGGGGATCGTTTAGTCTGTGCGTGGAAAACTCAAAGGAAAAACTTCTTTTTTAAGCATATTGTTGTCGTGTACACGTACTCTTAGAGTGAACATTTTATTTAATTCTACAGCACCGCTTCAGTGTTACTTTTACACAGTGTAATTTAACACTGCTGACTTTGCTTCCATTCATTTTTAAACATGTATTGTATATCCATGGAATATTGTCACAATGTATGTCAACTGAACTTTATTTATTCTTTTAAGGTTGGAACTGATATGGTTCATTACCTTGACAGCGAGACGAGCCCGGATCCACATGTGTTGGTGCTTGGGGACAAAGGGAACTTCTCCGAAGTGTTTGTCATTTTCAACAGGGAGGCAATTGAACAGGAGACCTTAGTTCAAGCTGTGGATTTGTGTTTCAAAATGATTTATGTCTACGCCATAAACTTTCCAAAGCCCTCTGCTCCCATTTGGGAGTTTTTGCAGCATGCCATCTTTAAAATCCCTGGAGGAATCCCTTCAACACACTGCTGCCTCCTCAAAAACTTTGTTTTTAGTGTTACTGATCATTAGTAGGTCCAGAAGTCAACAGATGCATTTGTAGTTTTATCATTATGTATTTATAACCCAATGCATACAGTGTAGTCTTTTTAATTGAAGACTACATTATCTGCTGGAGCCCCTCAGTGTTCATACTTTATCTTTTGAAATATAGAATGAAGAACTTGTTAATAACCAAAAAAGAATCTAGGGAATTCTGTATTTATCTATAAAAAACAATAAATAAGCAAACAAATGAATTAGCTTAATCCATGTTCATTCCTCATCTTCTAAAATTAATTTCTACTTATCCTCAATGTTGAAGATCAAAATCTTTATGGAAATCACATTTGTATGAGGAGAAAAAATTATAATAAACTACCAAATTATTCTTTCTGAAACAGACCTTATCTTTATAAATACTGGGAAATATTTTATTCTAAGGTTATTATAGTGCCAAAAGAGAAATATTTGAATAAGGTTAGTGTTAGGGTAAAATATAAAAATATATTGTATATTAAAAATATTTATCATACATAAATAAATAAATAGGTCATCAAATGGAATCCATATTAACAAGATGAAAACTGTTGGCATAACACCTACATTTATCCAAGACACATTTATAAATTACTTTCAAGGAAATTATTTACTTTGGGTAATATTTTATTTGCTTGATTAACTTTTCAAAACCGTTTTAATACATACATTTTGAAAGTCTCAGAAATGAAATAAAATACTGTATAAAAAATACACCAGGTCTAAAAAGTAAAATGAATTTGTGTTCTGTTCTTGTGTTTAGTTCAAAATCAGTTTTTCTCTTCTAAAAGTAGGAAATGAGACAGACAAACACACATTAGACAAAATGTAATCATAAATCAAATTGTCACTTGTTTCTGAGGGTTTGTATGTGCAAATAAACGTGTCATTATAGGCTGAGAATAATTCAGGTGTGAGTATATTGGTAGTGATATATCTTTGGATGGATGTGACTTCATTGCTTTGCATGTCTTTCAGAGAACCTTCTAAAACATGAACGTGCACCCACACACACACACACACACACACAAAGATCACTTTTCAACAATCATTTAGAACACAATTTATGGGTAACATGATGAAAAAAAACAGCAAATAAAAAAAAAATGCTATCATTGATCTCGTCTACAAATTCAACTATATCTTAATGACATTCAAAATCCTTTCGTAGTCTTTTCTGCCAAGGAGTAGATAAAGTTTGCATTCTTTATGCAACGGGTTATAAAACACAAATTTGTCAGTCCAGAAAAGCACACATTTGAAACGCATGGAAACATTTTAAATAAGATGTTGCTTCCATGTTCACTGAGATGTCCATGTTTGCCAAAGATAATGTGCAACGGCGTAATCTTCTTTCCACTTTGAGCATCAGCTGTCCAAATCATATTAGCTCTATATAAGACTTATCAAGTAGAAACACTGAGAGACTTCTTTCCTTTCTCGCTCTCTCGTTCTTCAGTGATGCTTTGAGAAATTGTTTCAGCTTTATCATTATTGCAAAGTTCCCAGCAACACAAACAGGCAAAAACAAAAAAGACAATTTGTCAATTCATTACTTGCTCTTCATTCCCCTTCTTGCATTTGTTAAAAAACAGCAACTGTGAGCTCATTTACAAAGTAGCTATTCATCTAGATGGATTTGTCTATCTTTCCATCACTTATGGGTCAGTTTGGGTTTTTTAATCAGCTTGTCTTTCTCCAGTTGGACAAGTGTCGATCATCCTGTTCTTTCATCCATTCCAATGTGAAGAAATGATTAAATATTGAAGAAAACCTTTTCTTTGCTGCATCACTGTTTAAGAGCTGATTGACTGTTTTTCCACAGGTTTTGTTATCTTGCTTTTGTTTGACTTTTGTGCTAGAACTTAAAAGAGTACGAAGGATCTTTGTTTCGAATAAAAGAATCACACATAATACTCCTTGTTTTTCTTGCTCTTACTGACACAACTGGTGTCGTCCAGTGGTTTCTCCTTCACGATTGATCCGTTGGACTGGGCTGAGTTGCAAATGTAGTTGCGGCTCTCGTCCACATGGTACGATCCCTCGTCGCGGTTGCGGTATTTGAACATGGCGTAGAGAAGAATGAGGATGCAGAGAGCGGCAGCGGCTACGATGCCGACCACCATCCCTGTGGTGCTGCTGTTCTCGTGGAAGACCTCGGACTGACCCGGATAGCTCTTCAACACGGGGCCTGTAGGGTTAGCTGGAGAAACAAAACACCAGGGGTCAGTTTATATATCAGCAATAACCCAATTACCAACAGCCAATATCGAAAGAAAACAGATGAGCAAACTTCTGTGGTAGATTTTTTCCTAAACCTGACTTAGGTGGCCTATCGAACACTATCACTTGGTGGTAAGGTCTCTAGTGTCACACTAAATAACTTGCTCCCTGCGCAGGAATAATCGACGTCCTTTAAATGCTTTAATCACGGCCGGGAGAGTACTCTAGCAGTTCTCAGAGCATCTCAACAAGAAGAAGTTTTAAGCATGATCTCAGACAAATCCCACCGGTAAACATGGATACTACAGTCTTTATAGAATAGGGAGGTATGGCAAAATGTCATGAATTTGATTGGTTCTTCATACGCAAACCTTTCTGTTACTAGGTAAAGCAAACTTTGTTTTAATGATTACTTCATTGTTAATCTCAAGGTTCTAACCTAGTCATCTGTCTAGTTTAATTTCCCATATATGTTATTTTTACACTCAACAGGGGTATGGCAACAACATTCAAAAACACAGACCAGAACATTTTAGTACGTTAGATAAGGTTAGATGTTAGTCACTTCCCAACAACGTTAATATTGTCTACAAAAACGCTTTTGGAGGTTGGCATCAACACAAACTCATTTTGCACTGCTCCTATAACTATCCTATAACCCTTCAAGCCCTTCTAACAAATAAACTCTTTCCATTTTTGCGCTTTAATTGTTGGCCTGCTGGTTGTAGTTCTGGGACTGGGAAGTCTGCTGGGTTTTAATAAAGTGTGTTGATCTAACTGTGCGTTTGGCCATCAATAACGAACCTGACACATTTTGGCACAAATCTTCCTAGCCTTTATTACAAAGGTGAAGATAAGAATAGCACCAAACACAAAACTAAGTCAAAAAAGCAATGAATTCGGAAGAACAAGAGTGTGTTAGAATGGCCCAGTCAGAGACCAGAATCCAATCAAAACATGTTGAACAGCTTGAAACCGGCTTACACTGCAGATTTATTGAAAAATGTACCAATGAAGTTGATGGACTCTTATTAAAAAGGACTGGCTGCTTAAAAGCTGAAGCTGCTTCCACCAGGTATTAGGTAGTGAACACTTGTGCAATCAGGTTAGTTTGTTTCAATTGGAAATTAAATCAGGTTTTAAAAAACCTGAACATTCAGGACAATTATGTCCTTATAAATATGAATGGCTGCTGACACACATTACTTTGTCAAGCTCTTCAAGCTTACGATTTGTCCCCTCAGGTCCTCTTTACAGCTGGTATTAAGATATGTGTTGGTCGACTGGATCACAAGTAGACGAGGGAAACATTCCCGTTTACACCTGGTGTTTTACTCTGTCTCTTTTGTCCACTTTCAACCACTTCTGTCCTGATTTCTTCGAGGGGAGGGTCTATGGGCGGGTAAATGTGTGGGATTTTTCAAATCTTTCAATCTAATGGACAAAATAAGCTCATGCAATTTACAAATGAACGCGACCGGAGACGACGGAAAAACACAGAGAAAATTAGCTTTCGTTTCTGCTCTGACAGACACAAGACCAGCCGAACGCTGTGAGTGTGTGTTAGAAATCAGGAATGGTGAGAGAACATTGTGCTTGGCACGTTTCTCCTCTTCAAACCAAACTTGTGTCTCCAGCCCATAATGTTCAGGCATTAGGTCAGTAGACGGTCTTTTGTGGGTGTTTGAATGCTTCTGACCACATGAGCGTTTACACTACAAATGCAATCCGGTCTAATGCACTATCTCTGGAAGTGGATAAAAGAGGACAAGCTCAAAATTTTTAGATCCCGTTTACACCGGTATTTAACGTCGTCCACTTGTGATCCGATCGACCAAAATGCTAAATACCAGGTGGAAATATAAATATGCCTATTACCACTGGATGAAACAGAATATAAACCACCAGAAAAATACCAAATACAGACACAATGTTATAAAAGTACAATAGAGTTCAAGTAAAAGTTGAGTTTGAAAATCATTTTTATGGGAACATTATTGCTGTGTCTGCATGAAGGAACTTCAGGGGAAAGTTCTTTAATGAAACATGGCAAATTTACAAAGCAAAATAAAAGTTTTACTGAACAGCTTGTGTCTCTGTTCCATATACCTGAATCTCTATAGTCTCAATTAGATCTCATGCTTCATTACAGCTTACAGATAACAGCCACTTGAACTTGTGTAAAACATGAAACAGCTCAACATGTTCTCGGGGACAGCGAGACTAAAACTACTGAGGTGAAAGTGCGGCCAAACAGCGAGAGATTGACACAAGCAGCATTTCCAGTACAGATTTGCACAAAACTTTTGTGGTGTTTTCTAAATGTCGATTGCGGAATCAAGACGTTTCCATTACCCGATTTTATGTGACTGAAATGTAATTTTTTCCTCTCATGATAAGTCATTCCAAAAATCATGGTGACGGATGTTAGTAGGTTTATGTATATCGCAGCCACCGCACTAGCCATTATTATTAATGGATGTCGTATGCGTGTTATTCAACATTAAAGGACAATTCCGGCCAAAAATGAACCTAGGGCTAAATAACACATGGGTTCTGAGTCGACCGTTCTCTGGGATGTGTTTTCATGACAATCGAATGTACCCAGTTTTAATGTTAGTTTTAGTTTAACCACAGATTAGCTTATAACGCTAGTGTATGGGGCATCGAATAAGTAAAAATAAAAATCGCTAGTTAATACCACTAACAAGGCTCAAAATAGCCCCACACTAACACGCTAGCATGAGGGTCTCTACCTGCAAACCGAAGCATTGAGAACTGTGTAAGTGTACAGACAGTTTAATAAGAAGATGTTTTATAAAGACAGTACACTTCACGTGTACAAGCAGGAGCCATCTTTGGAAACAGTCTCGACCAGTCGAACCACGAACGCCGTAGCATTTCTGCTTCAAGCTCTTGATAAACTGTGGCGTTTCTTTGTTGTTTAGAATCCAGTATTCCTGTAATACTTTTGTCTTTTATGAGTTTAATAAAGAACTCTGTCTCTTCTTCTGTCCAATCACACCACATCATCTACGTCAGGTGACTGTAAATGCACAAAAACTGTTTCCATTGCAGGTTTTTATATTCCTTTTTCGAATTGCCTGAAAAACATCCTCATGCGAGCGTAAAAACTTGTTTGCAATATATGGGAGTTTTTAGGAAATTGACGTGTTTCCATTGGCCGTATTTTCAATTCGCAATTTCAATTTGCGTGATTTGAAGGGTAATGGAAATGCGGCTACGGTCAGAAAGAAAAATAATAATAAAGAGAAGACTAACCTAACCCACCTGAGCTCGGCTCGCACGGGTCGATGTCCTCATCGTCGCTCGGGCACTCGGCGGACGCCACCAACAAATCATCAGTAGTCTGGGAAACATGATAAAGGAAAGAGAGACTGAATTAAAAAAAATATATACAACAAATCATTCCCTCATTGCCAGATCTAACACTACATTACACATGAAACCAGTTGTGAACCTCAGATCACATCACTGAACCTGAAATGTACTAAGACTTTGTGTCTAGTTTTGAAGGAGCAACAACGCGCCGCTTGTTCAGTGATCATAACTGGCGGAAAGAAGCAAACACTTGGCTTATTACAAAACATAAATCAGAAGCCACTGCAAAAATCAGCCTTGTCCATGTCAAAAGATGAAACTGTTGCCATGCATGTTAGTGTGTTTTTATTTATCAATTTCTCCAGAGTTAAAGACTTACTTTTCTCAATAATTTGTACACATTCTTTTACGTGCAATTACAGTCTTCTCCTTTCTAATCATACTTCTGTCATGACCACTATCGTCAAATAGGATTGACGGTTAGCATATAGTTTGGATTGGCGGTCTGGTTCTGTTCTGGGCAAGAACTCTCCACGCATCCAGTCAGCCTAGCAGCGATAACCCCCCTTAGGGTAAACAGAACACAACCATCATGACTGTTTTGCAGATATCATTAATTCAAGATTTTAAAGTACAACATACTTCTAGAATTTATTCTGATTCGAGGGGAATCAGAATGGCAGATCCTGACTGAGACAGGAGGAGCTGGGGAGGGAGGAGGGTAATGCGCTCCTGAGAACGCAAGAGCGGCTGATAATACTGAAGGAGATTATATATACATACCAGAGCATGTGAGTGTAGCGCGAGCGCAAGTGCGAGCGGGCGGATCTTGGGCAGAGCGGCATTTTAAAAGGACGGAGCGTCACCCTATTTCCCGCTCCAATTTCGCTACGCTCACACCACAAGTCTGAAGCATGCTCAGTCAAGCCTGACCCTATTTCTATTTGGAAAATGTTGTTGTTGCTCTTTAGCACTGAGCGATAATGAGCGGAGCGGCCTGATGTGGCTTTGAGCGGGGGAGCGGAGGGGTGAACAGGTCCGTGAGCGAGGAGCTGAGATTCGCTCACATGCTCTGATACACACAGTGATAGGCCTCGTATTCCTATAAGTAGACGTGGATCAGCTGAGGGTCACTCACGCTATGCTTGATTTGAGCCTAAATTTGACATTTGTTTTGTTTTAGAATGAACGGATCATGAAAGCCCAAAGGACATCTAGACAGTCTGAGAATCCTTTCCTCTTCGGCAAACGAAACATAAGGCCTGAGAAAACAGAGTTTAAGACTGCTGCCTTGAGGGCTTTCAACTTTACAAACTCATCAAAGCTAACAGTTTACATGACTGACTTTTCTTTATTCTGTATATGCAGTGGATAGTATAAGTGAACACACCCATGCTAAAGTTGACTAAAAAGACGAATAAAAAATCATCTTTTGAGAATTGATCTTAATGCTTTATAAAATGAGGAAAAATCCAAACTTTAAAGACACAAATTTTCTTTGTGAATGAATAATGTATCATAAATAAATGAATGTTCTTCCTTAAAATACAGGGTGCATAAGTCAGGACACCCCTATGTTAAATTCCCATAGAGACAGCAGATTTTTATTTTTAAAGGCCAGTTATTTCATGGATCCGGGATAATATGCATCCTGATAAAGTTCCCTTGGCCTTTGGAATTAAAATATCCCACATCATCACATTCCCTTCACCATACCTAGAGATTGACATGGGGAACTTTCCATAAGATCATCTCTCAATGCAAAACAAACCAACTATTAGGCTAACTGTAATAACACCATGTTATTACAGTTCGGAACTGGTGCTGGTTCAAAGTTGGTTCGGAGTTGGTTCAACTTGCGAACCTCCTCTGAACCGGTTTGTTTTTCCACTTCTAGAGCGCCCAGCGAACGACGTCGTTACGTCACTGTGTACATCGCTTTACGTCTCAGCTAGAAACGCTTGCAAGTACAACATTACTTTGGGATTATCTCTAACTCGTGAACCAAGAAGGCTTTAAAAACAATTGAAATATGTAAGTCTTTTAATCTTTTCCTTTGATATGTAATCTTTTCTGATTAGTTATGTACACCTGTCTTGTCTTTTTTTTTCTTTCCGTTTATTTGTTCTATTTTGTGACTGTTTTCTTCTTTGCTTACATAATGTTTTCAATAAAAAAAATTAAAAAAAAAGCTAGAAACGCTTGCGCCAACTTCAAGCATAACAATTACGATGGCGGACTACATCGTGTTTTTGCAAATGTTTCTCCTGGCTTTGCGGTCAGAAAAGATGTTTAGGACACATCTAAACCCGCCCCCAGCCCCCGACGTAAGCATGACACGGTGGTAAAAGAACGGTTCTCTGGTTCTAGTCCAGCAAAGAGTTGGTGCCGCTTTGGAACCAGTTTTCCTGGCCGAGAACCGGTTCTTTGGCTGTCGAAACACAAAGAACTGGTTCGCGCGCAGGCACCGGCTCCGAACCGGCTCTCAAAACGCTTTGGTGGAAAAGGGGTATTAGTGGCATTTATTAAAAAATCACCACAATTTTTGAGAATTCCGCAACAAATTCAGTCATTTTGGGCTGCAAAAATCTGGAAAAAGTCCTGTAAAATCCTAATGGGACTGGTAGAAGATGTAACTGGTAAGGACAGGAGTTTCTGACCTGCTGTGGTTCTCCTGGTGTGGTGTGCTTCGTCTGGTGGCTGGAGGTGGTGGTGGTGGTGATCTCCATCACTGAGGTAGAGGTCTCAGAGCGATGAACCGTAGCACTGGACTGTGGTGTAGTAGAGGAAGATTGCGGCTCCCCAACCAGCCTCACACTGCCTTCAATTCGGATATTGGGATCTCCTTCCACAGCCATGGTAAAAACCTTCAAGCCATTGTAATAGAAACCAGACATCTGTCCCTGGAAGGAGCGGCTGTGGTCTCGTTCCCAGCCGCCGATCTGGATGGTCTTCTGGCTGTTGAAGATCGTGAGCTGGCGGCCTGTGGGAGAACACAGTTACTGCGATACAACACAACTAGTGCAGATCGAAGAGACAAACAATGGAGTGATGAGAATAATCACGCCTGAGAAAAAGGTGGATTATTCAGGTATTGGCCAATGCAAATGCCCGACAATTGATCATCACCGTCATGGAGGGATGCTTAAAACAGTCATAAAACAACAGAAAAACACATTGGCAATACATTTAAGCAGTGGTACTTTGCTAAAAGGCCTCTTTAATAAATATCATCTGTGAACAGTTGGTTTAGTTCCTGGTGAGATTTTGTAAAGCCTAGCACTGTACATATTCAGCTCTCAGAAATCCTAGAGAAAAAGAGGGGAAAGATTATTAAATGGCTTCTGTCATCATGGAGATGAAAATATATCCATCATGGCAGATAACTGTCAATCTGAAGGCAGCTTGTTAACTCTTATAAATGACTGGTTTTACTTTTATTTTAATGTTGTGTAGGTGTGTGTACAACTGAACAATAACAGATATGCCTTTTAGCAAGAGGAGTTGGGTTGGATGCAAAGGTATGGTCATGAAAAAAGAAAACTTTAGAATAATTAAATCAAAATCAACACGGAAAAACAACAACAGTGGCATATTTCATATAAAATATCAAATGATTATACATGCACATCAAAATTATTTTATTTCAATGGATAATTAGTCATTTTCTTAAATGCATCTAACATTTTGTTAAAGGGACTCATGCTAATTTATATTGTATAATTATTATCTAAATTCTTTCTATTTATTATAATATTACTTTTATCTAATTAATCATAACAAATGTGTACACATATACACATGCTAGAATTAAAAAATAGTTATAAAATCAGAATTATTGTTTTAATTTTAACCTTTTGATTTTATCATTTAAAAGTTTAATTTACATAAAAACATTTGTGATTTAATTTTTTTTCTCTTTTATATATCAGGCTTATTCAAACTTACATCTACAGTCCCTTTAACCGAAAGTTATGACATAAACTAGTTAATACAGATTAATACATTAATACAGTGTCCAATAATTACAAGCTACATTTATCTATTTAAATTGCTTTCATTTATTGTTTAAATGGTTTATTTTACATACAACATACTACTTATTACAAATTATTCTAAGTTTTACCAGTGTTTTTACCTTTGTCGAGTAGCCATTCGTCAACTACTCGACCGAGTCGAAACGGGAATCGCTGTCTAGCGATCGCCAGCCGTTCGCTATCAATGCTTCCTTTAAAGTTTAAACAGACATTTCATTGGTTACAATCCAAGATCCTGGGTAATTTAAAACTGAGTATTCAAGCAGTTCAAAAAAAAAGATTTTAAATCTTAATTTTTAAGTTGAGATATTATATTTTACATTCAATTTTAGTTTATATAAACAGTTGACTGCATATGTGTGTTTTTAAACCCCATGCAGAATTTATACAAACATTAGAAATATACAGTAAGATTTTTTTATTTTATTTAGTACAGCTGTTTGCAAACGTTTACATTACCTTGGCTCCTAATATAACGTGATCATAATATACCCATGATCTCCACCAGAGGGCACTCCTCCGTCTCCTTTGCCTTCCCATCATGAACTACATTTCCCATAATCCATTGCCTGGACTCATTATGAGCCGCGTTTCCATTACATTCCAAATTGCACAAATTTAAATAGCGAATTGAAAATATGCCCAATGGAAACACTGTAATTTCTCAAAAACTCCCATGTATCGCAAAAAAGTTTTTACGCTCGCATGAGGGGATATTTCAGGCAATTCGAAAAAGGAGCATTTACAGGTCACCGGATGTATGCAAAAGTCAATAATTCTTTAAAGAAGAATAAGGGGTGTATAAATATATGGTGCTTTCCTTGCCATTAATGCTTGGATAACACACCTACGTCTCCTTCGATTAATAATAATAAACTTATCAACATCCTTTGCCATGATTTTTAGAATGACATCGCGAGAGGAAAAATTACGTTTTAGTCTCATAACATCGGTTAATGGAAACGCTGTACTTTCGCAATTGTTTTTTATCGACATTAAAAAAATATCGCAAGTTTAACGCAAATCAATAATGGAAACATGGCTATGGTCTGATTTATTCCAGCTGTGTGTGATTTACTGGTTTGTGTTCACTCACTCATTGCGAAGTCTTGTTTGTGTTCTGAACTGGTTCCCGTATTATGGTCTCGCTTTTCTGTCTGTTTCCCTGGATTTCCCTGTTTGCCTGTGTCTTGGACTCCTGATTCATGATTCCTGTCTGTGTTCCCCTGTCTTTTTCCATGTTTGGTAGTTCCCGTCATGTTTGATGTTAAACTAGTCTCTCCAGGTGTTATAGATTAGCCACGCCCCCTTGTTATCTTGTTTAGTTTGGTTTCCTGTGTATTTAAGCCCTGTGTCTTGTTCAGTCTTTATGAGTTCTTAACGTTGTATGTTGGCTGTCCTGTTCCTGAGTCTTGTTAGGGAGTCTGTGTCTGAATTGAGTTTAGGTTTAAGTTTATTTAATAAAATACTGCTGCACGTGGATCCTGCTACTGCATCTGCATCAGCCGCATCATTACAGAACTGCAGTGATTCTATATAAGATTCAGACAATCATCTTCCCATAGCATTCGCTACTGTTGCAGCATCTCTTTCCCTACTCAGGGAACTTAAGGTTACTGTAACGTAACCCTGGTTTTCTGATAACATGAAGTGAGGTATCTCACTATGGCTGTCATGATCCGGGTTCCTCCCTTCTCTGTCTCCCTCTTGTGGTCACATTACACACTTATTCACTACACTATCACTTTAGTCTCATCAGGTTCAGCTGTTCCCGTTTACCTTAATCTCCGTTCACCTGTTCCTCCTTTCCCCTAATGCCTCTTACTATTTCTAACCCTCTCCTTGTTTGTCTCTTTGTCAGTTTATTGCTAACTATTCATGCAGAGTACATTCCTCTTACCTCTCTCATCGAGTCGTGTCTTGTCCTGTCCTGTCCTGTGTGGTTTGTGTGGAAGCCTCTTCTCGAGCTGGTATATTTATCCGTTCTCTTACACGCTCACTGAACTCTGCCCTGCCAATTCAGACGCTGAGTTCCTGACCAGACGCGGTATCCAGTCTACGGTACCCTCGCTCTCGGCGGGTCTCTTCTCCCTCTGCAGTCTCCACTGGGACCTCAACTTCGCCTAACGCTTTGCTGCGCTTCTGGAGATCCTGTGACAAGCTACTTGCTGTTTATGTTCTATTTCTACGAGCGAAGTTTTCTGTTTTGACTGTTTCCTGAGAATCCTAAAAAGATTTATGTTCCTTATTGATTCAGTGATTCGCCTTCGTCAAAGGTGAAAATTCGTCATTTTCATCAAAGACTGTATCATTGTGAATCTCGCCTTTTGGTCCTCCATCTCTCGTATTATTACAGAATAAACTGACCAGTTATGGACCAAGCGAGCGCAATCCCTTTCAAGCGCCAGTCGAACTTCAGGGGGCCATGCTGGGTAGACACGAGCAGGAGATTTCCACCGCTCGCCAGGCTGTTGACTCCCTCGCTAACCAGATGGCTGATTTCTCTCATCGGGTTCATCAGATTCATCCCGAGCCGCCCACCTCTGAGATCCGCGAGGTTTCTGAATCAACGCATGAATGAATTTCACGCATCAACAACCCTCCTGTCTATTCCGGTGAGCCTACTCAATGCCGCTTCTTCCTTACACAGTGTGAGGTACCGTGTTTTCCGCACTATAAGGCGCACTTAAAAGCCTTTAATTTTCTCAAAAAACGACAGTGCGCCTTATAATCCGGAGCGCCTTATATATGGATCAATTGGTTAATTGGATCAATTGGTTAATAACGCTCCGCGTTATTAAATTCGCCCGCAAACTCACGCTCGTTTCCATCTTATGCGCATTCTGTCACAAGGCCAGTTCAACCTCGTATAAATCAGGTTATGTGTGTTAGTCACGTGCCCGCTCTCGAGCGCTCACTCTTACTAACAGACATACGAACAGACACACTGTCCCCGGCGCTGCTCGCGCGTCACAGAATGTTCATAAAGCGTTCCCCGTTCACAGTAACCGGGTCGTCTCATTCAAAACAGCCAGCTGTTGCTGTCAGCGAGCTGCCGCACATGAATACTCATATGAGTCAGGCTGCGAATGTAAGTTACGTGCTCGCCCCAACGCGCTCACGCTTAGGCTACTAATAAACGCCTAGCCTCCGGCGCCGCGCACTCGCTACAAAGCTCTCAGAAAACGTTCCCCGTTCAAGCCAAGGTAACCGGGGCGTCATATATGAAACAGCGTGCCATCGCTGTCAGCGAGCCGCCGCACATGAATACTCATATGAGTCAGGCTACGAATGTAAGTTACGTGCCCGCCCCAGCGCGCTCACGCTTACTAATAAACGCATCTTTATTAATACTACTTACTAATAGCACATTAAATAGCACATCTAGTGGATGCATAACGCAAACCCAGTCAAACGTTTGACTGCAGTATCTTATGCGCCTTATAATCCGGTGCGCCCTATATACAGTTAATGTTATAAAATAGGTCATTCATTGAAGGTGCGCCTTATAATCCGGTGCGCCTTATAGTGCGGAAAATACGGTAGTTTTCTCGTTACAGCCTGCTACGTACGCTCGGGACCGAGCCAAGGTCGCCTACTTAATCTCCCTCCTCGCGGGACAAGCTCGGGAGTGGGGAGCAGCCAACTGGGAGGCAGAAGGTGATTGCGTCTTCGACTTTACGCTCTTCAAGCAAGAGATGATCCGTGTCTTTGACCGGTCAGCACACGGGGAGGAAGCTTCACGACTCCTTTCATCCCTTCGCCAGGGGAGACGTTCTGTTACTGATTTTTCCATTGAGTTCCGCACTCTTTCCACGTCCTGCGGATGGAACGAGCCGGCTCTGGTTGCGCTTTTTCTGGAGGCGTTGAATCCTGACCTCTAGGACGAGATCTTCATGCGCGAGGTGCCTGCTCGATTTGATGCCCTCATCGATCTGGCGATCCGGATTGAGAAGCGGTTCGACTTGTGCCACAGAGCACGTCGGTCCGAAGCCGCTTCGTTCCCGACTTCTTCTACTGTCGCTTCTCCTCATGCTTCTGACACGGACCCTGAACCCATGCAGCTTGGTGGTCTCCGAATTTCTTCCAAAGAGCGTGAGCAACGCATTACCAATCGCTTGTGTATGTATTGTGCCTCGGCTAGTCACTTTGTCACTAACTGTCCGGTAAAAGACAGAGCTCGTCAGTAGGCGGAGGGTTACTGGCGAGCGCAATGTCCAGGAACTCTCCATCCAAGTCCTGTACGACTCTTCCTGCACTTCTTCGGTGGCCCGTCTCATCTGTCTCCTGCGTGGCTCTGGTCGACTCGGCGGCGGAGGGGAATTTCCTCGACGAGTTGTGGGCTCGGAAGCAAGGTATCCCCCTCATAGACTTAAAAGACTCTACCCCTCTCTATGCCCTAGATGGTAGCTTCCTTCCTAGAATTAAGCAAAGGACTGTGCCTCTGACGCTTACCGTCTCGGGAAACCATAAAGAGACAATTTCTTTTTTTTATTTTTCGTTCTCCCTTTTCTCCTGTGGTGCTTGGTCATCCGTGGCTAGTACAACACAACCCCCACATAAACTGGTCCGACGGATCCATTTTGTCATGGAAATTGTCCTGTCATGTTGAGTGTTTAACCTCCGCTGTTCCACCTGTTTCCTCTGTGTCTGTTTTACAGGAGGAGCCCGGTGATTTGTCTGGAGTCCCGGAGGGTTACCACGATCTGCGGGAGGTCCTTAGTCGAGCCCGGGCTACTTCTCTTCCTCCCCATCGTCCGTACGATTGTAGTATCGATCTTCTCCCAGGGACCATGCCCCCCCGCGGCCGTTTATATTCTCTATCGGCTCCCGAAAGGGAGGCGCTGGAGAATTATCTGTCCGATTCTCTCAATGCCGGTACTATTGTGCCTTTCTCGTCACCCGCCGGAGCAGGTTTCTTTTTTGTCAAAAAGAAGGACGGTTCGTTACGTCCCTGTATCGATTACCGAGGGCTGAACGAGATTACTATCAAGAACCGTTATCCCTTGCCTTTAATGTCGTCAGCCTTTGAGATCCTACAGGGAGCTAAGATTTTTACCAAACTTGATCTTCGTAACGCATATCATCTAGTTCGTATAAAAGAGGGTGACGAATGGAAGACCGCCTTTAACACGCCCCTCGGTCACTTTGAATATAGGGTCCTCCCCTTCGGTTTGGTCAACGCCACCGCCGTGTTCCAAGCTCTTATCAATGATGTCTTACGAGATTTGCTTAATATTTTTGTTTTTGTCTATCTCGATGACATTCTCATTTTCTCTCCCTCACTGCAGGTTCATGTCCAACACGTTCGTCGAGTCCTCCAGCGTCTATTAGAGAATCGACTCTTTGTCAAGGCGGAGAAATGTTCGTTTCATGTCCTGTCGGTTACGTTTCTGGGTTCAGTCATTTCGGCAGAAGCAATTAGTATGGATCTGGCGAAGGTCCAAGCGGTCACCGAATGGCCCGTTCCTGACTCACGGGTTGTGCTCCAACGCTTTCTTGGTTTTGCCAATTTTTATCGTCGTTTCATACAAGGTTTTAGCCAAGTTGCCGCGCCCCTCACTGCGCTGACGTCTGTCAAGTCCCGCTTTAGATGGTCAGAGGCAGCTCAAGCGGCTTTTGTTCAGCTAAAGACTCTTTTTACTTCCGCTCCTATCTTACTCTCTCCTGACGTCTCGGTACAATTTATAGTCGAGGTCGATGCCTCGGAGGTCAGGGTCACTGTGGAGACACTGGTTGTAGGGCTCCTCCGTTCCTTTTGTCGTTTGGACAGATCATCGAAATTTAGAATATATATGTTCGGCTAAAAGACTCAATGCCCGCCAAGCTCGCTGGGCTCTGTTTTTTACGCGTTTTGATTTTTCCATCTCTTATCGCCCGGGCTCCAAGAATGTCAAGCCTGATGCCCTCTCTCGCCTCTTTGACTCCCCCACTGCAGTTGTAACCCCTGAGGTTATTATTCCTCCTGGTTGTATCGTGGGTGCTACCGTGTGGGGAGTCGAGAGATTGGTCAGACGCACACTATCTCAGGTTTCTGCGGCGCGTAACTGTCCTAGGGACCTCATTTTTGTTCCCTCGTCCGCTCGCCACGCTGTTCTCCAATGGGGACATTCGTCCAAATTGTCTGCCCATCCCGGCGTGCGGGGCTCTCTTGCTTTTATTCGTCAGCGCTTTTGGTGGCCCACTATGGGGCGCGATACGCGTCGCTTTATCGCCTCTTGTGTAACCTGCGCACAAACCAAGACCGGTAATTCTCCCCCGGCTGGTTTGCTTCGACCACTACTTGTTCCAGCTCGACCCTGGTCTCATATTGCACTTGATTTTATTACCGGGCTTCCTCCGTCGGCTGGCAATACGGTTATCCTAACAGTTGTCGATCGCTTTTCTAAATCAGCACGTTTCATCCCACTCACTAAACTTCCTTCTGCCAAAGAGACAGCCCAGATAATGGTGGATCATGTTTTTAAGATACATGGTCTGCCCTCTGACGTGGTTTCTGATAGAGGTCCGCAATTCTCCGCCTTTTTCTGGAAAGAATTTTGCCATCTCATTGGGGCTACTGCCAGCCTCTCGTCGGGTTTTCACCCCCAGACCAATGGGCAAGCCGAGCGCACCAATCAGATTGTTGCCCGCATTCTTCGCAGCCTTGTTCATCGTTGTCCCGCGTCGTGGTCTGAGCAACTAGCCTGGGAAGAGTACGCACACAATTCCCTCCCATCCTCAGCTACAGGTCTTTCGCCTTTCCACTGTTGCCTCGGCTACCAACCTCCTTTGTTTGCGTCTCAGGAGTCTGCGTCCAATTCACCGTCGGTCCAAGCCTATATTGTCCGTTGTAAAAGCACTTGGAGGAGGGTGAGAACTGCACTTCGTCGCTCTAACACTCGCATGAGCATCACTGCCAATAAGCGTCGGGTCAAGAGTCCGCGCTATGTTCGTGGGCAATGTGTGTGGCTTTCCACCGCTAATTTACCCTTACATTCTGAGTCCCGTAAGTTGGCGCCCCGTTTTATCGGGCCGTCTCGTATTATTAAGATCATTAATCCTGTCGCGGTAGGGCTTCGCCTTCCATCCTATCTCCGTCGGGTCCATCCTGTTTTCAATGTTTCGCATATTAAGCCCGTCGTTCGCGCACCCTCTCGTCCTGTTTGTCCACCTGCTCATATTGATGATTCTCCTGTCTACAGGGTTCGCCGCATCCTTGATACGCGCCGCCGAGGTCGTGGTCACCAATACTTAGTCGATTGGGAGGGGTATGGGCCGGAGGAGAGAAGCTGGGTACCCTCCAGGGACATCTTGGACTCTTCGCTCATTGATGATTTCCTCCGTTCTCGCCAGTCCTCCTCCTCGGGAGCGCCAGGAGGCGCTCGTTGAGGAGGGGGTACTGTCATGATCCGGGTTCTTCCCTTCTCTGTCTCCCTCTTGTGGTCACATTACACACTTATTCACTACACTATCACTTTAGTCTCATCAGGTTCAGCTGTTCCCATTTACCTTAATCTCCGTTCACCTGTTCCTCCTTTCCCCTAAACCTCTTACTATTTCTAACCCTCTCCTTGTCTGTCTCTTTGTCAGTTTATTGCTAACTATTCATGCAGAGTACATTCCTCTAACCTCTCTCATCGAGTCGTGTCTTGTCCTGTCCTGTCCTGTGTGGTTCGTGTGGAAGCCTCTTCTCGAGCCGGTATATTTATCTGTTCTCTTACACGCTCACTGAACTCTGCCCTGCCAATTCAGACGCTGAGTTCCTGACCAGACGCGGTATCCAGTCTACGGTACCCTCGCTCTCGGCGGGTCTCTTCTCCCTCTGCAGTCTCCACCGGGACCTCAACTTCGCCTAACGCTTTCCTGCGCTTCTGGAGATCCTGTGACAAGCTATTTGCTGTTTATGTTCTATTTCTACGAGCGAAGTTTTCTGTTTTGACTGTTTCCTGAGAATCTAAGAAGATTTATGTTCCTTATTGATTCAGTGATTCGCCTCTCATTTTCATTAAAGACTGTATCATTGTGAATCTCGCCTTTTGGTCCTCCATCTCTCGTATTATTACAATGGCCTCAGGTGTGACCGATCCACACCAAAAAGCGATCAGGGAGTCTCACTATGGGATATAGACAACCTCCATATTGCTGATTTGCTTAGGACTGATGTCTATGACCCAACTACAGTGATGTTATAAATATTGTGTAAATATAATGCAAATGTAGGATGTTTATGTCACATCTTGATGCATTAATATATAATTCAACTGTGCAGTCATGAATGTGTATATGGGCTAGTGTCGTATAATGTGAACAGTAAAGTATTGATACTTAAACATGAGATAAAGCAGAACTATTGAGAAATAATATTACTCAAGTAGATTAATACTCAAGTAGATTAATAAGTAGTTTTACTCAAGTAATTACTTCACAAGTTACTTTAGTACACCAACAATGCTGCTCAGTGGTCGCATTAAAGCATTTACTCAACAATTACAATTGCATAAATTATGTTATGAAAATAAAGCTAAAAAATGGTTCTACATCAATATTAAAATATGAATAATGAATACATATTAATTTATGTTAGGATTACTTTATTACTAACTAGTGTTCAAGGATAGTATTCTAGGTCTTTATGACAATTTAATGCTGGCTTTAATTTTAATTTGGAATTCCAATAAACAGTTGTTTACTAAAATTATGGAAATGGTAGGATTGACAATTCAAGAGAACAAAACGTAAGAGCTGACAATAGCTTTTCATTTTGTGATTATTTAGACATATCTTGTTAGCACAAAAGCCATCTGTATTGTATAACGACCCATACAATTTCCTGAATATTCACATAACATTTCCTGAATATGTATTGAACTTTTACTGTACCTAAACAGCTGTGTAAAGGCAAACTTTGTTTGAGATTCCTAATTAAAACTTAACTTAAAATGTCTTGCTAAAGAAACACGTCTCATTACACAAGTTGTGTGACACAAAAATACTGCTGACACAATATGATTAGAAACAAACAAAAAACACTTAATCTCATAATGTGGGTGTTGCCTGGCTATGTATGGGATTAAGTCCATCTTTGCATTTAATTATGAGCAACAAGTTAATTTAATGACAATTCTAAAGTATAAATGAACCCAACACCTCTAAACAGTCCTGTTGTCAAAACCTTTTAGCTTGTAAAAGGGTTTGTTCACCCAAAAATGAAATTTCTGCCATTAATTGCTCACTCTCATCTCGTTCCAAACCCGTAAGAAATTATGTTTTAGATGAAATCTGAGAGTTTTCTGTCCCTCCATAGACAGCAATGTCATTGCAAATTTTAAAGCCCAGAAAGATAGTAAAGACATCGTTAAAATAGTCCATATGACTCCAGTAGTTCAAATGTAATGTTATAAAGCAAGAAATGAATACTTTTTGTGCGCAAAAAATCAAACAAAAAAACGACTTTATTCAACAATTTCTTCTCTTCTCTGTCAGATCTCCTACACTATTCGCGTAGTAAACAAAGTTCAGCGCTTCCGGGTTCTATGGCAGAATGCAGCCTCGCTATTGGCTGACGCTGGTCACGTGATCACCATGACACGTGCATGTGATGCTGACGCAGGAGTAGCCAATAGTGAGCTGGCGTAGAACCAGTAAGCGCTGCATTGTTTACACTACGTCAGCGTAGGAGACTGACATGGAAGAGACGAGATTGTTGAATAAAGTCTTTATTTTAAGGGGTTTACGCGCACAAAAAGTATTTTCATCGCTTCATAACATTAAGGTTGAACCTTTGTAGCCACATGGACTATTTTAACGATGTCTTTACTACCTTTCTGGACCTTGAAAGTTGCAATGATGTTGCTGTCTAAAGCTCTCGGATTTCATCAAAAATATCTTAAATTTGTGTTCCGAAAATGAACAAAGGTCTTACGGGTTTGGAACGACATGAGGGTGAGTAATTAATGACAGAATTTTAACGTTTGGGTGAATTAACCCTTTAAATGGCCAAAATGACCTAGTGAGCATTAACCCAATGAAATAACAGGTGGAAAAGAGCCTAATTCTGATTTGATGTTCAGAATTCAATGGAATTCAATGCAAACACATACTCTAAGTATTTACAAACTAAAAATGCTCCAGTGAGCCTGTTCAGCTCAGACAGATGAGGTCAGACAGGTGTAGTCAGACAGGTGTAGTCAGATGGTGTAGTCAGACAGGTGTAGTCAGACAGGTGTAGTCAGACAGGTGTAGTCAGGTGTACTCAGGTGTAGTCAGACAGGTGTAGTCAGACAGGTGTAGTTAGGTGTAAGGAGACAGGTGTAGTCAGACAGGTGTAGTCAGATGGTGTAGTCAGACAGGTGTAGTCAGACAGGTGTAGTCAGAAAGGTGTAGTCAGGTGTACTCAGACAGGTATAGTCAGACAGGTGTAGTCAGGTGTACCCAGACAGGTCTAGGGAGACAGGTGTAGTCAGACAGGTGTAGTCAGGTGTAAGGAGACAGGTGTAGTCAGACAGGTGTAGTCAGACGGTGTAGTCAGTCAGGTGTAGGGAGACAAGTGTAGTCAGACAGGTGTAGTCAGTCAGGTGTAGTCAGACAGGTGTAGGGAGACAGGTGTAGGGAGACAGGTGTAGTCAGTCAGGTGTAGGGAGACAGGTGTAGTCAGACAGGTATAGTCAGACAGGTGTAGGGAGACAGGTGTAGTCAGACAGGTGTAGTCAGATAGGTATAGGGAGACAGGTGTAGTCAGACAGGTGTAGGGAGACAGGTATAGTCAGACAGGTGTAGTCAGACAGGTGTAGGGAGACAGGTGTAGTCAGACAGGTGTAGTCAGACAGGTGTAGGGAGACAGATGTAGTCAGACAGGTGTAGGGAGACCGGTGTAGTCAGACAGGTGTAGTCAGACAGGTGTAGTCAGACAGGTGTAGTCAGACAGGTGTAGTGAGACAGGTGTAGTCAGACAGGTGTAGTCAGACAGGTGTAGGGAGACAGGTGTAGTCAGACAGGTGTAGTCAGGTGTTGTCAGTCAGGTGTAGGGAGACAGTTGTAGGGAGACAGGTGTAGACAGACAGCTGTAGTCAGGTATAGTCAGACAGGTATAGTCAGGTGTAGTCAGTCAGGTGTAGTCAGACAGGTGTAGTTGAGGTGTAGTCAGACAGGTGTAGTCAGACAGGTGTAGTCAGACAGGTGTAGTTGAGGTGTAGTCAGTCAGGTGTAGTCAGACAGGTGTAGTTGAGGTGTAGTCAGACAGGTGTAGGGAGACAGGTGTAGTCAGACAGGTGTAGTCAGACAGGTGTAGTCAGACAGGTGTAGTTGAGGTGTAGTCAGACAGGTGTAGTCAGACGGGTATAGTCAGACAGGTGTAGTTGAGGTGTAGTCAGACAGGTGTAGTCAGTCAGGTGTAGTCAGACAGGTGTAGTTGAGGTGTTTTCTCACCTGTGGGGAATCGCTCAATAACAGGAAGATCGTCCACCTGCAGTGTGGCATTGCCGCCACTTCTTGTAAACTTCACTATGTGGTATTTTCCATCATTCACAAACTTTGATTTCTCCTCTATGTTGATGTCATCTGTGCCCACATTAAATATAGCTGTAACGTAACCTTTTACCTGGAGAAAAACAAAGAGAAACAGGTTGTTGCATTAGTGATATTATAATCTATGCCACCCTCTATTATATAACTGGAACAAGCATGGAATATTTGTTTGATATTAACAATCAATACACGAAATAAAATAAATTTAAATCACATCAAGCTAATAACTTAATCAATTACTTGCACTGCAAGTCAAAGTTATAGACAAACACAATCTGACTGACACAAAAGCAAAATATATCATTGACAGTGCATGCTGGAAAAACATGTGAACTGAATTTAGAAATTTGCAGATCCTTTGGCAGCAAAAACCTCCTGCACTTGCACAAAATTTAGGATAATTTTTAAATCATTCCTCCCTACAAATCTGTTTGAACATGTCTGGGTTATTTTGATTGCAACTCTTCAGGTAATGCCGAAGCGTCTCAATGGGGTTACGGTCAGGACCTTTAACTGGCCATTCCAGAACATTAACCTTCTTCTTTTTAAGCCATTATTTTGTTGATTTCTTGTGTGCCTTGGATCATGGTGTTTTTGAACATGGTGTTGTTGTCATACACTGCCCTGGAGCCGGGTACACCAGCTGGATGTCTAATGGCGCTTTTCCACTACACAGTACCAGCTCGCCTCGGCTCGGCTCGACTCGACTCTGTTTGGTTTTCCACTGTGTAAAAGTTGTACCTGTATCTGCTTTCGGGTACTTTTTTTCGTACCACCTCCGGCGAGGTTCTAAGCGAGCTGAGGCGAGCTAAGGCGATACTAAAATGTGACGTGAAAACAATGCCGACTGCTGATTGGTCAGAGAGAATCGTCACTATTCACTGCGTCATCATTGCACGCGCCAGATTGAGTATCCAGAATAACCCCGCCTTTTTAAAATAGTTTAGCCAGAGATAGTTACTAAACTTACTACTATTATTATGGCAACTCGGAAGAAGTCAAACGAGGAGGTGCAGACATTCCTTTGTTTGGTTGCCGAAGAGAGGATCCAGCGAGAGCTTGATGGGGCAACGAGGAACGAAAGGCGTCGCTATGACGACCGGGTAGTATTTGTGGCGATACTTTCTGCAATGGAAAACGTAACGAAAAGCGAGCCGAGTCGAGGCGAGCCAAGGCGAGTCGAGTCGAATCGAGCTGGTACTGGTAATGGAAAAGCGCCATAAATAAGTTGTTATGCTCGCTCAAAGATCAGTCAGATATTGTGCCTTTTTGCTTAAGTAAGTTGGGTGCAAGTCCTGCATTGGGCTTAGTTACATCCAGACTTGATAAATACGCCCTACACCACATCTTACCCTCTAAAACTACGGCTCAAGGGTTTTTGTATTTGGTTGGTTTATTATATAGACGGGTGTGTGCCTTTCCAAATCCAATCCAATCCACTGAATTTGCAGCATATGGACTCATAGAAACATCTCAAAGATGATCCAGAGAAATGGGATACATTTGTGGAGAAATGGGGAAGGTTTCCAGGAACCATGTTGCATTTTAATTACATTAAAATTAACCCCAGATATCGAGTTTGTGAGTGATATGGAGTAATCTGTTTTCTCTCGCTCAAAGATCAGTCAGATATTGTGCCTTTTTGCATAAAAAGCAACAAATGGCTAATTTATGCAGTGTAATTTAATATATCAGCCCAGATGTTTGTGATATTAAAAATTAAAATTAACAATTTCAGAGAAGAATGATAACTGAGGGCAAATTTGACTAGTATGGAGAGAACATGAAGCATGTTTTGGTAGAAAGTGTGTTTATTTCATTGATTGATAAACTCAATAAACTTAAATAAAATAAATTTATAAAAACAGATCATTTAAGAGGCGGCTCACTGCAGACTCATTGGGCTTAACCCTACCCATAACCCATAACCTTACACATCAAGCTCCGCCCATTACATCTAGAGAGGGGGAGCTAGAAGTCAAGCTCCACCCACTACATCCAGAGAGGGGGGACTAGACGTCAGGCTCCGCCCATTGGCTTTGCAGTGAGCACCACTTGGATATTTTAGGCATTAAACGTAAAAACTCAGTTATTTGTAAAAATAATAAAATAATAAGTAATGTTGTTTTTTTTGAAAATGTAAAAATGCAGAAAGGTTTGTGTGATGGGTGGGTTTCGGAGTCCGGTTAGTGTAAGGGGAGAGAATATACAGTTTTTTACAGTATAAAAATCATTATGTCTATGGAAAGTCCCCATAAAACATGGTCTTGTGGGGAAAACCATACAGGTGATACAACATCTAAAAGCAATTTTGAGAACAGACTTGCACAGTTACTATGGAAACAGCAGTGACAGTGATGAGAGAGGTAGGAGATGCTCTAACACTGAAAGCACACTCACACCTCAAAACACACACACATATTTAATAATGTTGACTGAGCGTATGATAGCATAATCACTGTATCTCCTGAGCCCAGAGTAAAGTCACTGTCACACAGGGGTGAACGAGGCAGAGTCGCGTGCCAGAGCCGCAGTGCTGTTCTGGGATCTGGGGTTTATGTGCGTGTGTGTGTCTGTGTGAAGTGCGCAGCAGCAGCGGGTCTAATCTCGGCGTGTAGTGTGATCCGTGTAAGTTCGTGTCAACGGGCAGGTGTTTAATTGGTGTGCTGGGACTTGCGTGCGACAGACTTCCCAGCGGATCCACGGCAAGAATAAACATACGCACAACATGCTCTAGAAAAACAATGATGGCAGACAGGCACGAAACAAAGAGCTTTCAGATGAATTATCAATCAGAGATGAGCACAAAACTCTGAAAAGCACAACACATACAATTGTCTCATACTGGAATTTAATACATTCATAGCCACCGCAAACAGAACTTTATTTTCTTGAAGAGATGTTTGCAGTTTCAGGACAGAAAGAAAAAAAACATTCACCCTGACTTCTCAAACAATCTCTTCTTTAGTATTCCTGAAGGATGAAAATGGGAATTCACTGTCATTTGAGATGCAAAAGCAAGGTTTCAAGATTCAGGAGCTGGGAAAGAACAATTTTAAAAAAACAATTCTTTAACGGAAAAGTTCAGCCAAAAGTGCAAACTCCAATATTATTCAACTTCTTGCTGTTCAACACCGCTATTACTTTTTGTTCTTTGGAAAACAGAAGGTGAATTTCAGAAGAATATTTTGGCCACTGTTTTCAATATAATAAAAGTGAAGATGTGCTTTTGCATTCATTTTGAAGCTTGAAAGCTGCAAAAGACCAAAATGAAAAATTCCATTACAAAAAATAAATAATAACAATAAAAAAATATCATTCAGTTTCACAGAAAACAGAACATTGTTTAAGTTTGGACTGGTACAACAGGGAGAGACTGAATAAATGCTTTAAAAAAATTGGTAACACTTTCTATGAAATCTTATAATGAATTATAGCCCCATTTATACTTATAAGTAAGTATTACTATTTAATAAATATATTAATAAAGACTCATTAAGACCTTTACTGCATTATAACAACAATTATAGTCACATTTATATTATTTTTATAATTACTTTTAAGTCACGCATTGCTTTTACAATGCTCATAATCCATTATACACTGATTTATAAATGATCAAATATAAAATGGTTGTATATACTTATTCGCTGTACCAATTATTTATCAATTTTGTCTTTAATGGCTAATGTTTGCATTAGAGTTCATGAATGGTAATTATGATTAGTTAAAATCTTTAATATCCTCAGCCATATGCATGACATTGCATATTACAGTTTGAAATTATACTTTTAAAAATGTTGTTTCAGTGTTTTGCTAGTATGTAAAATTTAAAAAATATTTTAAAAAAATGTGTTTGTATGGTTGATTTCTGTGTTTTTCCATTATTTTATTACAGGAATTATTGTTCTGTAGTTACATTTACAAGTAAACAACTCAAAATATATAATAAGCACATCTTCATTTTCTTAACATTTGCTTTAGGAAAATTGCATCCTATGTTTTCACTTTACTCAAAGCCATCAATGATGCATGTATAGAGGTTAGTAACTGTATTATTACTCACAATAAGTATTTATAATAACACAAGACGGCTATTAATAACAATATATTCACTTATTTGACAGAAATAAATCTGAATTACTAAAAACTCATTGTTACTATAATATAATAACATTATAGCAATGCAGGCTGCATCTTACAATACATTCATGGAACCGTACGACTGATTATATTCATACTTATAAATCAGTGTATGATGGATTATGAGCATGTGCATTGAAAAGCAAATGCGTGACTTATAAGTCATTATAAAAATAACATAAACAGGTCTTATTGAGTCTTTATAAATATATGTATAGAAAAGTAACACTTACTTAGAATAAAATGGAGATATATATTTTTTTATATTATATATATATATATATATATATATATTTATATATATTTTTTAACTTTTTGGTGAACAAAGTACTGAACGTGTAAATGTGTAGAGCTGAACCAGACACAGCAAACAAACAAGATGGAGGAGAAAATCAGATGTAATATCCTATGCCCTGAACGAAGGATTGAACTCCTAACACCTGAAATCTGATAATAAGATAATTCTTGCCAATAGAGCCGGCAGCTCTCAGAGCATGATGAGCTCAAAACCTGCGACATAATCCTTGAGCGTTGACAGTGTACAGCCATCATCTAAACACTGTAGAAATATAGCAAGTTTAAAGGCACACTATGTAACTTTTCACCACTAGAGGTCGTTTATTCAAAACAAAGACGTATTTTGAGGACGCCTTGATTCCGCAGGATTGAGTTGTTGTCTTCAGAATATGACGGGACTCGGGCAGAAATCATATTCATGGATGACCGGTGATGTATTAAAGATTTATTAACGTTACGAACGGGAGGAGCCGCTGGAGCGATTGCTAATGAGAGACGAGCGCGACACACAGATCCAGAGCTTTTATTACACCGCAGACGCTTCGCCTCGTTTGTGAGGTAACGCAGCGCTGTTTAATCATATTAGATACATTTGAGTGTGTTGACAGTTGTTATAATGCTACTCTGTGTGTTCACCACTATGGGGCGACTATGAGACACGTGTTACACACTGCAGTGAGCTAGATCGATATTAGGCATTGTAAAAAATGGTACTCGCGTTAAATGGACGAGATTTAAACAATAAGACTAACTGTGTTGAGCTGTATAATAATGATTAGTTTTCTGTCGATGAATGTATCCAAACAGATGCTCACCTGTCTAATCAAATATGTAATATATTAAATCGTCTTCTACATCTTCTATTAATGGTTTCTACGAAATAAAAATCGAGGGTAAAGGGACACAGTCCGTGTCCTGGTTAAAACTGCTTATTTCTCTGGATTTAAACAATCTTAGAAACATTTGGGATAATGTAATTACACAAATCAACAAAATATATAACATTGTTCTAGTGGTTTTTAAATTTCTGATCCAAAAATCTTACATAGTGTGCCTTTAACTGTACACCAATTGGAAAACACAGCCCACTTTAGAGAATAGAGGCGCCTGCAGAAGTGGCTCCAAAATAGCGTTTAAAGCATGCTGGGATATCCCTTCTGACACCTGTGAACACATGCAGGTCCAGCTCTGGCAGAAGATGATGCAATCTTACAAACCAGCGTCTAGTCTGCACCTCTTCTCTTTTGGGCTCTGGAATTGCAGCCCGATCTCATGAAAGTGCGTATCTATACCACGAATGTTATTTCTCGTGTCATTTATACGCCAAAAATAGTTTTTGCGTGCATATGATACGCACTTTATGGCGTGTAATACGCACGCACTCCCCACCCCTAATCCTAACCAAGGGGTTTTCAGTGCGTAGCATATGCACGCAAAAATCATTTTTGGCGTATAAATAGCACGAGAAATAGCATTTGTGCACAGAAAAGCACTTTCATGAGATTGTGTTGGGAATTGCCAATCCGCTGTAAACAAGCAGACGTATGGCCTTTGCTCCCCACTCCACTCTGAGCATCCTGGGATTGACAGAGACCTGAACTCGACCCCTGCTGGTCTCTCTGACAGAAATATTCAAGAGACAACAATTCTTTTGAGTTTCCTGCGGTTAATGTCACACTTCCTACCAAACTCCACATTGCCGTAATTAACCCGTTTAATCCCAAATTTTTCCCAGGCATGAAAATATCCAAATGAGGTGTCATTAGTTGCCCCTTGAAATAATCAATAATTATTTTTTTAAATTTGTATGAAAAATTGTGACCGGTGGGATAATGGGTATATTGGAAATTCTTATAAAACCTTGATATTTAACACACTTCTCTCATCTTTACTTATCTATGACCACACTCAACAAAACTGAATAATTGTGAATTCATATATTAATACTAGACACCTTAAAGATAATGTGTACCAAAAACCCTTGTAATGTTTTTGTTAACATCCTTTACTACCCCTTTGTGTTGGAGCTGTGATGCAGCCATCATCTACTGATGTTACAAACAAGACTTAAACTGCTCTGGTCATGTGACATTTTGCACTAACTATGTGAAACAACAATAACATTTTTAGAGCTTCATATATGAACACTGGTTCACTGTTGTGACCGTTGGGGTTAAACGGCACAAGGGTCAGTTTTTCAGAGGAGCGGGGCAGTTTTCCAGATCAGCTGGGCAGTTTTCAGAGGAGCTGGGCAGTTTTCCAGATCAGCTGGGCAGTTTTCAGAGGAGCTGGGCAGTTTTCCAGATCAGCTGGGCAGTTTTCCAGAGGAGCTGGGCAGTTTTCCAGAGGAGCTGGGCAGTTTCCCAGAGGAGCTGGGCGGTTTTCCAGAGGAGCTGGGCAGTTTGCCAGAGGAGCTGGGCAGTTTCCCAGATCAGCTGGGCAGTTTTCCAGAGGAGCTGGGCAGTTTCCCAGAGGAGCTGGGCAGTTTTCCAGAGGAGCTGGGCAGTTTTCCAGATCAGCTGGGCAGTTTTCCAGAGGAGCTGGGCAGTTTTCCAGAGGAGCTGGGCAGTTTTCCAGAGGAGCTGGGCAGTTCCCTTTCGAAGGGAACTCAACAATACGTCAACGACGTTATGGGGAACGCCTCAAGCGTGACAGGTGTCTGAAATCACTATCAAATCACGTCAATCACCTTGACCGGCGACAGCCCGTGAATCATTAGAGTAATGATTAACGTGCGACCTGGAAGTATATAAGGGCGCCTTGCAACATGACAAATCATCTCATCGTCTTCAGGGACTGTTTGTTTGAAACGCTATTCAAGTATACGGGAAGGTAAGAGAAAGATGAAACGCACAGCTAAGGCAGATTGTTTTCGTAAGTGTGCCGACCCGTGTCCGAGGTTTCTGACACTGGCCGACACACACGAGCTGTGCGTTTTTTGCTTGGGTGAAGAGCACGCACGGGAGGTTCTCGAGGGAGCCCTCTGTGCGAACTGCGAGCGTTTTTCTCTTAAAACGCTCCGCTCTCGTCTGGCCCTCTTCTCGAGTGAAGGGGGTTCAGCGTCTGGACCTCATGGTGCGGGTCCCGCTCGTGCCGAGGCCGAGCGGCGACTTACATCATGGGGCTCCCAGATGGAGCTCGTTGATCGCCTCGAGAGGGTTGTTAACCTCTCAGATGATTCGACGGCTGACGAGGGCGAACTGCAGGTCGATGGGGAAGATTACTCACCGACTGTACCTGCAGTTGATGCTCTTCAGGACGCGCAGGAGATGGCTGAGGAGGTTTATGATCAGGGAGATCCTGAACCTCCTCAGCCATCCTGCCCCGTGTATGCAGAGCTGATGGATGTGATGGAGCGCGCTGCCAACAGGCTGCAGCTGCCTTGGCAGCGCGCTAGAGGAGAGATCGCTCGCGGTAGGCTCGACGATCGGTTTCTCCCCGGCCATACACCACCAGCTCAGGTGAGCCTTCCATTCCTTCCTGATCTTCACACGGAGATCGAGAGGGCATGGAAGAGCCCATACTCTGCCCGTATTCACCGACATCAGCGGTCCAGTTTCGCTGATGTCGAGGGGATCGGAGAGCATGGGTACGTGTCAATGCCGCCCATTGACGAGACGTTCGTGAACTATCTTGTGTCTGGGCGGGCAGCGACACTGAAAGCTCCAACCCTGCCATCCAAACCGCTGAGAACAACGGCTCGTTTGAATGGCAGAGCATACACGGCAGCAGGTCAGGCCGGTGCTGCACTGCACACCATGGCAGTATTACAGGCGTACCAGGCCGACCTGCTGGGGGATCTCGACCAGGGTGCAGGGATGTCCCCTGAGGCAGTGGCTGAGCTGCGCCGCACCACAGATCTGGCTCTCCGGGCTACCAAGCAAACCGCTGCCGCGATTGGACGGTCGATGGCGGCGATGGTGGCCACGGAGAGGCATCTGTGGTTAAATCTAGCCGACATCGGGGAGAAAGAAAAAGCCTTTCTCCACGATTCGCCGGTTTCGCCTTCCGAACTCTTCGGCACCTCCGTAGAGGCGGTGGTGGGGAAGTTCAGGGAGGCGAAGACGCGCTCAGCAGCATTTAAAACTTGTATACCGCTGAGATCCGCGTCCGTACCCCGGCAAGCGGGAGGGCCTGGCCCTTCACGGTCTGAGGACCGTAGGCAGGGCCAGCGAGCCAGTGTCGCCTCTTGTGCGCCCCCTCCCTTGAGGAGCAGGTCGCAGAGAAGGCGTGACTCCCGCAACAGAAGAGATTTGAGGGAGGTTATCCAGCGCAAACGCACACAGCGTCGGTAATGGATAACCTCCCCGGAGGGTCACGAAATCTGCCCTCTCTCTTCTGACCCCCAGGCGTTCATAACATCAGGCCTGGGGATCGGGCTATGATGAGAACTATGTTCTGATGGCCCACCTAGGCTTGGTTAGTGGAAACGCCCCTTTCAGGCATGTAAAGTGGCGGATCCCAGGTTTGTAAAGAACTATCTGGCGAGTCTTCACTTTGCACGCCGCAGGTGAGCTGCTGGTCTTTTCAAAGAGTATTTTTTGTGATTAAATAAAAAAAAAAAAACATATTTCTCTTTACAGACCTCGTTCCCTGTATAGAGTCATGGGGTCATGTCAAGGTAATAAGGTAAGAGAACTTTATTGGATTATCAGGGCCCTGAAGTTCCCCGTTAGGTGGCCAGAACGGTAACTGTGTTAGCCTTCGGGCTGCTAGCCACCTCAGGGTAGAGTGGTTGGTCTCTCTCTTAAAATTGTTTTACTTAGAGTGTTGACTGACGCTAGAGCTTCAGATAGATCTTATGTCAAATAGGCCTCCGTGGTATATATGTCTTTACTGAGCAGGGTTAGGCCATCTTTCGCTTCACGAAGAAGACTGGGTTTCCTGCCCGACCCTGCCGTGCAGAACTGGCCTACGGATTTAGGCCGCCAGTTTAGGCTTCACTCACCTCGCTGAGCTACTGCTCGAGCGCTAGGTTGTAGGTGGTTGGCTTTCATTCAAGCCCCACTCCCCTAGGTTGGGCACAGATACATTTCTGTCACCCCTAGAGCCGCTGCCAGGCCCGCACCCTGGTAACCTCAGGGTGAGGTGTGAGTATTTCCCTGTGATACAGGTAGGTCTGAGCACTTCACTCCCAGTTCTGTTTTATCCTACCTCGCACCACTATGGCTCGGGTCGAGTATGAAGTAAGCTTCACTTCTTCTTTGGTCGAAGTACGCTCCCCAGAAGCTAGAGCATTGCCCTGAGCTGACGCCCATGCATAGATGGTAGGCCCCTGACTAACTGGGGCCTCCGTTGAGGCAGAGTGGCGTATGTTGTACTCCCCTTGTTTTAAGGGTGCTAGCTTTCTTGCGGAGTACACTGCCATGGGCAATGTGATTACGCACCAGGATGCTGTAGGCGCTGTGTAAACAGTTTATCTGCCAACGAAGGCCATTAGGTAGTAGGCCTCAGCAGGCCTCCTTGATTGGACAGCCCCCTAGAGGGCACTGTAGGCCAGCTCACTTTACGTGGTTGGCCTTGGTGGTTCGGGCAGTTGACTCACTGATGGGTAGTAGGCCTTAAACAGGCCTCCTCGGAGGTGAGTCCCAACATTGTGGGACATACCTTATAGCGCTACTGGAAGCCCATTAGTAAATTATGCTTGTGTAGTATGGTTCCCAACAGTGTACTTTATGGCAGAATATGACTTGCTATTAGCTAGTAGGCCCGACCAGGCCTCCCTGATAGGCGAGTCCCCAGCTGGCTGGCCTTAGCAGGCCACCTTATACTATCACCCGGACTCAGGGCTCAAAGCTACCAGTGGTTATCAGGTAGTAGGCCACTCAGGCCTCCCTGAAGGTGAATTCCCACTTAAGATGCTTATCAGGTAGTGGACCTCACCTGGCCGCCCTGAAGGCGAATTCCCACTTACGTTGGCTATCAGGTAGTAGGCCTCTCTGGGCCTCCCTGAATGTGAGCTTCCAAATATTGTGGCTGTCAGGTAGTAGGCCGCTCTGGGCCTCCCTAGGATGTGGGCTCCCAAACATTTTGGCTGTCAAAGGTAGTAGGCCTCACCAGGCCTCCCTGAAGGTGAGTTCCCACATACTGTGATTATCAGGTAGTAGGCTCCTCCAGGCCTCCTTGAATGAGAACGGTCAGGTAGTAGGCCTCACTAGGCCTCCCTGAAGGTGAGTTCCCACAGTTTGTGGTTACCAGGTAGTAGGCCTCTCCAGGCCTCCCTGAAGGTGAGCTCCCCACATACTGTGGTTGTAGGGTAGCAGGCCTCACCGGGCCTCCCTGAAGGTGAGTTCCCACGTACTGTGGTTATCAGGTAGTAGGCCTCTCTTGGCCTCTCTGAAGGTGAGCACCCCACATATTGTGGTTATCAGGTAGTAGGCCTCTCTGGGCCTCCCCGAAGGTGAGCACCCCACATACTGTTGTTATCAGGTAGTAGGCCTCACGTGCCTCCCTGAAGGTGAATTCCCACTTACGTTGGCTATCAGGTAGTAGGCCTCTCCGGGCCTCCCTGTAACGTTCCCTAGTGGTGCTGGGTTTATGAAGCTAGTGGTCTCTTGCTATCAGTTTCAGCTAGCCTTAATAGGCAGCTGCTGAAGGCGAGCTTGCGCCCTGGCTCGCTAAAGTGTTCATTCTCTGCTATTGGTTCCCTCCCGCAACCTTTTCTGCCTACAGCCTGGTTTGCCTACCAGGCAGACCTTGTGCTCCCCTCACCGAGGGTCTCTATGAGCATGCGGCTTCCTGAGTCTGGTCAGACGGTCGTAGGCGTCTCGTGAGGCCTCCCAGTTTGATCAGCCCTTAGGCCTTCACAGGCCTCCTCAGTGTTTTGAAACACAGACACTGGGTTGATCCGTGGACCGAGTAGAGAAACTCCCCTCGCTAGCAAGGGTTGAAAAGCACTATGCTGAGTCATACTCTCCGGGATATCCCGTCTCTGAGATCCGGGCCGAGTGGTTCTCTGCCAGCTTCGCAGTCCCTCGGGTTGGATGCCTTACTTAAGGCAATTGTCCAGAGGCTCTGTCTTCAGACAGACAGGATTTGGCCAGACTAGGTGTCTATGTACTGACGCCAGGTCAGGCCGTCCTGGTGGCATTTCGGGGTGAGTACGCTCCCCTGAATAGTGACTGGCTGGGGTTCCTTCGGGTTCCCTAGCCACATTCCCTAGAAGGGACCCCTTCTAATTGGAAGCTATGGTTCCAGGCCCGGAGCCGGCCCAGGTAGGCCTTTCATTTAACCATGTTTATGAAGGGTTTTCCTGTGAGGCTGTAGCTTGTGCTATGACCGTAGGGTTGCTGTCACTGACAGCCAAGTGTGACCTGAGGGTGAGTGGTTCTAGCGTTTCATTTGAAGTTGCTGGTTCTGACCTTTGTCACTGCCACTTGGCATGCACTCCCCTTAGCATGGCGGCGTTGGTATATCGTTCCCCATAACGTCGTTGACCTATTGTTGAGTTCCCTTCGAAAGGGAACGTCTCAGGTTACGACTGTAACCTATGTTCCCTGAGAACAGGGAATGAGACAATACGTCTCCCTGCCATGCCTCGGGGCTTGCCTACCGTACAGTCCCTTCAGACGATAAGGTGATTTGTCATGTTGCAAGGCGCCCTTATATACTTCCAGGTCGCACGTTAATCATTACTCTAATGATTCACGGACTGTCGCCGGTCAAGGTGATTGACGTGATTTGATAGTGATTTCAGACACCTGTCACGCCTGAGGCGTTCCCCATAACGTCGTTGACGTATTGTCTCGTTCCCTGTTCTCAGGAACATAGGTTACAGTCGTAACCTGAGACGTTTTCCAGAGGAGCGGGGCAGTTTTCCAGATCAGCTGGGCAGTTTTCCAGTGGAGCTGGGCAGTTTTCCACAGGAGCTGGGCAGTTATCCAGAGGAGCGGTGCAGTTTTCCAGAGGAGCGGGGCAGTTTTCCAGAGGAGCTGGGCAGTTTTCCAGAGGAGCTGGACAGTTTTCCAGAGGAGCTGGGCAGTTTTTCAGAGGAGCTGGGCAGTTTTCCAGAGGAGCTGGGCAGTTTTCCAGATCAACTGGGCAGTTTTCCAGAGGACCTGGGCAGTTTTTCAGAGGAGCTGGGCAGTTTTCCAGATCAGCTGGGCAGTTTTTCAGAGGAGCTGGGCAGTTTTCCAGATCAGCTGGGCAGTTTTCTAGAGGAGCTGGGCAGTTTTCCAGAGGAGCTGGGCAGTTTTCCAGATCAGCTGGGCAGTTTTCCAGATCAGCTGGGCAGTTTTCTAGAGGAGCTGGGCAGTTTTCCAGATAAGCTGGGCAGTTTTCTAGAGGAGCTGGGCAGTTTTCCAGATCAGCTGGGCAGTTTTTCAGAGGAGCTGGGCAGTTTTCCAGATCAGCTGGGCAGTTTTCCAGTGGAGCTGGGCAGTTTTCCAGAGGAGCTGGGCAGTTTTCCAGAGGAGCTGGGCAGTTTTTCAGAGGAGCTGGGCAGTTTTCCAGAGGAGCTGGGCAGTTTTCCAGAGGAGCTGGGCAGTTTTCCAGATCAGCTGGGCAGTTTTCCAGATCAGCTGGGCAGTTTTTCAGAGGAGCTGGGCAGTTTTCCAGATCAGCTGGGCAGTTTTCTAGAGGAGCTGGGCAGTTTTCCAGAGGAGCTGGGCAGTTTTCCAGATCAGCTGGGCAGTTTTCCAGATCAGCTGGGCAATTTTTCAGAGGAGCTGGGCAGTTTTCTAGATCAGCTGGGCAGTTTTGCCAGATCAGCTGGGCAGTTTTCTAGAGGAGCTGGGCAGTTTTCCAGATCAGCTGGGCAGTTTTCCAGAGGAGCTGGGCAGTTTTCCAGAGGAGCTGGGCAGTTTTCCAGAGGAGCTGGGCAGTTTTCCAGATCAGCTGGGCAGTTTTCCAGATCAGCTGGGCAGTTTTTCAGAGGAGCTGGGCAGTTTTCCAGATCAGCTGGGCAGTTTTCTAGAGGAGCTGGGCAGTTTTCCAGAGGAGCTGGGCAGTTTTCCAGATCAGCTGGGCAGTTTTCCAGATCAGCTGGGCAATTTTTCAGAGGAGCTGGGCAGTTTTCTAGATCAGCTGGGCAGTTTTGCCAGATCAGCTGGGCAGTTTTCTAGAGGAGCTGGGCAGTTTTCCAGATCAGCTGGGCAGTTTACCAGAGGAGCTGGGCAGTTTTTCAGAGGAGCTGGGCAGTTCTCCAGAGGAGCTGGGCAGTTTTCCAGAGGAGCTGGGAAGTTTTCCAGAGGAGCGAGGCAGTTTTCCAGAGGAGCTGGGCAGTTTTCCAGATCAGCTGGGCAGTTTTCCAGAGGAGCTGGGCAGTTTTTCAGAGGAAAGGGGCAGTTTTCCAGAGGAGTGGGGCAGTTTTCCAGATCAGCTGGGCAGTTTTCCAGATCAGCTGGGCAGTTTTCCAGAGGAGCTGGGCAGTTTTCCAGATCAGCTGGGCAGTTTTCCAGAGGAGCTTGGCAGTTTTCCAGATCAGCTGGGCAGTTTTGCCAGATCAGCTGGGCAGTTTTCCAGAGGAGCTGGGCAGTTTTCCAGAGGAGCGAGGCAGTTTTCAAGAGGAGCCGGGCAGTTTTTCAGAGGAGCTGGGCAGTTTTCCAGATCAGCTGGGCAGTTTTCTAGAGGAGCTGGGCAGTTTTCCAGAGGAGCTGGGCAGTTTTCCAGATCAGCTGGGCAGTTTTCCAGATCAGCTGGGCAATTTTTCAGAGGAGCTGGGCAGTTTTCCAGATCAGCTGGGCAGTTTTGCCAGATCAGCTGGGCAGTTTTCTAGAGGAGCTGGGCAGTTTTCCAGATCAGCTGGGCAGTTTTCCAGAGGAGCTGGACAGTTTTCCAGATCAGCTGGGCAGTTTTCCAGATCAGCTGGGCAGTTTACCAGAGGAGCTGGGCAGTTTTTCAGAAGAGCTGGGCAGTTCTCCAGAGGAGCTGGGCAGTTTTCCAGAGGAGCTGGGAAGTTTTCCAGAGGAGCGAGGCAGTTTTCCAGAGGAGCTGGGCAGTTTTCCAGATCAGCTGGGCAGTTTACCAGAGGAGCTGGGCAGTTTTTCAGAGGAGCTGGGCAGTTCTCCAGAGGAGCTGGGCAGTTTTCCAGAGGAGCTGGGAAGTTTTCCAGAGGAGCGAGGCAGTTTTCCAGAGGAGCTGGGCAGTTTTCCAGATCAGCTGGGCAGTTTTCCAGAGGAGCTGGGCAGTTTTCCAGAGGAGTGGGGCAGTTTTCCAGATCAGCTGGGCAGTTTTCCAGATCAGCTGGGCAGTTTTCCAGAGGAGCTGGGCAGTTTTCCAGATCAGCTGGGCAGTTTTCCAGAGGAGCTTGGCAGTTTTCCAGATCAGCTGGGCAGTTTTCCAGAGGAGCTGGGCAGTTTTTCAGAGGAAAGGGGCAGTTTTCCAGAGGAGTGGGGCAGTTTTCCAGATCAGCTGGGCAGTTTTCCAGATCAGCTGGGCAGTTTTCCAGAGGAGCTGGGCAGTTTTCCAGATCAGCTGGGCAGTTTTCCAGAGGAGCTTGGCAGTTTTCCAGATCAGCTGGGCAGTTTTGCCAGATCAGCTGGGCAGTTTTCCAGAGGAGCTGGGCAGTTTTCCAGAGGAGCGAGGCAGTTTTCAAGAGGAGCCGGGCAGTTTTTCAGAGGAGCTGGGCAGTTTTCCAGATCAGCTGGGCAGTTTTCTAGAGGAGCTGGGCAGTTTTCCAGAGGAGCTGGGCAGTTTTCCAGATCAGCTGGGCAGTTTTCCAGATCAGCTGGGCAATTTTTCAGAGGAGCTGGGCAGTTTTCCAGATCAGCTGGGCAGTTTTGCCAGATCAGCTGGGCAGTTTTCTAGAGGAGCTGGGCAGTTTTCCAGATCAGCTGGGCAGTTTTCCAGAGGAGCTGGACAGTTTTCCAGATCAGCTGGGCAGTTTTCCAGATCAGCTGGGCAGTTTACCAGAGGAGCTGGGCAGTTTTTCAGAAGAGCTGGGCAGTTCTCCAGAGGAGCTGGGCAGTTTTCCAGAGGAGCTGGGAAGTTTTCCAGAGGAGCGAGGCAGTTTTCCAGAGGAGCTGGGCAGTTTTCCAGATCAGCTGGGCAGTTTACCAGAGGAGCTGGGCAGTTTTTCAGAGGAGCTGGGCAGTTCTCCAGAGGAGCTGGGCAGTTTTCCAGAGGAGCTGGGAAGTTTTCCAGAGGAGCGAGGCAGTTTTCCAGAGGAGCTGGGCAGTTTTCCAGATCAGCTGGGCAGTTTTCCAGAGGAGCTGGGCAGTTTTTCAGAGGAGCTGGGCAGTTTTCCAGAGGAGCTGGGAAGTTTTCCAGAGGAGCGAGGCAGTTTTCCAGAGGAGCTGGGCAGTTTTCCAGATCAGCTGGGCAGTTTTCTAGAGGAGCTGGGCAGTTTTCCAGATCAGCTGGGCAGTTTTTCAGAGGAGCTGGGCAGTTTTCCAGATCAGCTGGGCAGTTTTCCAGTGGAGCTGGGCAGTTTTCCAGAGGAGCTGGGCAGTTTTCCAGAGGAGCTGGGCAGTTTTTCAGAGGAGCTGGGCAGTTTTCCAGAGGAGCTGGGCAGTTTTCCAGATCAGCTGGGCAGTTTTCCAGATCAGCTGGGCAGTTTTTCAGAGGAGCTGGGCAGTTTTCCAGATCAGCTGGGCAGTTTTCTAGAGGAGCTGGGCAGTTTTCCAGAGGAGCTGGGCAGTTTTCCAGATCAGCTGGGCAGTTTTCCAGATCAGCTGGGCAATTTTTCAGAGGAGCTGGGCAGTTTTCTAGATCAGCTGGGCAGTTTTGCCAGATCAGCTGGGCAGTTTTCTAGAGGAGCTGGGCAGTTTTCCAGATCAGCTGGGCAGTTTTCCAGAGGAGCTGGGCAGTTTTCCAGATCAGCTGGGCAGTTTTCCAGATCAGCTGGGCAGTTTACCAGAGGAGCTGGGCAGTTTTTCAGAGGAGCTGGGCAGTTCTCCAGAGGAGCTGGGCAGTTTTCCAGAGGAGCTGGGAAGTTTTCCAGAGGAGCGAGGCAGTTTTCCAGAGGAGCTGGGCAGTTTTCCAGATCAGCTGGGCAGTTTTCCAGAGGAGCTGGGCAGTTTTTCAGAGGAAAGGGGCAGTTTTCCAGAGGAGTGGGGCAGTTTTCCAGATCAGCTGGGCAGTTTTCCAGATCAGCTGGGCAGTTTTCCAGAGGAGCTGGGCAGTTTTCCAGATCAGCTGGGCAGTTTTGCCAGATCAGCTGGGCAGTTTTCTAGAGGAGCTGGGCAGTTTTCCAGATCAGCTGGGCAGTTTTCCAGAGGAGCTGGACAGTTTTCCAGATCAGCTGGGCAGTTTTCCAGATCAGCTGGGCAGTTTACCAGAGGAGCTGGGCAGTTTTTCAGAAGAGCTGGGCAGTTCTCCAGAGGAGCTGGGCAGTTTTCCAGAGGAGCTGGGAAGTTTTCCAGAGGAGCGAGGCAGTTTTCCAGAGGAGCTGGGCAGTTTTCCAGATCAGCTGGGCAGTTTACCAGAGGAGCTGGGCAGTTTTTCAGAGGAGCTGGGCAGTTCTCCAGAGGAGCTGGGCAGTTTTCCAGAGGAGCTGGGAAGTTTTCCAGAGGAGCGAGGCAGTTTTCCAGAGGAGCTGGGCAGTTTTCCAGATCAGCTGGGCAGTTTTCCAGAGGAGCTGGGCAGTTTTTCAGAGGAAAGGGGCAGTTTTCCAGATCAGCTGGGCAGTTTTCCAGATCAGCTGGGCAGTTTTCCAGAGGAGCTGGGCAGTTTTCCAGATCAGCTGGGCAGTTTTCCAGAGGAGCTTGGCAGTTTTCCAGAGGAGCTGGGCAGTTTTCCAGATCAGCTGGGCAGTTTTCCAGAGGAGCTGGGCAGTTTTCCAGAGGAGCGAGGCAGTTTTCAAGAGGAGCCGGGCAGTTTTTCAGAGGAGCTGGGCAGTTTTCCAGATCAGCTGGGCAGTTTTCTAGAGGAGCTGGGCAGTTTTCCAGAGGAGCTGGGCAGTTTTCCAGATCAGCTGGGCAGTTTTCCAGATCAGCTGGGCAATTTTTCAGAGGAGCTGGGCAGTTTTCCAGATCAGCTGGGCAGTTTTGCCAGATCAGCTGGGCAGTTTTCTAGAGGAGCTGGGCAGTTTTCCAGATCAGCTGGGCAGTTTTCCAGAGGAGCTGGACAGTTTTCCAGATCAGCTGGGCAGTTTTCCAGATCAGCTGGGCAGTTTACCAGAGGAGCTGGGCAGTTTTTCAGAAGAGCTGGGCAGTTCTCCAGAGGAGCTGGGCAGTTTTCCAGAGGAGCTGGGAAGTTTTCCAGAGGAGCGAGGCAGTTTTCCAGAGGAGCTGGGCAGTTTTCCAGATCAGCTGGGCAGTTTTCCAGAGGAGCTGGGCAGTTTTTCAGAGGAAAGGGGCATTTTTCCAGAGGAGTGGGGCAGTTTTCCAGATCAGCTGGGCAGTTTTCTAGAGGAGCTGGGCAGTTTGCCAGATCAGCTGGGCAGTTTTCCAGAGAGCTGGGCAGTTTTCCAGATCAGCTGGGCAGTTTTCTAGAGGAGCTGGGCAGTTTTCCAGAGGAGCTGGGCAGTTTTCCAGATCAGCTGGGCAGTTTTCCAGATCAGCTGGGCAATTTTTCAGAGGAGCTGGGCAGTTTTCCAGATCAGCTGGGCAGTTTTGCCAGATCAGCTGGGCAGTTTTCTAGAGGAGCTGGGCAGTTTTCCAGATCAGCTGGGCAGTTTTCCAGAGGAGCTGGACAGTTTTCCAGATCAGCTGGGCAGTTTTCCAGATCAGCTGGGCAGTTTACCAGAGGAGCTGGGCAGTTTTTCAGAAGAGCTGGGCAGTTCTCCAGAGGAGCTGGGCAGTTTTCCAGAGGAGCTGGGAAGTTTTCCAGAGGAGCGAGGCAGTTTTCCAGAGGAGCTGGGCAGTTTTCCAGATCAGCTGGGCAGTTTTCCAGAGGAGCTGGGCAGTTTTTCAGAGGAAAGGGGCATTTTTCCAGAGGAGTGGGGCAGTTTTCCAGATCAGCTGGGCAGTTTTCTAGAGGAGCTGGGCAGTTTGCCAGATCAGCTGGGCAGTTTTCCAGAGAGCTGGTCAGTTTTCCAGATCAGCTGGGCAGTTTTCCAGAGGAGCTTGGCAGTTTTCCAGAGGAGCTGGGCAGTTTTCCAGATCAGCTGGGCAGTTTTCCAGAGGAGCTGGGCAGTTTTCCAGAGGAGCGAGGCAGTTTTCAAGAGGAGCCGGGCAGTTTTCCAGAGGAACTGGGCAGTTTTCCAGATCAGCTGGGCAGTTTTCCAGATCAGCTGGGCAGTTTTCCAGAGGAGCCGGGCAGTTTTCCAGAGCAACTGGGCAGTTTTCCAGATCAGCTGGGCAGTTTTCCAGAGGAGCTGGGCAGTTTTCCAGATCAGCTGGGCAGTTTTCCAGATCAGCTGGGCAGTTTTGCAGAGGCGCTGGGCAGTTTTCCAGATCAGCTGGGCAGTTTTCTAGAGGAGCTGGGCAGTTTTCCAGATCAGCTGGGCAGTTTTCCAGAGGAGCTGGGCAGTTTTCCAGAGGAGCTGGACAGTTTTTCAGAGGAGCTGGGCAGTTTTCCAGAGGAGCTGGGCAGTTTTCCAGAGGAGCTGGGCAGTTTGCCAGATCAGCTGGGCAGTTTTCCAGAGGAGCTGGGCAGTTTTCCAGAGGAGCTGGGCAGTTTTTTCAGATCAGCTGGATGTGTTGCTGTCCTCTTTCCCCTTTCATACTCTAGTTTTTGGCAACTTCAACATCCACCTGGAGAAGCCTTATGCTGCAGATTTCTTCGTGTTATCTTCGAAAGCTGTGCTACTCACAAATTAGTCCCTTGGCTAAGTCCACTACATACGCTTTGGTTAATCCTCTTCACATTTCTGCTCTTTTCTTTACTACATTTATTTTACAACTCCCTTCTTGTGTACCACTCTGAATTCGGACGAAACCTTTATGCTCACTTTCTCACTTCCTCCTTTCTTATTTTGTCATCCTATCTTTTCTCCCTCACCCAATTTACATCATTTACAACCGTAAACACTTTATGCTCCACTTTTACATCTGGTCTAGACAATATCTCCAGGTCAGTGTGTGCTACTCCGTCCAAACCCTGGTTATCCAATGTTCTTCACAGGGCTCCAAATTAACTTTTTTACTTGGTAGCACATGTGCTCAAAACTTCAAAAAGTTAGGAGCACACCAAAAATTAAGGAGCACCACAACTACAATTTATATATATATATATATATATTAAAAGATTTATTTTATTTAAAAACTGTACCTTTTTTGTAGAGAAATGAATATAGTAGTGATGCACCGATCATGATTTTTCATTGCAGATTCCGATTTTTTTTACAAGCAAATTGGCCATTTCTGATATCAACTGCTGAATTTTTTTTCTTTGTTTAAGCAAATTTATTATTTTTTATTTGCTATATATCAGGCCAAACTGGCCTTAAAAAAGCCATTTTAAATTAGAGTCAACCACTGCATTTTAATCACGATCCAAACAAAGATGCTACACACACATGTAGCCTGAGCAGGTGTTTTGATTTTAATAAGATTGCATAATTTCAAGACTTAGAGCAAATAAAGAATGGTCTGACTTTAGCTTTGTAAAATTATTTTGCACAAGACACACCTGCACAGAAAAAATACAGATGGAGTGAATGAAAATGCAAATTCACTCTCTGACAGCTGATGGAAAAGAAGCGTTTCTTTGGGTCCTGCTGTAATAAAGCAGCTGCGCATATAAACACGACTTAATAAGGAGGTAAGAGGAAAAGAAAATGCCATCGAAACTATCCTCAAGTGAGTCAGTTTCCTTCAGAGATACATTAATGTAAATCCCCACCCCAATTCAATATATATATTTTTCTTCCTATATTTCGAGCGTCACGAACAGTGATCTTGCTGTGTCTGGTATTTTCTTTGCTGTGTGTCTGCGCTCTCTTCTTTACGTTCGTCTTCAGCGTGTCCCATATCTCTGGCCTGTGTTAACGTCCGGTTAACAGGCTTCATAATATTTTACTCAAATTAAATTTCGGGAAATGATTGCAATGCAATTTGTTTGCAAGTCTAGAATAGAGATTAGCCAAAATGAAACTAAAAATGAAATGAAACTGGCTCTTGCGGTCATGTGTTTGAGGCACAAACCAACAGTTTATGATATTGGTCGACCAGTGCATGTGTAGAAAAAAGGTCGTACCACATGAATTACTTGCACTTGCACAAATGCTCCTAAACAAATTGAGGTTGCACAGATTCAATTTTCGGGAGCATATGTGAAGGTCACAATTTTGAGCCTTGCTTCATGAACAACCCATCATCTCCCACCTTCTACAAGCCATTTCTCCTACACTTCTACTGGCACTCACACACATAATCAACACATCTCTCCTCACAGGCACTTTCCCCATCATATTCAAGCAGCTGCGTAAAAAACCTTTTCTAATCACTTAAATCATAGAAAGTTAAAGGCCTGACTCTCTCCTCCAGTTCATAGCAAAAACACCTGGTTGAAAACAACTCGTTCATCTTTCTTTTTCACAGAACAACCGGGCTGGACAACAACTTATCAGGATTTAAAAGTGTCCACTCAACAAGGCCTGCCTTGTTATCGGTCACTGAAGCTCTGCAGATTGAGAAAGCTGTTCCCTCATTCTGCTAGATCGATCTGCAGGTTTTGACTCCATTAACGATCACAGGTAAGTATCTCAAGGTTACCTGGAGGGAGAAGATATCTAAAGCCCATCAGCTGGTCACAGGGGTACCCCAAGGCTCTGTTCTAGGACCCCTCCTTTTCTCCATATTCACTACATCACTGGGACTCACTACACAGGAACATGGTTTCTCATGCAGTTGCTTTGCCTTCCATTTCAACCACACAATCCCAAAATAGCTGCACAGACTGACTGGCAGACATCTCAGCATGGGTGAAAGAACATCACCTGCAACTCAATCTAGCGAAGAAAGAGCCTCGCGTCTTCCCACTGTGGTGGTACAGCACAATTTCACTATCCAAATAGAATCACCTACATTGACGTTCAAAAGATTTTTAATGTTTTTAAAAGAAGTCTCTTATGCTCACCAAGGCTGCACTTATTTGATTAAAAATAGAAAAAAACTGTAATATTGTTAAATATTATTATAATGTAAAATAACTGTTTTCTATGTGAATATATATTAAACTGTAATTTATGCCTGTGATCAAAACTGAATTTTCAGCATCATTACTCCAGTCTTCAGTGTCACATGATCCTTCAGAAATCACTATAATATGATGATTTCCTGCTCAAGAAACGTTTATGATTATTATCAGTGTTGAAAACAGTAAAAATAAATAAATAAATAAATTAGGACTCTTTGATCAATAGAAAGTTCAGAAGAACAGCATTTATCTGAAATAGAAAGCTTTTTAACATTAAACCCTACCGTTCAAAAGTTTGGGGTTAGTAAGATAAATAATAGGGTAAAATAAATCAATACTTATTCAGCAAGGATGCATTAAATTGATCAAAAGTTACAGTGAAGACATTTATAATGTTACAAAAGATTCTCACTTTGACAAATTTTCATTTGAGAGAAGCTATCATCTCATCACAGAAGACGGTCAACCCGTCAAAATAAAAGTTTGGTTTAACTTAAATAAACTGCGGTAGAAATATATTACTCTTGTGCAGTATAATGTACATCTTAATGTAATACTTCTACTTCTACTACTACTACTACTACTTCTACTACTACTACTACTAATAATAATAATAATACAATTATTATTAAAACAAATCTTCTTCCATGTTATTATTTTAACAGTAAACCTCTGTTGTGTAGCACTTGTTTGCCAAAAAATGAAAAATTAAAGGGCTTGTTTAATTTTCATTTAAATAAAAGATTTGATTGAAATAAAAGCCTTCATTCGATTACCAGACAAATTAAAATACACAACACAGAAAAAAACCCCAACCATTTCATAGGGCCCTATTATTGTAGGCAAATTAATAAATTAAGAATTCAATTAATTAGATATGTTTTTGATTAAACCATTCAAATGGAATATAGACAATAATTTGGAAAAGAAACATTAAAATGTAATTTTTGTTCAACTGTAAATAAATTACTGTTAAATTAAACAAGTTTCATGATTTAAATTAATTACACATGCTTTTTGATTAATATAATTTTATTTACCTATCCAGAAAAATTAAAACAGAAAAAAAAAACAGAATCAAGAAAATTTAAACAGGAAAAACAGAATCAACTCGCATTAAACTGGGTATCTAATAAAGTGAGCTTATCCGGCTGCATTAACAGTTAAGCTTTCTTGTTTTTTCCCCTCCTCACATTAATGTTACAGCCTTTGAAATAACATTATCTGTTCATAAAATTGGTATCGAAAAAAGTATCGTTCAGGAACCTCTTTGAAGAATGATTTCATTCACTGTTCCTGGTGGAATGATCTTCCCAACCCTATCAGGATAGCGAATCCCTGCCAATATTCAAGAGAAAGCTGAACTCATCTCAGCGAGCACTGAACTGCATCCTGATCAACTAAATTGAGTTGAATAATGACACAATTGTCTTGTGTACAGCTGCTTTACAGCTGAAATTAAATTTGTTTTCATAATTGATGGATTTTACAATTGTTATTTTCCTGTTTATTAATGTGAAGTACTCTGAAACAATCTATATCATATAAAGCACTATATAAATAAATGACTTAACTTGCTATAAAGAAATCACTATTTCTTTAAGTAGCATTTACTATTCTGGACCATGTTTAAAAATGTGTATTGTTAGCACTTCTTTTGTTATTGCCTCCTTAAGATGAATCGATTGTTGCATTTCACATTGTAAGTTGCTGTAAATACTAGCATCTGTTAAATAAATAAATGTATGTTATAAGTATATAGCAGAAATCTTGCTGCTTTTGCAGAATTGAACTCTGCCTCATTGATCATTATTTTCCTGTTATCACTGTAAAGCTGTGGAGAAAATCCAGTTTTTAATGTTGTTTATATGTTTATGTGGTGTTTTTAATATGCTTTAAGACAAACCATGTGTAAATTCATAAGTCGTCAGCATTGCTGAGTATTTCCTCCTTAAAACTGCAGTGAACCAAAGACAGTCTCAAAACAGTCTCAAAACTTTCTTTCAGTGTAAGGAAAGTCAAATGGGTTGTTGAATATGTTTAATCTCCATGGTCTGCATTTGTCTGCTGCGTGCAGTCTGTTGGATTGTGTCTAAAAAGTGTTATTTAATGCATCTTTTGTGCTGCTTGTGTGTGATTAGTATATACTTCTGCTGCCATCGGACACATAGCAGAGGAGAAACTGGAAACTCATATTCACCCACGGGCCATAGTTGAGCCGACACTGCAACAGTAATACTAAATGTATCATTGGGTGCATGGTGAACACTGAATGAGTGAATTCAGACACTATATGCATGAAAGAGTGAAAACTCCTGCCTCTGTTGTTTCAAACTTTCGTGTAGATCTGTAGACCAGTAGATATGCCTTGTGTAAATAACCATGTTCACATTAATAAATGGATCTATAAATCATTTAAAGGCAATACTGGAATATACTTTTTTAATTTTCCATTTAAAGATAAATGGTGTACTTACGATGTGTAGTTTGAGATAGTCCCCTAACCCAGAGGAGCTGTTGACTCGCACCAGTATGGCTTCTCTCAGCTGAGTGCTGAAGCCCATGGCCAGCCGGTCCGCTCGCGTGCTCGGACGCTCGTTCGGTGGCCATGTGTATGTGATCAGACCTCCATCTCTCCCAAATATATACGTGGTGCCGGCTGCAGGAGACACAGATGTGCAAACACACAGAGAGATCTATGAGCGATTACAAAACAGTATCATGTAACTATACAAAGTTTCCGGCTCTCTCCGTAGATAGAAAGATAGATAGATAGATAGATAGATAGATAGATGTTATTTTTTTATTAACATGTGATCAACAAATATGTAAATAACATTACTAGGTTCACATGCAAGATTTAAGAGAATACACGGAACATGTAGGGAATAATCGACAACAGGCTCTTGAATTATACAGACTCGAGGCGTTGGGGATGTTGCCACACCTCAAGACACTATTTTCAGTGTTTTATTTCAAGGCCATGGGGTTTTTCGGTTTATCTGTAAAATAAAGCCTGCACACACCCATAGCAAAAACATGAATTTTGAAGCAGTTATGTTTATTTTCATAAACGGAAATTTTAATAAGTAAATAGATAAGACAACTTGGTCTGGGAGTGTGTGTAATTTAGGTTGAAGAAAAAAACGTCAAAGTAATGCCAAGCTATGATTGCCGCAGGCTTTATTTTACTCATACAATGAAAATCCCCATTATAAAACCCCATAGGAAAATCGCTAAGGAACCAGGGGGAAATTAGACTTCTGGGTTCTGTTGCATAACTGCACATCTCTACTCCAGTTTTCCTTCCTACATGAACCTAGGTAGGTTGGAAAACTAATTTGCATAATGCCAGCCTATATTCATCATTGGCTGAAACGCGTGTCTTTTCCCTGGCCTCAAACACTGTAGTTTATCTGAGATGGAAGAGTTTGGTTTGTGTTGTTCATGTCGAGAAGACGCTGTTTTCTGCTGACAACGCAAATCCACTTTGATGAGATTGATACGGTAAAACCCACGCCATCGTTACTGTTTGTATCACTGTGTATCAAGAGCTGAGATTCAGATATGATAATGAGTGTTTGTTTTCCGACCAATTACAGCAGACTGAGCCATCTGGCCAATCACAGCAGAGCAGCTCTGAATCATTGATCAAACTATTTCAGACACAGAGAAAAAGAGCTCTCTAAGTCACAACTTCATGCTACTGGAGTGCCTCAGGGCTCAGTGCTTGGACCACTTCTCTTCTCCATCTACATGTCATCACTAGGATCTTTCATTAAGAAACATGGCTTTTCCTATCACTGCTATGCTGATGATGAACAACTCTACAGTACTTCTCATTTCAACTCGGTTGATCCAATGGTACCTGTTCGCATTGCAGCCTGTCTGACAGACATTTCTTGCTATGAAGGACAACCAACTCAACCTTGCTAAGACAGAACTGCTTGTGATCCCGGCCAACCCAACATTACACCACATCTTCTCCATTCAACTAGGTTCATCATCCATAACTCCTTCAACAACAGCCTGGAATTTTGGAGTTGTTATTGATGATCAGTTAAGCTTTACAGACAATATTACTACAATGGCCCGGTCCTGCAGATTTGCCTTATACAACATTAGAAGGATCAGGCCCTTTTTATCAGAGCTACACAACTCCTGATCCAAGCTCTTGTTCTCTCCAGATTGGACTATTGTAATGCTCTCTTAGTGGGCTTTCCGGCATGTACTATCAAGCCTTTGCAACAGATCCAGAATGCAGCAGCGAGGGTGGTCTTCAATGCGCTAAAGAAAGCCCACGTCATACCTCTCTTCATCCGTTTCCACTGGCTACCAACAGCCGCTCGCATCAAATTCAAGGCACTGATGTTTGCCTACAAGACAACCACTGGCTCTGCACCAATATACCTAAACTCGCTAGTTCAGACTTATGCGCCCTCCAGAAGCATGTGTTCTGCAAGTGAACGACTCCTCATGGTGCCATCCCAAAGACGCACGAAATCACTCTTACAAACCTTTTCCTGGACTATTCCAAGCTGGAGGAATGATCTCAGTTCGAGCAGCTGAGTCTTTAGCTATTTTGAAAAAATGTCTTAATTGACCAATTAATACTAGCACTTACCTTTTCTAATCTATACTATTCAAATTTTTTTTTTTTACCTTACTACGTGTACTGTGCTAGACTGAGACTTGTTAGAGCACTGTTGGTCTGATTGCTTCTATTGTTCTCCTCATTTGTAAGTCGCTTTGGACGAAAGCGTCTGCTAAATGATAAAAATGTAAATGAGTTGATTAAAGTGTTTTTCACCTTGGATGCGTGTAAGGATGCCTGTAGGAGACTCCAAAACAACATTAGGAGTCTTTAAAACAGCATAATAGGAGCATTTTAATTGAGGAAATAATCCAAAATTCGCATCCTGTCTGGCCAATTTTTCCCACTTCATTCTAGGGTTAACCCGTCAAACAATTGTTTGTCTAATAAGCATTTATTGATGCAAATCAAAACAGTTTGACTTCTTTCATTTGTTCTTTTCTCTATTTTCCTCAAAGTCGACATTCAACAGTCGTTCCAGTTGCTCCAGACGAGCACAGGAGGCAAGGCCCTGAATTTCAAGACTACTGGGTGGAAAAATATATTGCAAGAATCAATCCTGCTATTATTAACAGAAGAATGCACAACATAAATCAAAAGTTAACAGATTTCTCAGCATTGTTTTATTTATTTTTGTAGGATCGAAGGTAAAGTAATTTGATTCTTTGTTAAAACCCTCACTTCCTTTCCAAAAAGGCCATGTGGGTCTGCAGTTTGCACAATAAGTGCAGCTATAGTCAGGTGATTGGTCGGATTGATCTGGTCATGTGGTTGAGGACTGGATAAAATAAGATTAAAGTAAAGCTTTTCTCTTTTCTCAGAGATCTGCTTTTTGATTATCCTTTTGTGCTTCTGCCTTCTGGGCAAATGGCTTCAATGCCTTTAGACCAGAATCAAGCCCTCAATGTAATGTCTCGCATCACTTTTAAAAAAGAAACTCACCATCACAGCATGAACATGCCCTGCTCAGAAGGATCGGGAAAACGCAACTGTTACGAGGTGATAATATGATGTGAATCTTACAAAAATGTACAATTATTAGAAAAAAGTATGAAGGTCCACCCCTAAACATACCCATCACTGGGGTTGTAGCAGAATGAGATTGTGCGAATTCATACAAATTACCTTTGGTACGGGTTGAATTCACATGTACAAGATGTGCCCCGGATCTGGGCCGACACTATGTTGCTGTCTGGGTGTTCTCCTATTTGCCAAAATGTAAAATAGTTATGAATTGGCAGGAGATTGTGTTGAGAGTAAATGATCTTTAACACTGTATAGTCTAGTAGGCGAAACTGTCCACGCTGAAGCTTATTGCTCATAGCTGAAGCTCCTATAAGCCACTTTGGCGGGTTGAATTTTATATAATATACATTTTTCAATTGTAGTCTTTTAAAAGGGCATCTGAAATAATAAACTAAGTGCAATCTAGTGTAGTCAAAAATATTGATTTTTCTATACATATCGATAGATATTCTGAAACTCTTCCGCAGGATACACAATACTAGCTGCTCTTTCTCTCTCTCTAATCTCTCGACAGCGAGTTACACACAAACCCGCATCCCTTAACTCACTCATTTCATTCGCTCCGGATGAATATTGTTGCTGTTACAGGGCTTGAATTTCCACATGGGATTGTGCGAATTTAGCCTAATTTTCTCATTCCCTCAGATTTTGTGCTCATACCCAAAGTGTGGCACATAAAGACAAGTGTATTGGCTATATAAAACAGTGTAATGGATCTGTGCGTCAGGTCTTAAAGTGACCGCAGCATAATATACCTGCTGCTAAATTATGAGATAATACAAAAAATATCTTTATGTCAGTTTGTCCTTATATGGTATCGATGTCAAAATTGTGTCCAGTGAAAATGCTGAGTAGCTTGTAACTTTTGAAAACCACTAGCCACAGTGGCTGGTGAGCAAAAGAGTTAATGTTAAGCCCTGTAATGGCATCATATCAAGGAAAAAAATTTTTCGCTGTATTTTTGAGGCTGAAGAGCCCCTGTTCTTCAGAGTTTAACTCGAACCCTGATCAAACTCATATAAGCCTACCTGTACTTTTCTAGTAACTCAAGACCCTGATTAACTTGTTCAGGCACAGTGACCCTTCAGAGCCAGATTTGAAAAACAAGATCAACCATTGAAACCTAGAAGCAAAAATTATTATTAAGTTGTCATTCAGTCTCCATTCACACATCAGTATTGATCCAGAATTCAACAACTTGACCCAACCTAATGAATGACAGTGTGAACTACTGTTGCAAGAAAAGGTTTGTGAACCTTATAAAATGATATACTTATAGAATTAAATCTGATCTTCATCTGAGCCACAATTATAGGCTGTGTCTCGGAAATATTGTCTGTCATGATTCTGCCTTAGTATCCTTGATTTTCCTAGTCGTGAGGCAGGATCATGACAGAATCATGTTTTGTGTACAAGCGCATGGCCAATTGTTTGGGCCACGTGCTTGTGTTGTCTCGTTACTTGTTATCCCGTCTCGTCATTATTGTCTAGTCAGTTTCACCTGTCCTTGTCATTAGTGTTCCCTTTATATTCCCCTTGTGTTTGCTGTCCTGTGTCGGTTCATGTTTGACTCTGTCTGAATATGTCATACGTTGTGAGAGTCATTGCTAACTTACCTGTGAGTACCTTTGGAGAGTTTTGTCTAGTGTATTACTTATCCTGTTTCTGTTATTAGTTTATAGTCTAGTTTGTCAAGTGTTAGTCTAGTTTAGTCTTCCCTCGTCAGAGTTGTCCTTGTTTTACCCCCTCGTGGGTTTTGTTTTCCCCTGTTTTCTGTCTACAATAAACGTTCTGTGATTGCATACTGTCTGCGCCTGGGTTCATCAGCCATCCACATAACAGTATGAACCGACCACAACAGAACCCAGCAGACAGTATGCCTGACGATCATCTTGTACATTGGTGGCAGGAGGCGATTTCCGACTCCAGGAATGGAAAGCTTCCGTTTCCTTCCCAGGGGGAGCGGACCTTGAGACAGTACGCCCGGGTCGCGGAGGAGAGGCAGTTCTTCTTGCCTGAGATTCTAGTAAATCGCTACCTCATCGCGGGCCTAAACGTTCTGCCTTCTCTGGCTGAACGGGAGAGTCTTGTTCGCCGCCCGTTCCCGGATATGGTGGCCTGCTTGTCAAGGAAGGATTCGCAGGCTCCCACCATGAGGTCTTCACCTTCTGTCCCCCTGCCTATCATTCCCGAGGGTCGAATGATAGGCGTCGCAACGCTTGGGGACCAGGCTGGTTCCCCCACGACTCCAGAGGCGTCTTCCACACCCGCTGAACTCCGTGGTAAAAGAGGGAGACGCGTTTCTTGGGATTCCCCCTCGGAGTCATCGTCATCTGAGCTCACCCTACCAGAAGTGGTCTTCCCAGTTCCTGTTTTGTCCTGCTGTAACCGTTGCTTCCCGACCTAGGAGAAAGAGGAGGAGGAGGGGAGCCTCCCATCCTTCGTCAAGCGCTGATCCAGAGCCCGCTGCTGCAAGCGCTGATCCAGAGCCCGCTGCTGCAAGCGCTGATCCAGAGCCCGCTGCTGCAAGCGCTGATCCAGAGCCCGCTGCTGCAAGCGCTGATCCAGAGCCCGCTGCTGCAAGCGCTTTTCCAGAGCCCGCTGCTGCAAGCGCTGTCCCAGAGCCCGCTGCTGCAACCGAGAGCTCAGAATGCAGGTCTGCTGCAGTTAGCACTGTTCCAGAGTCTGCAGCCGCGACCGCTGTTCCTGAGACTGCAACAGTTAGCGCTGTTCCAGAGTCTGCAGCCACGACCGCTGTTCCTGAGGTTGCAACTATAAGCATTGTTCCTGAGTCTGCAGCTGTGACCGCTGTCCCTGAGGCGGCATCTGTAAACGCTTGTCCTGAATCTGCTACTGCAAGCGCTGTTCCTGAATCAGCAGCTGGTTGCCCGGTTATCGAAATTGCCTCTGTGAGAGCTGCGGCCGATCAAGCAGCAGAAACAGTCCTGCAAGCGGTGTCTGCTCGTCAGAGGTTGCCTATCATTGTTGCTGCCGAGACTCTAGCAGACTACCTTGCCAAGCTTGTCAAGATCCTCGATGTGCCCGTCATGTCTTGTCCCGAGCCCACTGTGTCTGTGAGCTCTATTCCCAAGCCTACCACTGTGAGCGCCGCACCCGATCCTGTCCCTGTGAGCGCCGCACCCAAGCCTGTCACTGTGAGCGCCGCACCCGATCCTATCCCTGTGAGCACCGCACCCGATCCTGTCCCTGGGAGCGCCGCACCCGATCCTGTCCCTGTGAGTGCCGCACCCGATCCTGTCCCTGTGAGCGCCGCACCCGATCCTGTCCCTGTGAGCGCCGCACCTGATCCTATCCCTGTGAGCGCCGCACCCGATCCTGTCCCTGTGAGCACTGCCCCCGATCCTGTCCCTGTGAGCGTTGAACCCAAGTCTGCCACTGAGAGCGCTGCACCCAGTCTTGCCCCTTCGCCTGCCAGGTTCCCCGTCAGGAGTCCCGTTTCCTCATCCTCTGTGTCCTCTGTGTCTGAGTCTGTTGCTGCTGCCGCCGATACAGTATCCCAGTCTGTCTTCCCGGTCGCCCCTGTCTCCACTAATTCGCGGATTGTTTTCCCGTTTGTCCCTGTCTCCACTAGTCCCCGGACTGTTTTCCCTGTCTCTACTAAGCCCCGGACTGTTTCCCCCAAGACCTCTCCTCGTGTGTCTCCGTCTAGACCTGCCCAGAGTCCTTGTCCTCAGCCCTCATCCCGTGGACCCAAGACCCCCAGTCCTCCCATCCACCCTGGACCTCCCCCCATGAACTCTGTGTTTCCTCCACCTCCTTTGCCTTGTATGTTGTATTTGATGTTTCACCCCAGCCCTGTTATTGTTTTTTCATGTTTGCCATTATTAATGTTTTCCATGTTTTGTTGGTTCGTGTCTTTGTCACAGTCTGTCATGTCCCGTGTTTAATGTCCCCTTGAGGAGCGTCTGGTAGCCGCTCCTGGGGTTCTGTCATGATTCTGCCTTAGTATCTTTGACTTTCCTAGTCGTGAGGCAGGATCATGACAGAATCATGTTTTGTGTACAAGCGCATGGCCAATTGTTTGGGCCACGTGCTTGTGTTGTCTCGTTACTTGTTATCCCGTCTCGTCATTATTGTCTAGTCAGTTTCACCTGTCCTTGTCATTAGTGTTCCCTTTATATTCCCCTTGTGTTTGCTGTCCTGTGTCGGTTCATGTTTGACTCTGTCTGAATATGTCATACGTTGTGAGAGTCATTGCTAACTTACCTGTGAGTACCTTTGGAGAGTTTTGTCTAGTGTATTACTTATCCTGTTTCTGTTATTAGTTTATAGTCTAGTTTGTCAAGTGTTAGTCTAGTTTAGTCTTCCCTCGTCAGAGTTGTCCTTGTTTTACCCCCTCGTGGGTTTTGTTTTCCCCTGTTTTCTGTCTACAATAAACGTTCTGTGATTGCATACTGTCTGCGCCTGGGTTCATCAGCCATCCACATAACAGTATGAACCGACCACAACAGAACCCAGCAGACAGTATGCCTGACGATCATCTTGTACATTGGTGGCAGGAGGCGATTTCCGACTCCAGGAATGGAAAGCTTCCGTTTCCTTCCCAGGGGGAGCGGACCTTGAGACAGTACGCCCGGGTCGCGGAGGAGAGGCAGTTCTTCTTGCCTGAGATTCTAGTAAATCGCTACCTCATCGCGGGCCTAAACGTTCTGCCTTCTCTGGCTGAACGGGAGAGTCTTGTTCGCCGCCCGTTCCCGGATATGGTGGCCTGCTTGTCAAGGAAGGATTCGCAGGCTCCCACCATGAGGTCTTCACCTTCTGTCCCCCTGCCTATCATTCCCGAGGGTCGAATGATAGGCGTCGCAACGCTTGGGGACCAGGCTGGTTCCCCCACGACTCCAGAGGCGTCTTCCACACCCGCTGAACTCCGTGGTAAAAGAGGGAGACGCGTTTCTTGGGATTCCCCCTCGGAGTCATCGTCATCTGAGCTCACCCTACCAGAAGTGGTCTTCCCAGTTCCTGTTTTGTCCTGCTGTAACCGTTGCTTCCCGACCTAGGAGAAAGAGGAGGAGGAGGGGAGCCTCCCATCCTTCGTCAAGCGCTGATCCAGAGCCCGCTGCTGCAAGCGCTGATCCAGAGCCCGCTGCTGCAAGCGCTGATCCAGAGCCCGCTGCTGCAAGCGCTGATCCAGAGCCCGCTGCTGCAAGCGCTGATCCAGAGCCCGCTGCTGCAAGCGCTGATCCAGAGGCCGCTGCTGCAAGCGCTGTTCCAGAGCCCGCTGCTGCAAGCGCTGTCCCAGAGCCCGCTGCTGCAACCGAGAGCTCAGAATGCAGGTCTGCTGCAGTTAGCACTGTTCCAGAGTCTGCAGCCGCGACCGCTGTTCCTGAGACTGCAACAGTTAGCGCTGTTCCAGAGTCTGCAGCCACGACCGCTGTTCCTGAGGTTGCAACTATAAGCATTGTTCCTGAGTCTGCAGCTGTGACCGCTGTCCCTGAGGCGGCATCTGTGAACGCTTGTCCTGAATCTGCTACTGCAAGCGCTGTTCCTGAATCAGCAGCTGGTTGCCCGGTTATCGAAATTGCCTCTGTGAGAGCTGCGGCCGATCAAGCAGCAGAAACAGTCCTGCAAGCGGTGTCTGCTCGTCAGAGGTTGCCTATCATTGTTGCTGCCGAGACTCTAGCAGACTACCTTGCCAAGCTTGTCAAGATCCTCGATGTGCCCGTCATGTCTTGTCCCGAGCCCACTGTGTCTGTGAGCTCTATTCCCAAGCCTACCACTGTGAGCGCCGCACCCGATCCTGTCCCTGTGAGCGCCGCACCCAAGCCTGTCACTGTGAGCGCCGCACCCGATCCTATCCCTGTGAGCACCGCACCCGATCCTGTCCCTGGGAGCGCCGCACCCGATCCTGTCCCTGTGAGTGCCGCACCCGATCCTGTCCCTGTGAGCGCCGCACCCGATCCTGTCCCTGTGAGCGCCGCACCCGATCCTATCCCTGTGAGCGCCGCACCCGATCCTGTCCCTGTGAGCACTGCCCCCGATCCTGTCCCTGTGAGCGTTGAACCCAAGTCTGCCACTGAGAGCGCTGCACCCAGTCTTGCCCCTTCGCCTGCCAGGTTCCCCGTCAGGAGTCCCGTTTCCTCATCCTCTGTGTCCTCTGTGTCTGAGTCTGTTGCTGCTGCCGCCGATACAGTATCCCAGTCTGTCTTCCCGGTCGCCCCTGTCTCCACTAATTCGCGGATTGTTTTCCCGTTTGTCCCTGTCTCCACTAGTCCCCGGACTGTTTTCCCTGTCTCTACTAAGCCCCGGACTGTTTCCCCCAAGACCTCTCCTCGTGTGTCTCCGTCTAGACCTGCCCAGAGTCCTTGTCCTCAGCCCTCATCCCGTGGACCCAAGACCCCCAGTCCTCCCATCCACCCTGGACCTCCCCCCATGAACTCTGTGTTTCCTCCACCTCCTTTGCCTTGTATGTTGTATTTGATGTTTCACCCCAGCCCTGTTATTGTTTTTTCATGTTTGCCATTATTAATGTTTTCCATGTTTTGTTGGTTCGTGTCTTTGTCACAGTCTGTCATGTCCCGTGTTTAATGTCCCCTTGAGGAGCGTCTGGTAGCCGCTCCTGGGGTTCTGTCATGATTCTGCCTTAGTATCTTTGATTTTCCTAGTCGTGAGGCAGGATCATGACAGAATCATGTTTTGTGTACAAGCGCATGGCCAATTGTTTGGGCCACGTGCTTGTGTTGTCTCGTTACGTTACCCCGCCCCCTTGTTATCCCGTCTCGTCATTATTGTCTAGTCAGTTTCACCTGTCCTTGTCATTAGTGTTCCCTTTATAATCCCCTTGTGTTTTCTGTCCTGTGTCGGTTCATTGTTTGACTCTGTTTGAATTTGTCATACGTTGTGAGAGTCATTGTTAACTTACCTGTGAGTACCTTTGGAGAGTTTTGTCTAGTGTATTACTTATCCTGTTTCTGTTATTAGTTTATAGTCTAGTTTGTCAAGTGTTAGTCTAGTTTAGTCTTCCCTCGTCAGAGTTGTCCTTGCTTTACCCCCTCGTAGGTTTTGTTTTCCCCTGTTTTCTGTCTACGATAAACGTTCTTTGATTGCATACTGTCTGCGCCTGGGTTCATCAGCCATCCACATAACAGTCAAGTCTTCAGAAGCCAACAATCCCTGTACATGGCTGAAAAAATGAGCCAACTTTGACTTTAAAATAAAATGAGAACCACTGTACTACACCAACAATCTTTAACTAAAGACATTAAACACTTATTCAATGCAGTGCAAGCTGTAAAAGTAAGTGAACCTTTGAATTTAGTTACATGTAACTCCTCCTTTAGCAGCCACAACCACGTTTCATTTCGCTGCCTATAAGACTTGCACAAAGTCAAGGATGACTTCTCGACCATTCCTCTTGACAAATTCACAATGCCTTTATCAGCTTAATACATCTCTAAAATGTATCTTCTAAGGTCCTGTGAAAGTTGTCGGGAGAGAGGCATGATTCACACTAATCAATCTCTCTTGAGCAAAACAGATTAGTCAGTAACCAGACTTTGTGGGCCAGAAATAAACACATCACACACAACATCAGAGGAAATATGTAGATTTAGGAGAGATTTAGTTGGCATTTATACTGATAAAGTCATAAATATTGCTCTGTTTTGGGGGTGTTTTTGACATTTGTATATTTTATCAGTGTTTTCCAGCAGTTGTGAAGGCTTGCAGACATGTGTCGAGGAGACTGGGGGTGGGTGAATCTACACAATCCTATTAGTGTTGATTAGAGCTTGGCTTTCTCATGCACCGCTGCACTGCTCAAGGAGCCGGATTGTGCATCAGCAACAAAAAAAAAGAGCAGAGACATTGCTGACCTTTTTTTCTTTTCTATTTGCTAATGGCTAAGGCTGTCTCACAGAGGATTTATTAGCTTGTAAACCTTTCTAGCTGTGTCTTAACATATCCTTCTGTAGGATCCAAACATTAGAAAGCAGTGACAAGTTTATTATTAACAGTACACCTGATCATTTTAATCTGCACATCTCAGCACCAGTTGTTTTGTCCATCTGTAACAATGACTGGAGGAAATATGTACCAAATATGTGCACCAATAATGTGATTATTTCCAGTTACACAATCAAACCTCTTCACTCCCGTTTACATGCAATTTTCATTATTCTGATCATTCGCCATGATATGTGGTTGTTTTTATTGCCATTCCTCATATATGCACAGCACAGATGATTAACTCACATACAGTAAGTGTGACACTGTTTTAATCAAGTGTAAAACACATTTCTATGGGTGTATTGGATTTTTTCACTGACAAGCCTAAAAGTGTCTTCATTCTGATGTTTTTGGCCATCAATAAAGTGCATTATATTTATGTTGCACAATATTGACAACATGAACTCAGTTTCTTTAGCAGCACAAAAATGTGATGTCTTCTTTACCGCCACGTTTACGAACCGACACATGAAAACGTCACCCGTGATCGTCACAAACACACACCAGAGAGAAACAGATGCCATTAAACTCTGTGCATTCATGTTTATTGTGATTAAAGTCGGCGTACGTCACATATTTTACTATGTTTATGATTGTGAGCGTAATTGTATCAATTTGATTAAAGAATTGTGTTAACATCAGGTAAAGTTTAAGGCGAGATACTACAGGTGAATAGGGTATTTTTTTAACTAGCAGATATCACCATGAAACTTTGTCAGTTGATTACCTACATTAAGATGAGAAAAACATGTATTACAAGTTTTCTGTAATTTAATGTTTAAATATGCAAATGAGGCATTATCTAATTAAATATGTGCTAATTTGCATATATTTAAAAAAACGAAATCTGAGTATTGGATAAAGCCAGGTTCAAAGTTATTTTTACATTATGTTCACATATTAGATTGGGGAAAATTACAGAGGGATTTATGGATATCTACTTTTGTTCTCCTGTAAATCAGAATATACTGTCAATAGCCTTAAAAAAATGATTTTCACCATGTTTTTTGGAATAAAATGTTATATAAATCAGGCTAGGAATAATATATTTACAAATCCCTCAGTATATCTCTTCATAAAGTTTGGTGTAGGCTATATAGGCTCTACTGAAGTGGAGATTTCGGACTTGGAGTATGAGAGAAAAGTCATTTTGAGAAAACGGGCTTTAACCCTCTGGGGTCGGCGGTATCGCCGGCGATACCAGCTCAATTTTTTCCTTATCAGTGCAAAAGAGACTCAAATTACTCTGTTGATTTTGATCTTACATATAAGTGCAGTACATCATTACATCCTGTTAAGTGTCTATTTTTTTGTGGGTACTCACAATAAAAACAAAGTGTTTTGCTTTTCGTCAAATAAAGAAAAATAAACACGATGCGCGTTTTACCTTCTCTCGTCAGTGAGGTCCATTCTGAAACGCGTCCGAAAAATGAACTGTAACTCTGTTAATACTGTTCACAGAGATACGAGAGATTTCTCTTTATGAAGCTGAAATTTTCTTCTTTTAAATGAAGTAATTTATATATATATATATATATAAAAAAAATATTCTCAGTTTATGTAATCTGTATTAAAAGAGAGAGATGTCAGTATTTTTCTTTCCAGCTCATTTCTCAGCATGTCCTTGGAGGAAAGTTATGACACTTCATAATTTATTTATTAATTTTGTTGTAGTATGCACTACTAAGTGTTGACTGTTCTGGGATATGACAATCGGAAGTGCTTCAAGACCAGACGTGCACAGTGCACTTTTGCTATGTCTATGATGAGAACTGTTATATGAATGAGTGTTGCTCTGCTGAGCCAAATCAGCGCAACATAAATAGAATTTGCTTTGTACGTATAAGTGACACAACATTCAGTTTTTTATGTTCTCACAAAAAGCAATATAGTTTCAGTGCTTTAACAGCACAGTTTATTATTCTTGGTGATCACTTCATGAAAGAAACCCACAAATGAGATAATGTACAAAGATTGCTCTGGATTGTATTGATTTTTCTGATAATCAAAAAGAAGCCACAAGGTTTCTAAGATGGTTATGTTTAGGGGATGGACGGGTTAGAGGATAGAAAATATGATTAGCTCAGTATAAAAACCATTATGTGAAACAGACTCCAGTGGAGTGACTCAATTGGTTGTTTTGCCATTTCAGCAGGACTGTAAAAACACTTCTGTCCAATCAACTTACAGCATATCTAATCCCCCCGACTCACAGGTATATAACAGAGATGTGCGAGTATCAGTCTGTGTAAACAGGCACATTTAGCACACACGCATTCTGACTGTCACAATCAAATCATAAATTGGAGTTATAATGCATGAAAACATCTTCCCGGCAGACAACTCAAAACTAATGGCACAGCACACACTGAACTGCATTCACCCTCTATATGTATACAATGTCCATAATTAATGTGGCAAACTATACCTTGGCTAAAAATCCCTTTGACACCAGCAAGCTCTAGCATCATGTGTTTGCAGAAGCCAACTAGTTTTATTTGTGCTATTTAATGCAACAGTCCAATCTCTTTTTGCTTCCACTGTAAGAGAAGTCAAAACATCAAAACACAGCTCAAATACTCCTATAACTGATTTTCATCTAAGCCTGTGTGACTCTATAGGTGTGCTATAATCTGATCCAGAGAGAAATGTGCTGATGCAGATTCTGAGAGATGAGGCTAATCTCAATGAGATCAAGGGTGGGAGATGCTGAAACAAATATAGCATTGCAAATGCCCTTCCAATGGATTTGAGTTTCAGCGCACTGCATTGTGTGCTTTACTGCTACTCACCATGTCCTGCCCGTAGAGACCCAGGTGATCTGTTAATAGTGAGAGGCTGGTTCTTGCCTGCATGGGTGATGTGTGTGTGATGTATCCTGGTGAGTGTGTCCGATGTCGCTGTGATGCCCAGTGAGAGAGCTGTAAAGTACAGGGCGAGGCAGGTAGTGGAGGCCAGACCTGGGAAAAGGGTTTCTGAGAAGGGCTGCCAGTCCACCAGCCTCCAGCCACCCAACATCTTCCTCGAACGAGAGAATGCAAAGACACACGGGCTCTTCAGCGCACCTGCCTGCCCATACTCCTCACTTACACACACCTTCTTAAAGAAGAAGCACCCAATCACACAATCCTTGTCTCTTTGTCCTTGTGGTTTAATCTTATCTCCAAGCCGTTTAAGATAAAATCCAACTTTTGATAAAGCAGAAAAGAGTGTTTTCAACCATAGACCATAAAACCAGAATAAGCAAATTCCAGACACTAGTTATTCCATGTAGCCAGATATCACGAAAATGACTTAAAATCCTGGAGAAAACTGGCAGATATCAACACACTCTACTAAGGCATCAGGCGATTTCTGAATTCGAAGGCGTTTTCTGAAATCAGAATTTCTGCTGTTTTTCGTCTGAATGTTGTCTTCAAGAGGAGAAATCCCCAGAAATCCATCCACAGCTGGCTGAGAGCCTCCAACAGATGGCGAGAGCTTCATTTACACTCTTTCCTGAGGACAATGTAAACTGTTCTCCATGGAGCGAGTGTGTGTGTGTGAGAGAGAAAGAGAGAGAGAGAGAGAGAGAGAGAGAGAGAGATCTCCCCACACACCTGCGCAAGCTGCGTTTCCAGCCACAAGACATCCACAGAGCAGCTACGGAACAAGAGAGAGAGAGAGAGGAGGAGGAAGAGAAGAAAAGAGAGGGAGGGGGAGCTCTAGCAGTGAAATCAGGGCGCGAGAGCACTGCAAATGTTCAGCCTAAACACAGCAACTCAAGTTAGAGTGCATTGCAGAGAAACACACTGCATAGGTGGAGGAATCGGGATGTTTACTTTGTTTCTTTTCTTCTTCTCTGACTAAAACCATAAATATCTGCAGTATCTAAAGGATATTTTATCTTTCCACATCTGTATTCATCCCTCTGTCTTCCTCAAAGTAGAGCAAGGATTTTCTGTGGAGGCTCTTCTGGCTCGCACCAATTTGAAAGTTGACTGCCATATGTCATTTTTGTCTCCAGACGCTCCATCTGCTGCCCAACACCAGGTGACGTCAGTAGCAGAAGAACACCCTGCATCTGCACTGCACATAAAGAGCCGTCTGTGCAGGAGGACTTGGCCCTCGACCGTCGTCCTTTGGGAGGAAGTTGCTCTTTCAACCACCACAAAATAGAAGCACACACAGAGAAAAGAGCTGATAAATGTGTATCTGTGTGCAAGCATGTGTCCCTGTGCAGATGTGACTGGTGCTGATGAAAGCAAAGCTCACAGTTGCAGTTAATATGTGTGTATGTATGTATTTATTTATTTTTTAAAGGGATAGTTTAACCAAAAATGAAAATACTGTCATCATGTGCTCCCCCCCTCATGTCGTTCCAAACCAGTAAGGCTTTCGTTCACCTTCGGAACACAAATATCACAATATCAAAATTTCATAAAAAGATATCGTAAAACTAATCTGTATGAATTGAGCAGTTAAGTACACATTTTCTTTAGAGACACAAGCGCTTTATGAAACGATTACATTTAGGCTTTTATTCACATATAAACACTGATCAGCGAACATAAACAGAAGCTCAACCGCACATAATTGACATGCAGTGGCGGCTCCTGCAAAATCTCTCAAGGGGGGCAAATTTTTCAGATCAACTTTATCGCATGCAGACTTTTTAATAGATTTAACTTTAGGTTTTGAGATGTGCAGGAAACTTAAAGCAGGTTTTCTTTCGTTTCCTGAAAAGTAACAGCTTTGGACATATAAGGCTTCCGTCCGACAGCGATGATTTGTGTGTGTGTGTGTGTGTGTGTTGTTACGTTAATTAACATTTTACCAAAATTCAACCTCAAATGGAGTTTGACAAGGGTTTTTGACCAGTACATGCATTTTCAATCCACAAGTTTATTTTATTAAAGATTCCACTAGGTGGCGACAAATAATATTGTTGACTGAATCGTTGACGTGTAGGATAAAGATTGTGTTGGTGTTCGAATGGAATGTACAAATTTCAAAACACAATGCTAGGAGTAAAAAAGACTGCTACCATCCTTTCCTAAACTGATTGTAAAAACAAAGTTAGATTTTCCAACACTCGAGTATTTAAATGGTCAGCAATAAATACCTCCTTAGACAGCCTCTGCTTGTCTTCTTCTCCCAAGGCCCTCCTAGATCTTGTTATTCCTGTTGCTAACTTGTTACTTGCTCCTGCTCCTGAAATGAGCCCTGGTCCTGATTACTACGACGGTTGAATGGCATTTCTTTTAATGACACGATAGAATTAACTGCGTTCGCCATGAAGTTCAACTGGCCTCAACTCGCGAGATGTCCCAACAGTCTCTCTCACTCTAGTTCTCTTTTTTATTTTAATTTTTTTAATCACATTTGATAAAGATATTAAAGTAGTGTTTAATTTTTTCTTGTTGTTCAAATTCATTCAATATTATTTGTCACTTAATCTTAAAGATTTTTAATAGTGCATGTTTGTTCCCACCAATCGCTGCACAAGTTAAGGATACGTATGATGATGTAAGCAAGTTAGTGCGAGCCCTCCCGGAACCCATAGAGAATGCATTGCAGTGCCTGCCGTTCGAAAAAAAACATCTTTGAATGCAAGTCTATGGGAAGACTCTGGGCGATTCTCAGCCAGAGTGAAATCGCCCAAAAATAGGCGGTACTCCACAGAACGTGACATGACGCTGATTGGACTATATCCAGAGGTACAGTGACGGCTAGCGTAACTCTTTGGTTGAATGAGATTGTGAATGTGTTTGAAAAAGTCCCTTTCACACTTTGGTGGTGCGTCGCCCAATCGCCCTAATGAAGAAACCGCCCCTGTTGACATGCAAGAATGAACTTCATTGGCTCTTGCTGAAGCTCAAACGTGATGCGTAACACAGGAGTGAACCTCATTGGCTCTTGCTGAAGCTCAAACGTGATGCGTAACACAGGAGTGAACCTCATTGGCTTTGCTGAAGCTCAAACGTGATGCGTAACACAGGAGTGAACCTCATTGGTTTTTCTGAAGCTCAAACGTGCTGCGTAACACAGGAGTGAACCTCATTGGCTTTGCTGAAGCTCAAACGTGATGTGTAACTGTCAAGTTATCAGGGTCTTTCTTTGCCACAATGTCTGCCCAAACTTGAAAAAAGGCTTCAATCAACTCAGAAGGTGCATGGAATAACTCAAACCATCTGGTTCTTCGTCATAGAAGCAATTTATTGAAAATCTCTCATCAATGACTAGATCTTCTTTTTGTACTTGTCTCAATGATAATTCCAGATGGTTAGCTTAATAACCAATACAAAAAACATATATCAATATATGAGTCACTACACACAGTATTTAGATCAATTTACATTGAAATGATATTTAAAACACAAACAACATTGTTAAAATATTCACAGTTTACATAGCAACTTAACAGAAAAGTAAAATGCAAGTTAGCATGTTAGATGCTAAGACTGCTAGCATCAACAAACAGCCTCTAACCATGCAAAATATCTGTAGTCACTAAATAAATGAGTCTTTGTCCTACCAGTAGCATCTCCAAGTTGATGAACACATTGCTTTTCCCAGCAGTGTACTCCAACTCAATCGTCCCAGAAGCACATCCACTGCTATCCAACCTCTCCCTGCATGCTGGTAATCACACACACCTGGTTATGTGTGGCATGTGCAGTTTCAATGGCCAATCAGCTCCCTTGTTTCTCCCAGGTTGCACTATGTGCTCACAACCAATAGGCTGCACTCATTTTAGTCTTAAATCTCTTTAACAATGATGAATTTATACTTTTAACCTTTTTTTTTTTCTTTTTTTTTCTTTCTCTCAAATTCAACTTAACAGTAACACAGGAGTGAACCTCATTGGTTCTTGCTTAAGCTCAAACGTGCTGCGTAACACAGGAGTGAACCTCATTGGTTCTTGCTGAAGCTCAAACGTGATGCGTAACACAGGAGTGACCCTCGTTGGTTCTTGCTGAAGCTCAAACGTGATGCGTAACACAGGAGTGAACCTCATTGGTTCTTGCTGAAGCTCAAACGTGATGTGTAACACAGGAGTGAACCTCATTGGTTCTTGCTGAAGCTCAAACGTGATGCGTAACACAGGAGTGACCCTCTTTGGTTCTTGCTGAAGCTCAAACGTGATGCGTAACACAGGAGTGAACCTCATTGGTTCTTGCGAAAGCTCAAACGTGATGTGTAACACAGGAATGAACTTCATTGGTTCTTGCTGAAGCTCAAACGTGATGCGTAACACAGGAGTGACCCTCATTGGTTCTTGCTGAAGCTCAAACGTGATGCGTAACACAGTAGTGAACCTCATTGGCTCTTCCTGGAGCTCAAACGTGATGCGTAACACAGGAGTGAACCTCATTGGTTCTTTCTGAAGCTCAAACGTGATGCGTAACACAGGAGTGAACCTCATTGGTTCTTGCTGAAGCTCAAACGTGATGTGTAACACAGGAGTGAACCTCATTGGTTCTTTCTGAAGCTCCAACGTGATGAGTAACACGAGAATGAACCTCATTGGTTCTTGCTGAAGCTCAAACGTGATGCGTAACACGAGAATGAACCTCATTGGTTCTTGCTGAAGCTCAAACGTGATGTGTAACACAGGAGTGAACCTCATTGGTTCTTGCTGAAGCTCAAACGTGATGCGTAACACAGGAGTGCACCTCATTGGTTCTTGCTGAAGCTCAAACGTGATGCGTAACACAGGAGTGAACCTCATTGGTTCTTGCTGAAGCTCAAACGTGATGTGTAACACAGGAGTGACCCTCAATGGTTCTTGCTGAAGCTCAAACGTGATGTGTAACACAGGAGTGACCCTCATTGGTTCTTGCTGAAGCTCAAACGTGATGCGTAACACAGGAGTGAACCTCATTGGTTGTTTCTGAAACTCAAACGTAGATGAACGAAAGTCTTACGGGTTTAGAACAACATGAGGGTGAGAGAATAATGACAGAATATTAATTTTTGAATGAGCTATCCCTTTAAGATTCAATCAAGATACTTCAATCGGATATAAATTGTATTACGATGAAGCTCAGTCGTCCTGATTGAGGTGTTTACTAGTAGGCGTTTCAGTCCGATTGAGCCATCAATCATATAAACTGATTGTTTGGTTGCATGTAAACATAGTTAGTGTGAGGGACTCTACAAGGCTTTTCACATTGTGATTAACTCCGGTTTATCTTAATTTTAAAGACTGCTTATAACCTGGGTAAGGGAAATTATGAGCAATGTGAAACAAGGATAACCTAGGATTATTTTTTCCCTGGGTTTTAGAAACACCCAGGTTAACTATTTCTAGTGTGAAAAGTTCTTATGAAAAACTCTCACTCTTCCTGAATGAGAAGAAATATGATTAACATAATTTTCTCTTTTCTGAACACACATCCTTCAGTACCGTTCATAACTACTGAAAGTGGTCTAGATCTACAGCTGATTAACTGCATTTTCACAGAGTTGATGCTCATTGCACATGTTTTCATTTCAAGCTACAAGCTGAAATCAACGTTTAAGACGCTTGAATCCATTTCCTCAGCTCAAAACTGACTTTCAAGCAGCAGTGAGACTATGAACCCTTTGTGCAACTCTAAAATGAAGGCTGCAGAAAGACATGCTGTCAGTTTTTCGAGATGGTGTGATTCAGTAAGTGTTGTTTGTGCTTCATGTGAGTGCCCTCAAGTGGTGACAGACAATACAGCAGTGCTTTGTCACATTGAGACCAGCAGAAAATCCATCCGTCCTGAAGTACAGTGAGTTCACTGCAATAAATGTAACCATTTTCCTCCGGTAGAAAATACTCTAAAAAATCACTTACATACAATCTTTGGTTTTCTAGTTAATACTGTGTCTGAAAAATAGCAGAAATAACTTTTTGTTGTTTTTGTTTTTTTGTTTAAATTTCAGAAACAGCACATTTGGCTGAGTTTTATGTTTTTGTATTGTGAAATGTTCCATGTTTTACTCTCAAAAAGCAAATCATTTTTACAGGATGAATCAATGAGTAAATAAATTGTAAATGGATGACATGACATGAACTATTATAAACAAAATTATGCTACTTTTTTACAACTGTGCAAGCAGATTTCTTTTTATCTCAAATTAATTTAATGCAACGCAATTTTTAATATTTGTTTAATCATTAATTTCATCAAATTAATTTGTCATACCACACTGAATTACTGTAGTAATTGGAAAAGTTTTCAACTTTGCTCTCGCTAGAGTGTCCAGCAGTACCCTGGATATGATTTAGTGTTACAACACCACATATCGAGCAGGCATCTGTTGTACTTTTTAAAATATGATGCAAAACATTCTCACTTACCATCATTACACAAAGGTCCTCCATAAGTGGTCATGCTGCAGTCGCAGGTGAAGCCCTCCCACTGCTGGAGACAGACGCCCTGGTTACCACAGGAATCCTCCTGACAGGCCTTGCTGGGCCCTACAGGAACACCATCACAGATCAAGCACCGAAAAACACACATTTTATTACATTCATAATGGAATTGTCACAAGATGAAGAAGAAGATAAAGACGGATGACAGGATTACAAAACATAAACAAGGTTTTATTAAACTAGAAGGCAGCAGGTGAAACAGCGTGCACTAACACAGAAAAACAACTGACAACTGAAGCGTGAACAAGGAGGAACTGAAATACACAGTGGTGACGAACTGAATGATGAGTTGCTAAGATTAATGGAGTCCATGGCAACAGATGAGTGGCGGGAAACAAAGAAAAAAAGAACACATGTGACTGATGAATACAAACTAAAAGTCCATGAAAGTGGAACTAATAATGAACGGGTCCAGATATCCCTGACAGTAATACTTTTAAACTTATGTTATTACATGATACTTTGTTATTAACGCATTAACTACTGTACAATAAAACCAAACTTGGTCCCACTTTATACTGGTTAACTGAGTGTGCTAACATTTAAATGAGTCATTTGATACACTGCACTTGTTGTGTTTTTACATTGTTCTTACATTTAAAAACACCTGCATGTGCTTATTAATTCTGTGATTACATCTATAAATACACTGTTGACCTCTTAACCCACCCATAAACCAACCAAACCTGCTCTAACCATATCCGTATCATCCTCAATATCAGCACAAGTGTCTTCCAATACAACAGCAACACAATTGTATGTTGTACTTAATTATTATCATTTCATGTAAGTACATAGCAGTTAAAGACTAGGGATGCAAAAATATAGAAATTTTAGCCGATATCGATAACCGATGATTATTTATATTTGAAAGCCGATAACGATATATTGGCTGATAAATCTGAATCCAAATTTTTTTTGATAAAAAAACTGATTACAAAACAAAAGTCTCACCATTAAAAGACAGGTCCCAAGCAATTTAACATAAATCAAGTGAAAAAAGTACAGTAGCATAGTAGCATACCAGTGTAAGTTTTAAAATAGATTTTACACTCTTATGGCCAACTTTCTGTACCAAAAAAAGCTTTTCAAGCAATTCAAAACCGTCATGGTAAACAGTTCGCATCTGAAGTGTTTTAGCTAAAGGAATTAATCCATTATTTATTGGCTTTAAGATATCGGCCAAATCTTCTTATTGGACCGATAACAATAACAATAAAAATTAACATATATCGTCCGATACCGATATGGTGGCTGATATATCGTGCATCCCTATTAAAGACACCAAATATAATGTGTGACAAAAAGTCTTCTGTGCATTTTTAGGGTGTTAGCAGCACAAAATGAGCCGATAAGTATATCGTCCGGGACACAGACCACTATATGAGAGATACGTCCTTTAAAGTCCCCATGAAGTTAATCATTTCATCCCTTAAAACTCATCTCTGATCACCAAAATTACATATGTATAAGTTTTTCCTTGAAAAAAAATTATTCATGTCTTAAAATATCTTGAATGTAACTCGACACCCTTGCCTCATTTAGTATACGCGGTTCTATGAATATGCAAATAAACCCCGCCTCCACTCACTCACTCAGCTCAGAGATCCACTTGTTGACGATCACACGTTGATCTGATTGGTTACAAGGTAGTTTGTGACGTTAGAAACACCAGCGATTTCAAACCGTGTTTTTGAGACTGTCTTTGGTTCACTGCAGTTTATATATACTGTATATCAAATACTCAGCAATGCTGTCGACTTATTAATTGTGTCTTAAAGCATATTAAAAACACCACATAGACATATAAAGAACATTAAAAACTGTATTTTCACCATGGGAGGACTTTAATAAGTGCTCTTGAAGCTCTGATTGACTGCTGGCTAGGGCCAAACCTCCAACTTACTATAATACGAGCCAGCATCCTATTTATACTCAGAGCCTGTTTACACATGGACACTTCATGTGACTGATCAGATAGCTATCTGATTTGTCTGATTTGCCTCATCCATCACCAAAAATGCATTTAATCCCACAATTGGTACTTGTGAATGGTTTTTACCAGGTTTTGGTCACATCTAAAATGCAATCCTGGAGTACTGAAATTGCTTCCTTTGACAAAGAGGATGTTTGGGGCAGAAAGTTAAAGTAGTACAAAGGTACTAACCTTTGGAAAACCCAGTTAAAATTTGGTAAAATTTGGCAAACCCAGTTATTATTTCATCCTCAAAAGCGCTCTTGGTTCCTTGATTCCAGATGGACCAATGAAAAACACTTGTGCCCTTACGCATGGAGTGCTTCTCAATACCCTAATGAAATTTCACATGCATATCTTAATTGACATTTAACAACATACTGGCATACGGCTCCCTTGTGCGCAACTTTCTCCTCCACCTTGTTTCCCTTCCTTACATGTAGCCCTTGAATCTTAAGAGAGAGGAGCAAGGACGCAAGGAAAGGAAATGAGAATTCATCAATAATGAATTGTGAAACACCCAGATACAGTACGAGGACTTCCGAACAAGGACAAAGCAGCAGCCAAGAAAAAGGTCAACGTGTCATTTATGTAAAATAGGAATGTAATGAAAACAGAATGAAATATGCATGTTGTTTGTGGTATAACACTGTGTATGTAAAGTAGATTTAATGCAGCAACTCAGCAGAAATCATTCTATCCATTTAAGAGAGTTTCCGCCAGACACTATAAACTTCAACATTTGCATGAGACACAATGAACATCTATAGAATGACAGATACAACAAATCCTTTGACAACAGCAATACTGAGAGTTTAGAATGCTTACTGAGGTAAACTGAGCAACTGTGTGCCGTTTACACAACACTGTTTTCCAAATAAAAATTGAAGAATTTTTATGTGTTTTGGCCATTCATTTATAGGACAACAGCGTTTTGGTGGCCTGAAAACACAAACTTTTAAAAACTAACACCCTTATCTCCGTGTAAACTACAAAAACGCGAATCTTTGAAAAGCGTTACATCATGCACATGAGTATTATTTGTTTAGTCTATAGGCTATTTTTTTTTTTTTTTTGCAAATGGATACAGATATTAATACTAAGAAAAAGGTTGGGGTGTTGGTACAATATTGGTACAATACCTCCCTTCACATACATGAAGGGAGATATTGGCAAAATTTCACCAGTAGTAAGTTAGTCTCACGAATAGGAACCTACTTAAAGATTTGGAATTTGAACATGTCTGTTTTTAAATGTTAATAGTCACTTTAATAAATACAAACTATACGTTTTTACCACTTGGTGGAATTGGCAGACGTTCCCTTAGGCATCCTGCGCCGTGGTAGCACCTAACAAAGCATTCTTAGGTATCGATATGCAGCTATAATGCACGCATGTGATTTTGAATTAATATTTCATGTCGCTATACAATGTTTACAGACTGTTCAATCTTGTGGAATTGATATTTTTGTAAGACTGCCGACTTTATAGAAGATTGGGAAGGAAAACTAACTTTACAGAGCTCCGAGAGCCCCCTCGTCTGGAGCATTTCCGTTGTGTTGTGGCTTGATTTTGTCATGCTGTGGCTTGTTTTCGAAGTGTTGTTTTGTTGTTTTGAATTGCGCTGTGCTGTGCACTATTGGGCCACCGTACCTAAAGGTTACATTCTGTGGACATTCAAGTTATAATGTACCTACATGTCAACTCACTTATCTAGAGTCAGCAGGCCATGGTTGCAAAATAAACCCCGAGAGGGTGATCAGAACTTGTAGCATCAATAATTATTAAATTATTACGCATATTACACAGAAAGAAAAATGATGTTGTCACCTTCACATCCTCTCTCAATCTGTCCAACACAGGCCAGCGCTTCTGACATCAGGTCTGGCAAACGGCCGTTCAGATCCACAGATGCCAAACAGCCTTGAAATCCTTCCTTTGCGTGAACTAACTTGGGTAAATCTTTGTACAACTCCTCAGGAACACCACCAATATAAAGATCACCTGCAAAGAGAGCCAAAAAAGAGAGAGCATAATGTTCATAATAATATAGTTAAATATCATATATTGTTAACATCCCATTCATCCTCTCTCTCTCTCTCTAAACTTTACAATTAAATCACTTCACACAGGAACATAATATACTATGCATTTATTATTGTATAAAATTGAATTGACAAGTTACAATAACACTTATGTGAAATCTACCTTTTAAGTCGAGGTTTTTGGCCCCCACAGTGGTCTGGGTAGTGATTTTGGTGTCGATTTTGACAGTGTGCAGGTTATTTGTGTCTCTGGAGATAATGACATTGTGCCACTGGTTGTCATTGAGAGGTTTGTTTGAGTTTCCTTTGATGAGATAAGCACCGTTTCCCAGATCTGAGACGTAATGCAGGTAGCTAAACAAAGATTTAAGATCCATTATCGGGTGCAGGCTGAATACAGTTTACCAATATTGAAAAGAAAAATCACAAATGAGATCTCTGTAATATCTCAATTGTTTATCTTAGATAGAGATATAATTACATGGAGACATTTTGCTGAAGAAAAGTTTTACTCTTGAGATAAAGACCCTAAACTGACATGTTTGCTCGAGTCAAGAGTATCAGAAGAAATCTAAATAATCCCTCAAGTTGTCTGCAATGAAAAGTCAGACATCTCAATAAGAATTGTATTCTTTCAGGATTAAATTATTTGAGCTAAGCTTTTACATTTGTAATGAGTAATTGTGTTTTGGTAATAAGTAATAATTGCAGAGGTGGAAAGAGTAATAAAATATTCTACTCAAGTAAAAGTACTACTACTTCAATGAAATTTTACTTAAGTACAAGTAAAAGTACCGGTCTAAAAATCTACTCAAGTAAAAGTAAAAAGTAGCTCATTTAAAATTGACTCAGAGTAAAAGTTACTGAGTTACTTTAACAGCGGGGGTGGGGTGGGGTGGGGGACCCTCCCGTGTAGGGTTGTAATGGTATAAGATTTTCACAGTATGGTAACGTCTCAGAAAATATCACGGTTTACAGTATTAATCAATTGTTAAATAAATAAATTGTATTATTAAATTATGGGTATTATTATTATTATCATCAGTTAAAATGACAGTTAAATTAATGTTTCTTTTTATTAGGGGTGTAACGATATTCGAACCAAACCGAAGAACTGCGATACAGAACCCACGATTCGAATGGCGATACTCTCATGGCGTACCGAACACGCCCCGCCCTGCAAGCTACCCCGGCCCCGCCCAGCCCGGCCCATTGATTGGACCTGGAATCAGTGTTGCCAAGTCCGCTTATTATAAGCGACTTTGGGCTTGTTTTTCTGTAAAGTCGCTTACAAATATTGGTAGTCGCGGGTCGCGTTTTTTTTTTGGGCTTGTTTCTAAAGTATAGTTGCTTATTTGGGCTTGTTCTCAGCTCGTTGTCAAGCAGATATTTTCTATATGTTATTTAAACGTAGGAGTTTGTCTTGCCTGTTCCCTCTGTCTCTCCCCTTTCCCTATACACAGAGTTTTTTTCCCACCCACATCCTGCTTCTAATTGGCTCTGACCCAGATGGCAATGAGTACTAGCCAATCAGAGGCAGAGCAGGGCAATCGGGTTTTTTTCTGGTTAGGAAAACGTCAGTGAGTGACGTTTAAATGAAAATACGTGCGAGTCGCGACCGATGGTGACTGGACTGTAGGAGAGTTTTTATATATAAATTATATTTTAGATATTATAGATATAGATATAATAGTTTAATATCGTTTAACCCTTTAACTGTCACTCCCCCTTTTTTCGCATAGACATGAAAATCACTATTCAAACTTAAATGGTTGTAATTCAAGAATGCTTTGGAATATAGACCTATGGTTGGTCTTGTTTTAAAGAAGACATTTGCCAGATTAATGTTGAAGTGAAGTATTATGAAGTTATGAAAGTGAAACAGAAAAAAAGTTATACAAGTTTGAGTTTATGAAAATGAACAATTTAAAAATATAATTATTTATATTTTATATAAAATATATATTACAAAATATATTTTACTCTAAAACTGCCAGAAAACGTAAGCCAAAAATCTGAAGAAGTTGTGTTCCAAATTTTAGGTTGATATCTCAAAAAATGAGCTTTCAGTAAGATTTTATTTGGCCGCAGTACCAACATTTTTCACTAGATGGACAGCCAAGCTTCATTACAGAAGAAAAATAAACTACCGTGTGCACAGTTTTACAAAACAGGGCACAGTTTACCAATCTGTCCACTTGGATGTAAATTGACAATCTGTACCCACAGTTTAAAACTATCTGTCACCACGGATTGTAACAGTAGCGGCAGCGCGGAGTAAACGCGAGTAAACGCGATCATCTCTTCCTCAGTTACAGAATAAACATGAATGGACACCTGAAGGTATGCTGAAAAATACAGTATACTTACTGAAAGGCATCATAACTCGTGTAATCGCTCAATCAGTGTTTCAGCAGCGCAAAGACGTCAATAAAACTGCATAGCTTGTCACTAGCATTTTATTTACCTCAGCAGGCAAGTGATTCAGTGTCCACAACTTGTTGGTTCCTAGAGAAATTAACTCTTGCACTAAATAAATGCACAATATTATCCTATATATTATATTTTACTTAACCTGTTAATTATATCTTGATTATTTAAAGTACGTTTAAAATATCTTTAATGAAAATGACAGCAACTGTGTAAATTATTATATTTCAATAACAAATTAGAATAAAGTTAATGCAAAAACTGCCTTATGTTCAGTTTACATGTTTTCATACAATGCGTTGGGTGTTGATTATTATATCTAAAAAATAAATAGCATCTAAATTTAGGCTCTGTTGTTAACCTTTAATGTTATAGTAATGTGCGGCTCCCTATACAGCATTAGCAGATTTTTAATCCTTGCAAAACGTTTAATTGTAATTGAATTAATTTTAAGACAAAGACACCATTTTTTCATTAAACCACTGTTTAATTTTTTTTTTTAGCTTTCTAAACCGAACCGAGACGTCAAAACCGTGGGAAAACCGAACCGTCAGTTTTGTGTATCGTTACACCCCTACTTTTTATGATTTAATCCAAATATATTATCAAAAACGGTGGTAATCAAATGTAAATTTAAACTTGTGTCCTTTTATTTTTTGGGGAAGCGCTGCAAAAACAGATTTACTAAATTAAACCATGAACAAAAAACAATATTCCTTTAAATAATGTTCAAATAAAATGTATTATTATTGTTGTTATTATTATTATTTTGAGAAGTAGGCTACGTTCTACTGTATGACTACAATAGTAATATATTTCTGTCATAATTTCTCCTAGTAACACCGAACTTTTATTTTGACGGGTTGTGAAGACCTGTTAAAAGTGTATTTGACAATGGATTTTCTCAAATAAAATTATGAAAATGCTCATTAGGCGTTCTCTCAGAGCAGCTCTGGTAATGTTCATGTATTCATATCCTCAAATTGTTTGTGAGACGCTGAAAACACCATGAACGTCACGAGTACTTGAGTATGTAGTAGACAAACGCAGCTCAGCAGAACAATAGGGTTATATATTTACATGCAGTATTTTTGTGCTTAGCTTAAATATTCACAGACCATGTCGCGATTGGATTTATTGCACAGTTCTACTTTCCATGTATTCATCCATCCATTATTTTGCATGTTTTACGTGACATCTGCATTAAGTGAATTCCATTTTCATGACTGGATTCCGGGATTCCCTTTGCATCACGTAAATCGGGACATACCTTTATCTGCAGGAGGGATGGTGTCCTATATCCTCTTTTTGCAGCCACTTTGCGTCCACATTTTTTGCAAATTGGATATCTATCCTCGAGGACAACCACGCTTTTTTTCTACTTTTCATACTGGCCATAATTCGCTTTGCGCTTAGTTTTCAGCTTCAGCTGGGCGTCACCTTTTTTGCGCGTTTGTTCTCCCGCCCTTCAATCAATTCAGTAGTTTCCGGAGTGTGTGATTTTTTTTTTCCCCCCTTGTATTATTATTTTTTACTCAGTAACGGATATGATTTCAAATGTAGCGAAGTACAATACTTCTAAGAAAACGTACTTAAGTAAAAGTAAAAGTACAGATTTTAAAAACTACTTTAAAAAGTAGAAGTACACAAAAAAACTACTCAATTACGTAACGCGAGTAAATGTAATTCGTTACTTTCCACCTCTGAATAATTGTTACACCTTTAGAAATCATATGCATTAAAACACATGTCAATCAACCAATTTTGGATGCAACAAGGAATCTGCAAATATTATAATGCATTTTAACTTTGGTTACAATTATTTATGAAAATGAAAATAATAATGCATTATAACGTACATTATGAATATCTTTATAATGCATTGTACATTAAGTCTTTATGTAACATTTATGTTTAGTTCCGTTTAGTTTCAGTGTGTTTTAGTTTGGTTCTCCCTGTTTCTGTTTGCCTGTGTTCCTAGTTATTCTCCATAGTTGTTAATTTAATTTACGGACCTGTTCTGTTTTACGTTGATTACTCACCCTTGTATTTAAGCCCTCAGTTTCAATTGTTCAGTTTTTCGATATCGTTTATGTGTTTGTGTTTCTGTGACTTCTCCAGTGCTTTCCTACTTATTCATCATCGTGCTTTCATTACAGCCACTCATACATGACAGAATATCGCACCAAGAATAGACTATTTTAGCTGTGTTTTTTTCTTTACACCCACTTTGGACTTAACTGCTGTTCAGTTGCTCTGCCTCGAGCAGAACGACCATTCACTGGAGGACCACACAAGGGACTTTTTAGATTTGTCATGGCTAACCCACTATGTGGACTGTGGACCGTTCACCTCAGGTGTGCCTCACAGAATGAGTGGTCCACAGTGGGATTTCATCACATTTGTGCAGTGGGTGCTGGTGAATAACGGATCTCTATCTGCCCCACTTCGGACCGAGAACCCAGCCTGCCCCTGCCCACACACTGCACGGAGCTAACCCCAGAGGCCACCACAGACTGAGCCCCGAGCCTACCGTGATGCACAAGCCGGTAAAGAGGACTGAGACAACCAAGGTGTGTGAGGCGGCTACATCGTCAGTTACAGTGGGAGTGTATTGGAGTACAAGGTCATGGAATGGAGCCCCGCCCACACTCCTGATTCTGAGGTTGAGCTGCAGATGGCCTCTGGGAATTATTACGTGGAATAATTATTCCACTTACATGAGGGTGATGTTTCCCTGTCTCTCCCATCCCTGCTGTTCCTGTCCAGCTCCAAGTCCCCTTTGTCTCCACTGGTCCTGCCCAGGTCCAAGTCTCCTGTGTCTCCACTGGTCCTGCCCAGGTCCAAGTCTCCCGTGTCTCCACTGGTCCTGCTCAGGTCTAAGTCTCCTGTGTCTCCACTGGTCCTGCCCAGGTCCAAGTCTCCTGTTTCTCCACTGGTCATGCCCAGGTCCAAGTCTCCTGTTTCTCCACTGGTCATGCCCAGGTCCAAGTCTCCTGTGTCTCCACTGGTCCTGCCCAGGTCCAAGTCTCCTGTGTCTCCACTGGTCCTGCCCAGGTCCAAGTCTCCTGTGTCTCCACTGGTCCTGCCCAGGTCCAAGTCTCCTGTGTCTCCACTGGTCCTGCCCAGGTCCAAGTCTCCTGTGTCTCCACTGGTCCTGCCCAGGTCCAAGTCTCCTGTGTCTCCACTGGTCCTGCTCAGGTCTAAGTCTCCTGTGTCTCCACTGGTCCTGCCAAGGTCCAAGTCCCCTGTGTCTCCACTGGTCCTGCCCAGGTCCAAGTCTCCTGTTTCTCCACTGGTCATGCCCAGGTCCAAGTCTCCTGTGTCTCCACTGGTCCTGCCCAGGTCCAAGTCTCCTGTGTCTCCACTGGTCCTGCCCAGGTCCAAGTCTCCTGTGTCTCCACTGGTCCTGCCAAGGTCCAAGTCCCCTGTGTCTCCACTGGTCCTGCCCAGGTCCAAGTCTCCTGTGCCTCCACTGGTATCGCACAGAGATCCCTCCCAACCTCCCTCTCCCACCTTCTCTTCCAATAACTGCCAGTTCTTAGGCCCCGACTCTGCTGTTTGTCTTCAGTCCTTCGGCTCCACCTCTGTTTGTTCCACTCTGCTCCACTGATCCGCCTCGGGCTTTCCAGTCTCCAGCTCCCCATCAGCACAAGGATCACCTGTTTCCGCCTCCAGCCGCCAAGCCCATCATTCTACCTCTGCTCAGTGACCAGTTGGCTCCACCTTGACTTATCCCTCCCTCGGCACCTTGGACCATCACCCTTCCGGCTTCCCCTTGGTCAGACGTTGTTCTACCTACACCAAGGACTTCCAGGTCTCCAGCTGCACCTCAACCCTCCACCCTTTCGGCTTTGTCAGGCTCTGCCTTCCCTCCGGCTTCACCTTATTCCTCAATCCCACCAGCTCCACCTCAGTCCTCTGGCACCCTGACTCCACCTCGGATGCTCATCGCTGCTGCCTGAACCTTCAGTGTCGCTCGGTCCCATCAGCTCTTGGCTTATGGCTCCTCCCTCCTTCGACTCCACTATGGGCCATCATCCTGGCTGTGGTCTGGGTCCCAGCCTGGCTCCTCCTGCTTCTGACTTCTCTAGCACTCTCCTGCATGTTAGTTTGTTAAATATTGACGGTTTCTGTTTATTCATCGTTGTGCATTCATTTCAGCCACTCATCGGGACACTTTAAGTAAGTGTTATCATATTTTTCGATACACTGTCAGCTCAATATCTCTGTCTCAATGCCTCTATTATGTTTCCTGTTCTATTGAAGGGCAAACCTCTGAGAAATAAAATCACTGGTTAGGGATGAATATTTTCAATTCTGATAGCACCTCGACTGTCAATAATATGGATGATTTTAAAGATCTAAATATCAATAGGTCTTATATAATATTAATAATAATAATAATTGGAAAATTCCACGCTAACCTGTGCACATTGATACATTTCCATACCAAGAAATATAACTTATTTTTGTTTTTTTTATAATATATTTTGGAAGGGAATGAATATGTTGAATGAATGATTGGATAAATAAATAAATTATTAATTCACTTAAATAACTTAAACCATGTACAGCACTAAGAGCATCTAACTGTAATGCTATAATATGCTATAATAACGTACCCCTTAACCAGCTCTACAGCTATGAAATCATTTCCATCTCCACTATTAAACAGGATGAGTCCGTCTGATGAGGTGGTCTTGAACTGGAAGAACAGGTGCATGGAGTAGTACGCCTGCAGTGTGCTCAGAGTCACATAGCTTGAGCAGCACTTGAAGGTCACTGGATCTGCAATGATGTTCTTAAATCCGATCACAGCGTTGACTTCACAGTAGTCGATGTCACCATTCTTGCAGAGGTCGATGTACGGCTTGCCATTAAATGTCAGACTCTGGAGATGCCCAATGAAGTTGGAGGGCATGACGGGTTGGTAGCGTTTCTCTGTAATGATCCCCGTTTCTATGTTATGAAACTCCAGCTGTGTGTGGTCACCTGGTATCTCTCCTGTTTTATGGCACAGTGTTGAGAAAAATTAAAAGGTTTATTTCATGTGGATCATAAAAAGGCCAACAAACTCCAACTAGGCCTATCATGATGATTAGTTTATCAACTTATCATACAATATATGGTCGTGAACTTGATCACTTTTGCGGACCTCAATAATGGCTATTGTAGGGCTTTTCACACTTGAAATAGTTAACCCTTAATCACTGTAAACCCTGGGTTATCTTGCTTCATGTTTCACATTGCTCATAATTTACCCGGGGGTTAACAATAAATCCTGGGTGTTCATTCGCCGCAGTTTAAAACTGTACATTCCTAAACCCAGGGTTTAAGTCCTTATTTGCATATTTGCGGTGTCAGTGTCACTGATTAGCAGAACTGTACTATCAAGTTTAACCTGAACAGACTTTTTGGACTATAAAGGTAAGAGAGTCTCATCTTCACTCCAACTATTGCGTTTTCTGTCACCATTTATGTGGTACGCGATTGGCTGTGGACTGCTAAGCATCTAGTCGTAACATTCTAACAGTGCATCTTTTCACACTGTACACTGTTCAGTTTGGTACTGTAAAGCTGAGTTAGAGTAAAATCCGCTCTAATCCTGCTCCAATGCTAATCCCACTTATAATTGTGGGTAACCCTTTATTTTGATGGTCCCTTTTTAACATTCTGTTGACTATGAGTAACTTTGCAACTACATTTCAACTAACTCTCTTTAGAGTATTAGTAGACTGTCTGATTAATATCTGCTAATTCTTTACTGTGATAGTCTCCCAAAAGACATTCTACTGAATATAAGTAATTTTACAAGTACGTCAATTTATTCTAATCCTAACCCTACCATTATCTACTAATACTCTACTAACACTCTAATGAGGTCTAGTAGACATGTAGGTGCAACGTTACTTATAGTCAAAAGGATGTGTTAAAAGGAGCATCAAAAAAATGTGAAACCCGTAGAGTGAAACGTTCCTTTACCTGGGATTAAAAGAGGCTTTAGAATGCCGATAACCCAGTGTTGATCACAGTGTGAAAAGCCTTTAAGTAGATATTTTAATAGGTGTTTTGGAAGATTAAGTCCAAATGGACTTGATTTCAAAGCCTCATTCCATCCGCGTCATTATGAGACAATTAACCAATGTTAATTCAACTTTTCAAGAAAATATGACAAGGAAAGAATAACACTGCTAGATTATTAATGTACTGCCAATGTTTTTTGAAAAATAATCATTTAAAATTACTTGCAGAGGTAGGTTAAACTAAATAGTCAGAATGTGTAACTCCCATTGTAACAGTAAGTATAAAGCAAAAGAACAGGAGGAAATAGAATAGGATACCTTCCACAGTGGGCAAATCATCCACAGACAGCTTGAGACTCTTCCCTCTCCGGATTACTCGCACTGTGTGCCATTCATTATCATTCAGATTCTGACCAGCAAACATGGTCTCGGGTCCCTTGCCTGTGGGACAGCCGAGATCACGGTTAAACACACGCTCACAAAGAAATGGAAAAAAAGAACAGAAGCTCAAAACAACACAGGTGGACAACACTGACACTTAGCAATAATGATATAACCTTAGTAAAAATGCCCCCAAAATATTAAACATTTCAAACAGTGCTGAGTTAATACCACACAAGTCATACATCCTTGAAATCTTCATCAGTAATGATGATGAAGAAATAAATCCACAAATTAAATCTAGATTTTGACAAATATGAGCACAACTTTCTGGGATATGGAAGCAATAAGGTGCGAGACTGTATTCACAAACAGCACACCTGGAGTAGCTTATTGCTTGTATAAAACGGTAAGCGAATATTAAAGCCAAAAATAAGTAATCATATGTAAATTTTTTGAAGTAAGCTAATTAAACGCCACCCCTACACTAGAAAAAAATAGTCATTGACAGTAACAGGAGAGGAGAGGAGGATCTTGATGCTTGGAGCTTTTTTACTTTATTGACAAAAATTATAATAAATGGAAAAGCACAGGCAGAAGACAATCACGGTGAGAAAAAAAACGCAAATGCTTTGCACACATTACAAATTCAATACTGAACAAAAGACTGAACTAAACTCAGGGCTTAAAGTCACAAGATAATAAGCAACTCAATGAGAAACTGGTGATGAACGCAATCATAAACTATGGTATTAAATGAGTGGAACATGGAAAACAAAGAAAGCAGAAACAGAACACATAAAAACCGGTGATACAAACTAAGGCCGCATTTACACTGCTATACCCGATATCTGCATGTTCACTATACACTTGGCAAAACAACCCGTGGTAGATTCACTTGTCATGAAACACCAGATTCAGAGGGATCAAAATGCAGCGTGAGTTTATTTACAGGGTAGTCAGACAGGCAATGGTCACAGACAGCAGACACAGTATAGGAGACAAGGCAAAACACAGAGTAACCAGACGGGAAGTCAGAGGCAGGCGGCTGACGAGACGAAATCCAGGAAACAGGCGATGGGTCAGATACACAAACTGGAACAGACTAGACAGGAAAAAGACTGGGCCGCATAGCGTAGGCGGACCTGACTGGGCAGGTAGCCAGGGCGGAGCAGGATGAGGCAAAGGCCAGGGCGGAGCCCCCTCAGGCTTCCCTGGGTGTGAAGGCCTCTCGGGCAGCCACGGGGGAGAAGACCCCTCAGGAGACCACGGCGGCACGACCTTCATGGTCCCCTCGTGGCACCTACTGCCCCCCCAAAAAAAATACTTGGGGGAACCTACGGGGACATAGCCTGGAACTGGAACTGGTTCAGGAACTAACGTAAGCTCAGGCTTGACTGGAGACTTGACTTCGGAGGTTCAGTTGCAGGCGGCTCTGGCAGTTCGGTAGAAGGCTCCGGTTCAGGCTCAGGCAGTTTGATGGAAGGCTCCGGCTCATCAAGGCAGACGCAAAGCTCCGGTTCGTCTAGGCTGACGTGAAACTCTGGCACGTCGAGGCTGACGTGAAGCTCAAGTTTGTCATGGCTGACATGAAGCTCTGGCTCATTGAGGCTGACGTGAAGCTCAGGCTTGTCTAGGTAGACAGGAAGCTCTAGTTTGTTTAGGCTGACGTGAAGCTCAGGTTCGTCAAGGCAGACGTTAAACTCTGGTTCGTCAAGGCTGACGCGAAGCTCAGGTTCATCAGGGCTGACGTGGAGCGCAGGCTCGGCTGGGCTGGACGGGACCAGCGGTGAAGGCTCGGGGACACGCTCTGGCTGGACAGGCTCAGCGGGACAGGACCCTGGAATGATGGCCCACTTGGCAGCATGTGCTGAAATAAGCGCAACATGACTAGACCCTGGTTCGGTGAATGCTGTGGAGTTGTGGAGCTCCTTCTCCATCTTACTCACAGTGAGTGCAGAACCACTCAATAGAAGCGCCATCTCCTACTGCCTTAAAGTGCTGTGAGGCTCTGGGTTGGGCATCAATGAGCGTAGCGTTTCAGATAACGCTCCACGGAACAGGTTTGTTAGGAAAATATTGCTCATACACGTGTAATGTGAAAGTTCGAAGAACTCCTTCACATACCACCCGAGAGATCGATCCTCTTGACGAAGTCGCATTATCTCTGCTCCCGTATCGGTGCTTGGAATCACTGTGTGAGCTCATCGTGATGTCTCGCTGTTGAATTTTACCGGGAGAGCTTGGCGTGACACCGGGATAGGTTCTGGGCTAACCACTGTGGAGACGGGTTGAGTGTGCGATGGTCCAGGTGTAGAAACATGGAGACCGCGAACCATCTTGGCCAACCTCTCCAACGACACGGTGAGTTGGTCCAGGTGATTCCGGTGTACAGCGTTCCGGTCCGCATTAGTTGACTGAGAGGCATACAAGGCTGACATGCTGCTGGATCTGGTGGTGGCGAAGTCATGAAACACCAGACTCAGAGGGATCCAAATGCAGCGTGAGTTTATTTACAGGGTAGTCAGACAGGCAATGGTCACAGACAGCAAACACAGTATAGTAGAGAAAGCAAAACACAGAGTCCGGTAACCAGGGGGGAAGTCAGAGGTAGTGATGTGATGTTACGTCTGACACCGACGCTCCAAAGCTTGCTTCAAACTCGAACGGTCCTTGCAATGAACCACTGCTTCGGAGCTTGTATCATTACGTCACTAGTCACGTGAAAATGACGTCTGAAGCAAACACACTGGTTCACTCCTGTAGTGAACCACCTGACTGCTTTGACAGCCCAAACCAGTGTTGACAAGTTTGAAACCTGGCGGCTGTATTTCTTGTAAAATTGAAGCCAAACCATGGCAACACCGTGGGTTGTAGTAGTCGGTGTTTGGATTGGCGTTATTATACAAAAAAAAGGAAATCGCCTTTCACCAAAGACTGTGGAGAAAATAATATTTTTGAATAAAAACCATACAATTTAATGAACACTTTGTCTAAGCCTTCTGCATGATGTACCCAAAGCACACCCAAATGTTTTATTTTTATTTTTTATTATTAATTAGAGAACATATGAACATTGTTACATAAAAACTTGCATCCAAGACAGAAACTTCATAACCCTCTGCTACATTATATAAGTACAACCAGTTACACAAGCACATCCTTTTCAACATACAAAAAATACCAGTCCCACCAGTTAACAAGTTTAGAGTTCTGCTTCCCACAGCTAAACAAGATAAAGCTTTCACACATGATACTGCCCTGCTAAAAAAAAAACATAGAAACCATTACAGAAATTCTCTTGGATTTAATGGTTTTCATGGGAATTTTCTTGGTTGTAATGGGAATTATAGTGGTCTCTACTGATATGTGTTGGGTTCTATTGGTGGGGGCATTAAATCCTAATGGAATATGTCCCAAACACACAACAAAAAAGAATTCTGTAGTGGTTTAAATGGTAAAAGCCAATGGTTCCTATTGGCATTTTAATAGAAACCATTAGAATTTCTGTGATGGTTTCCAACTTTTTTTAAGCTGGTCTGATCTTCTGTCCTTGTCTAAAGAAATAATTACACACACACATCATGCTTAATGTTTTATTATCAAGGTTAACACATGAAATTTATCAGTATCTGTAAAATTCACCTATAAATGAGTTTCACAGCACTAACACTGTTTCAGCTTTGATCGCCTCGGTAAACACGTAATAAGCGGGGCGTTAACATATAAGCCTACTTGGATTTTATGGTTGTCAGCTTTGTTGCATTACATTTACTTCACCAGGAGATGGTGCTGCAATTTCTATCTGAATGAAGCTTCGAGTAATGAACCATTCTCGACACAATTGTATCAGAAAGCAATAATGCTTCGAAACGCTTCATTTGGCCATCACTAGTCAGAGGCAGGCGGCTGACAAGATGAAATCCAGGAAACAGGTGATGGGTCAGATACACAGACTGGAACAGACTAGACAGGGAAAACGCTCGGTAATGCTCACAAAAGTAATACAAGACTTCGCAAATGGGTGATAGTGAGAGTGGAGTATAAATGTGTGTGGAGCTGCGTGTGGAACTAGATGCAGGTGTGACAGTGATCAATGAAAACAGGTGTGTGCGTAATCAGTTCAGGGTGTGTGCGTTAACAGTCCAAAGGAAGGCAGTGCAGGGGTGGAGCGCCCTCTAGAGACACTCGAGGGCAATCCAGCCGAACATTATCACAGCACTGACCCAGAAAAGCGAGGGGTTGAGCCTTTGTCCTCCATTGCACCATTGAAAAGAGTCATGTGATCGCGGTTGGTGTCAACCTGAGTTGACGTCATTTGTCACCGTCACTTTTTCAATGACGTACGACTCGCATTGACTGGGAAATATCTGATCTGTCCACTTACATGGCAGACGCAATTGCACATATCCAATTTATATCAGATTTATTTTCGCGTATAAATAAGGCCTGAAACCCATCTGAGAATATTGGGATCCATTTGCTTTTTTTCCTGCTTACACGCTTGTGGGTAATATCTGATCCGAATTTAGGTCACTGCACTTGCTCAGCTGCCTCTGTTAGGTGGTGTGAGGCAAAACTTGCTTTAAACAATTCGTTTTGTTTGAGGAAGCAAGGAGCAGACTGTTCAGTTTATTAAACTGAGGGGTGAACATGGTGACTGATTCACTGGTGCCATAAATACAGCAAGTGTTTCGGCTTGGAGCTAAAGTAAAAATCCATTTGTAACATTTCTGTTTATAAAATAGATAGTCCCTTTCCTTAATACTGATTGGTCAATAGCTATGACCGCTTTACCAAACAGATCTGTTTGTCACTGCACAACACCCATAGCAACATAAACAATCCAATTTACTGTCAAAATTGTTCGAAAAAATGTTATCACAAAACTTTGATAAAAGTGATGTTGATGTGTGCATGTGTGTGGAAGCCCACAGTTTCCAAAGTACAGAGGAAATATTATTTAAAAAGTTTTCTGTTTAAAGTGGGGTTGTCACAGAGTCAGCCACACAGTCACAGCCACAATCATCACCCAATCACCAGGACCCGCCCACTCATTCACAATTACTAGATTACAGACTCGCTGCACCGGCACTTCCTCATCAACACAGCTTATATTCACAGTTCATCATCCACTCCTTGTCTGGTCTCGTTGTAGTTACCACTGCTTACCGTCAGACTCCTACTTAGCTGTGATCATCTCGTCAAGTCTTCAGTCTTCTGTCTGTCTTCCAGCTGACATCCTGATCCAGATCTCCAGTCTTCATGTTCACTCGTCACCTGCACAAAGAATCCACTTCAGTCATCGCCAGCTTGTCATGGTAGATGTATTTTCTGGTCTCTTCTAGTCTCGTGTTTATGTTGTTGTATGATTGCACGTGCGTGTGGGCGTGAATGATTGGCACTCCTGATCCGCTCCAGCTTATCATCTTTTCGTCACCAGCTGTACGCAATCTCATCACCCTATATATTCTTACCACTGTTTCCTCATCATTGTCAGATCGTTTGTCTTGATGTCCTCGGTGTTGGTGTTCCTGTATCCTGTCCTGCCTGATGTTCCAGTTCTTCGTCGTCTTCACCATCATCGTCTTCGTCATCGTGTCGTGTGGGTTTTGAGTCTTCGCGGTCTTCACCTCTTCACTGCACCCAACCACGGATCCTGATCATCTAGTCCCTGCGTCACTCACCATCGGCTGCACTGTGTTGTTCCCGTGTTATTCTGAAAAGTTTCTTAAATAAAAGAGTAACTCGCTTTTGCTTCCAGTATTCCTTGCAGCAGACATGACACAGCTAAGTCACCACCATCATTCAGCAAGTCACCATCCTCTCACCATCCACTTTAATGAAGTCAAACTGCATCAGTATTATCCGTTCAAAATCAGCTGTTCAACCTCCTTCAAGCTAATGCTTCCATCAATGCATATGCTCTTCAGTTCCGCACTTTACCGGCATCTAGCGGGTGGAATGAGATGGCCCTGTAGACAGCCTTTCGCCTGGGTCTCAAACCGGAAGTGCGCCAACAGATGGTCATTTATTATGATACATCGGTCTGGAGGTTTCATTCAGAAAGCTGTGCACATCTCCCAATGTCTATCAGACTGTTCACTGGATCAACCTGCTCCACATCCTCTGCCCACCTCATTATCTGTCGCCATTCCAGCACCTGAAACCATGCAGGTCGATGCATATCATCTCATCAACGCAGAGCGTCAAAGAGGGCTACTACAGCACTTATGTCTGTATTGTGGGGGAGAAGGTCACATCATCATGAACTACCCAATTCGACCACCACGCCCAGCGGTGAGTCTCATCCAGTTCCTGCCTCAGATCGCACCCCTCACTTGCACACCAGTCCAAATTCTCACCCATAAACTTCTCGTTTCTTCGCAAGCGCTCATCGACTCCGGGTCCCCAGGAAACTTCATCTCTCATCAGCTTTTCCAAAGACTCAACCTCCAGAGGAAACACTACTCCCAGGAGCGAGCCATTCACACCATTCTCGGCAAACTGTTGGGCCGTGGTCCGTTCGTCATTTCTCCCCCACAATAACGCTCTGCGTTGGCTGCCTGCATGAGGAGAAGATCACGTTCATGTTGCTGGAAGGAGCAACCACGGACCTCATCCATGAATGCCCCTGGATGAACCAACATGAACCCACCATCAGTTGAAACTCTGGAGAAATTCTGCAATGGAGTGATTCCTGCTTCAAAGACTGCCTTTCTTCTGTGCTCAAACCATCTACACGCCGGACCTGTCGACACCCCTCAAAGTCTTCATCCAATATTCAGGTGAACTCCACCTCCGTTGAGACCCCAGAAACAGAGAGCAAAACTGAAGTCCCTCCAGAGTACAGGGTGTTCCAGGATGTGTTCAGCAAGCGGTTGGCGACCTGTCTACCACCTCATCGACCATTGGACTGCGCCATCGACCTGCTGCCTGGGGCCACTCCACCGAAAGGTAAGGTCTACCCACTGTCCATCCTGGAGCAGAAGACCATGGAGGAGTACATTCAGGAGGCTCTCAACAACGCTTCATCCGACCATCGATGTCCCCTGCCCCCAGCTTCATCGAGAAGGATGGAGGCTTGTGACCGTGCATCGACTACCGGGCATTCAACTCTCAGACTGTAAAATTCAGTTACCCTCTTCCTTTGTTCCCTGCCGCATTGGAACAGCACCTGAAGACATCATACGGACAGAGGTCCCCAGTTTATCTCCTGGGTGTGGCAGGCCTTTAAACTCCACGGCATCTCTGGGAGTCTATACTCAGGGTACCATCCGCAGACCAACTGCAAGACTGAACGCAAGATCCAGGAGATCGGGAGATACCTGCGGTCATACTGCCACCGGAATCAAGACACTGCCTCCCCTGGGTGGAGTATGCCCAGAACTCCCTGCGTCAATCCACCACTGGGCTTACTCCGTTCCAATGCATCCTCGACTACCAACCTCCTCTCTTCCCCTAGTAAGGAGAACCTTCTGAGGTTCCATCTGTCAACCACTAATTCGAGGAGAGCAAGAGGGTATGGGACTCAGCGCACGTGCATTTCCAGCGGGGAGTGCGAAGACACCAACGGTGTCCAGATGTCTTGGATCCATTGCTACTCACCCAGTTCCACGAGGATCACCCTGACCGTCCAGTCCCCAGAGGTCGAGGCCGGCCCCGTCGCCAAGTCAGTCAGCCGTTAGGAGCCAGCCGTGAAGGAGGGGGTACTGTCACAGATTCAGCCACACCGTCACAGCCCCAATCATCATCCAATCACCAGGACCCGCCCAAGGTGTCATCCTGCAGGCTTTTCATACATTTACTGTGCCCTGTTACATGTGCATAGAGCCTCGGCCAAGAGGAAGTTGGACCATTTACTTGTGTGTTTTGGGTCATCAAAGAAGGGTTCCCCTACCTCTAAACAGACCATTAGCAGGTGGATTATGAGTCCCCCTTCAAGAGGTCTGTAATACTGCTGGCTGGGCCTCCCCGCACACTTTTTATGAGATCTGCCCTCCACGCCAGGTTCTCAAGTTCTCACGTCTTGAGTTATGCCATAGTTACTTCACACCAGGACAGGCACTAGTCAGTGTGGCGCAGTGGGTATTTCATTCCCCAAAGTGTGGTCTTTCGACGCAGCTCGATTTCCCTCGAAAGGGAATGTCTCGAGTTACGACTGTAACCCTACTTCCCTGTTTTTGTATGCCTTTGCCACACCTCCCGAGTGCCTGAAAACGACTTGCTTCGACCTAACAGAAGTTGACGCTGTTATGAGCAAGTGTTGTGTGTGTGCAATGAATCATGAAACGAGGTATCAAATGTTCTTTGATCTTTTGACTTACAAGAAGTTATACTATGAAAAATAATGCAAAAATTCCTCCTTAGTGCAAAAAGAGCATTTGTTAAAAACCAAGCTGCCATAATGACTTGTTTCATACTTCCACACTGTGGTAGACATTTGTATCCACAATGGCTCAACAACATTATGGCTGTTTAACGACAATTCTTGAAAAACACTGCACCAAAACTTTTTCTGTTTAGAAGATAACTGAGCCTTTAAAACTCCTTTGTAAATGCTTTACAAAGAATAAATAGTCCTCACTTTATGAGCTCACAAAAATAGTTAACTGACCACTACTAAATGCTTTATAACTACCTGAATTAATCATGAATTACAGTAGAAATACATGTTAATAAAGCATTTATTAACACACTAAGTAACTATTACTATTTGTCTGAATAATAAGATGTATGAATGTACATTTAGATAGTTTATTATTCATTTACTTACACTTTCTAAGTGATCTTATGAACCACTGACTACTCCTAAATAACGGGTTTGTAAATAATGCAAAACATTTAGAAATGATAAATTGATCATTAATAAAGTTTGAAAATACAATTATAAACACATTATATATATCATTATAAATCAAGAATAAAGCATTTATAGTTGTATTTATAAACTGCTTATTAAATTATATTAATGCTTTATAAATGATGAACTAACTGTTTACTAATGCTTAACTAATGATTCATAGCGTGCAGTTATTATAAAGTGTTACCTCATATTTTGCAAAACTTTATTAACATTACAAGTGAACAATATTCCATCAATATAAAGCATGTAGTGAAAAGCACTACATGCCCAACTCTTTCCCTGCCATTGGCGGTGCAATCCACACTTTCACTGTTATATGGTAGGTGGTGCTATTAAGCATTTTTTAAAAGAGTACAGAATCTCTGGATCAAAACACAGGCGAGGAAGAAGCAGAAAAAATGATGGAAGCATTGCTGACACACATGTTAAATAATACGATCATCAAACATTCAACAGAATACAAATCAAAACCGTTGAACCCATGAAGAGGAAACGACTGTGAAGCTTTGGGGATGTTGATGGACTCTTATCTATTCCATTAGTGTTTTGCTCATTGTTCTGAATCCCATCCGGAAGAACTTTTGTCTTTGACAAAAATATGTTTTTCTCAGCTTTATGTTCAAAATGTTTATTTTAATTATTATTACCCACATTTAGGTGTTGATGAAAAAAGATCGCATAAAGCTAGAATAAAATGTTTTGTTGTTTTTGTTTAAGAACAGAGGTTCTGTTCTTTCTATTGATATATTGTATGTTCAGATAGTCATACAACTAAATATTTGCAAATGTTTTTAAAATGTTTTGTTTTTGTTTAAGTAATGACTTTTGATATATCGTATGTTCAGATAGTCATACAACAAAATATTTTGGGTGCCATAAAAAATAACTACAATTTTAAAAAAGAGTTAAAGATAGTGCTGTTATTGACACAATAATAGATGTTCTAAACACAAGTCATTTGTCATGTCGAGCATTAGTTAGAAGGGCTGTCTTCTAATAGTCGAGGATTCGACGATTCGATTCGGAGAGGTCTGATTCGACTATGAACCTCATAGTCGAATAGTACGGAAGTGTTATGTAACCAATAGGGGTGTGAAGGTTATTATATAACGTGAGACCGACGGCTATAGTTGATCACCGTCATTAGAACTCTACAACCGCCAAAACCGTGCTATTAAAATATTTTTTACAAACATTTTTTATCATAGAGAATGTTTAAATACTAATATCATCTTACGAGGGAAAAGGAGGCGGAGTTAGTGTTGCTTCGGAGGCTGAGTGCTGGAGATGATTCGGGAGAGGTCTGTGCACCTTTACCGATCAGAGCGCGCGCTGACACGGAGTAAAGCCTTGTTTATACCAGACACGTCCGCACAAGACTGAAGGTGCGCGCGGCAAAAAATGACGCGTTGGGTGCGCAAGACCAGCAAGACCCCATTTCACTTGGCTGTGTGCACGGCTTTTTTTTGTAACAGCGCGCGCTACGCCGCATCCGAGGATGAACGACTTCAAGCCGAATCTGGTCGAGCATGTACGTCTCACCGCACCGGCACGCAGTTTGCGCGTCTAAATTGCAAAGTTCATTGCAAAGTTTTTTTGTTAAGGTTTTGTTTACTGTGTGTGATTTATTTAAAACAAAGCACGTTCATTGCAACGTTTTTTTGTGATTTTTTGTTAAGGATTCATTTAATGGAAAGCACATTCACTTCTAGTTGTCTTGCTGTTCATTTTAAATAAACGTAGAGCGAGTTGTCCTATAACAGACGAACAGTTATTCAACCGAACGTCTAGCTGCTATCTAAAAAATAAAAATAAAAAAAGGTTCGACTATCAGTCGACTAAGGCAAAATCTAACGAATCAGATTCGACTATGAAAATACTTAGTCGAAAACAGCCCTATTAGTTAGTCAAACATTAAGCAAAACAATCTTTCACTGTAATCTCCCATTGCACAGGTTAAAAAAATATTCTATGGTAAATGGAAGCTATGAAAGAAGAGAAAGTGTCACTTACTTGTGGTACAGTTTATCCTCTCACAGTCTAGATAGGGAAGAATAAAGGACATGTAAATTCTGCCTTCAAAGTAACATCTGCAGACATAGAAGCACATAACCCACTTCTCTGGGGACAGACACACAAGGACACCATCGACCCTGATGCTCACACATGCCATTCACCCAATGGTGAAATATACTCCAGTGACATTGAACTCTAACTGGAAATATTGTCCGAACAATACCTCTGAATGGAAATATTGCCCTCTTTTATTTTATTTTTTTTAATTGGCACTTTCCACAAATAGGGTACAAAATATTATGTCACTCCCTGACTAGCCTCTGCTTTTATAGACAATGTTTGAAGATTTTCATTTTTAGCACTCACATGTTATTGCATTCTCAGGATGAATGTCTTGGTTACTGTCATAACCCTCGTTCACTTATGGAGGGAATGGAGATGTTATGTCGATGACTGACAAATGGGATCACTTGAGATTTGCATGCCGAGCCACTCCCCCATACATACGGTTATATAAACTGGTCGCTGGTACCCTCATTCAGGTTTATGCTGAGGAGCCGAGACGGTATCCTGGCAATTCAGAGGGATGGTTCAGGGTTGTGGTAGGAGGGACATAACTTCTCCAGTCCCTCCGTCAGGGACATTATGTCGATGACTGACAATTAGGGTCCATATGGAAAGAGCTTCAACCACTAAACTATTTTAGTGGTTTGGAGATGCAGATTCTAGCAAGCTGAACAACAGCTTGCCCTATTATAACAGTGCCCTATTGGCAACTGCTCTTTTTAAGGCGTAACCTACTCAGCGCCCCACATAAGCCCCAAACCTCAGTCCTTCATGCCTACCAGGGTGGAAGGGACAATGCTTACCATGGAGACATTCGTAGCTGTTGTTCCTTTTGTATCTTTACTTTACAGGAAGAGTTCACATATGGGATTACCGGAGGAGAATCACAGCGTATTTGGGCATCCAGCCCAGTAGAGGGGCTGACTGAGTGGGCATGCATCTCAAGTACTGTGTCTGGTATCGGACGCATCCGCTGCATCTGACTACCGAAGAATGTTTGGAGGAATTTAATCCAGGGCTCGCCGACTGGGGAACTCACATGGAGAGCATAGAAGGCACTCGTACTCCCTTACGGGGCAGTCGTGGTCTAATGGTTAGAGAGTCAGACTTGTAACCCAGACTCAATACCGAGTCTCAATACCGGCAGGAAATGACGGGTGTGTGTGAACTAACTTAAATTCCCAGTATGGGTTGTCATACATGGCCTTCACGTCATGTCACTTAGACGGGAATGTCACTGCAAGCAAGACACAGAGTGAGCCTTCCACACTTTACATGTTTGTACCCAACACATGGGGAAAAATAGACTCAGGTTGTTGACCATGTGAAGGTGTTCGGTATCGCCAAGCCCGAAGCTCTAAAGATGTCAACCAGAGGTGCCGTACGCCAATGCCGTGGGGGAGGCAACTCTCCTAGTGGAGTGAGCCCTCACCCCGAAGGGGCACGGCACACCTTAGGATTGGTTTCCAGTGGGATACTGCTGGGCGAAGTCCTTGACAGCAGCAGCCCGGGCAAACATGGCCGTTAACTCTGAATCCAATTCAGCGTGAGCAACCACTCCAGAGGGGGGGAGAATTCAGCGACATCTTCCTCTCCAGAGCCCACTCTCCAATGCAGCTATCGACATCTGATTCTCACTTGGAGTGCAGAATAACATGCTGGGTCCCTCGTCAGAAGGACCCGCGCCATCACCCGGCACATGACATTCTAGAGGAGCGGGAGGTCGTCGGGGATTGTCCCAGCGGAAACACTCCCACTGTAACCCTCAGGTCTCCCAGAAAGTTAATCATACTTGCGGTTCTGTTTGGGTAACATCAGAGTAGACTTTAGCCTTCATAAGGAAGGAGAGACACGACCGCAGTGTCGACATGATCATGTTCTCGCAGAGAGGATATGAACCATTCATGAACAGGATGCTCTCAGCCTAATAGGCACCTTTAAAAAGATGTTCGCTGCCCATGCTTGCTGTTTTAAGGAAATCTGCTATTTTTGGCTCTTTTATGAATGGCAAAAACCCACTGAATGTGCCCTTTCACTGGCAAGAGAGATCTCCTCTGTTGAATACAATTTTTCTTGAATGCTGCTTTGGTGACTGGAAAGAGTGATCGCAGTTCGCAACCACTTGGCTCCGAAGCAAAAATCTGAATGAGTGAGCTGACGTTCAGCTTATATACCCGTATGTACAGGGAGTGGCTCGGTATGCAAATCTCACTCACCAATTCCATTGGCCGCTTTTCTACTACTCAGAGGTGATTAGGTCTCCCAAATGACACCCCATTTGCCAGTCATCGACATAACGTTGAATGTGACAGACAGATAGAGCACTGCTGTTGTAAATTATGGTTTATTTATGAGTCACTTAAGTAAAAGATAAGTGAATCTTTGAATCTGAATTGGATAAGTGAATTTTTATTTATTTTATATCTTCTTGTTCATTTCCGATGCATTTATATTGGGTCAGGGGGTCACCTTGAAGCCAGAATTTTCCTGTCGCTTCAATATAAAATAGCTGAAAAGTGGTATTTTCCTTACTTGTTTATTGCATCCTAGTGCACCCTATTCATGGAACGTTCCAAGTGGTTTAGCATAATGTTATATGCATAATATGGCATGTTCTATAGAGCATCATACCATTGGTCAGGCTGTGACAGCTGGATGGTAAACTGCTTGCCAGAGGTAAAAAACAGTAAGTTTGAATGCAGGCAGTTGATGAATTAGTTGCATGCTTGTTTGGACTGAAATAGAGATTGCTTAAATGTTTACTGAATTCCCTGAATAAAAAGTAGGAAGGAATGTTTCTCAACAAGTTTCCATTAAAAATCAGTATGCCAGTTTTTAGGTACAAATTTATTGAGATATTTCATCCAAGTTCACCAGAAGCAGGTCTCAGCCTATAGTGTACCATCAACCTCAGCAGAGAAGTGGCCGCACACAGTCAAAGACCAGAGCTGGCTCATCATGTGAGGAAATGCTCTTACTAAACTGACACAGTAAAACCTTTGAATCGTTTAATTTAATACTCAAACTCAATTCAGTGGGACAGTCATTCAGGTGAACTGTAGACTCTGTCTATATAACAGGGATAGTTCACCAAAAATTTTAAATTCTCTCATCATTTACTCACCCTCATGCCATCCCCTTTGTACAGTCCTGGGCCGGGTTGCCCGATAACGATGTATCTTAGCTCTTAAGAGCGCTCTCTACGTGCAAGGTTACGAACCCTCGCCGCAATTCCATGTGCGTTTCCCAAAATTGCACTTAACATGAACGCGCGAGAACGCGTTCTAAGTGCTACTTAAGCGTCGCTGTCCATTCGCGAAGTGCTGAAATATAACCTTATATGGAATCGTATTCTGAACGTTTAACCTAATAATCGTCATTCGTTGTGGATTCGAAATCAAGACAAGTCTATATGGATATAAAACACCTATAAAGGCTGACAAAATGGCTGAACAAAAACAAAAAAACAAGAGAAGAGACCTTTCAAAAAGATACAATTAATGTCCTTTTAGAGGAGATAGAGGGAAACAAAGATTTTATTTTTAACAGATTTAAAGGACACCATACAAATAAGGAAAAACAAAACATCTGGAAGGACATTGTCACAATGCAAACTAACTGCAACCGTGTTCAAAGATCGAGGGAAGGAGGTCCGCTAGAAATGCCCAATACATGGCTGGTTTTCGTGCACGTCAGCAAGTCATTGACAGATTTTTTTGAATTCATCCCAATTTTGCCCGGTCTTTAAAGCATATTTCCCAGATTACTTGTTTTATGATTTTTTGTTTTTTGTTCATTCGTTTAATTTAGATGTGTATTTCTATTTTTTTCTTACCTTTTTAATTATTTAATTTATTCATTTAAACAAAACACGAGCACAACAAAGTGTACAATAAAGTACACTCAAATCCTGTATATTATACTTACGTTGCAGTGTAATCTGTTAAATCTAGATAAAAGTGTAATCTGCCGGTTGTCCTGCAGGTGACCTCATAAATCTGTCTTCTTACGATGCACTTGGGGATGTACGATTACTCCAGAGCACTAGTAGTTCTACGAAGATTTTCAAGTGCTACTTAAGTTACGATGCTTTTGGGAAACAGACCATAATATTAAGATCAGTCGTACGATCGTTTTTACGATCAATTTAGGCTTACGATGCTTTTGGGAAACGCAGCCCTGGTCAGAATTATTGGCACCCTTGGTAAACATGAACAAAGAAGCCTTTGAAAATAAATCTGCATTGTTAATCCATTGTTGAACCTCCTTTTGCCTGGATAACAGCTCTGAGTTGCCTCTTAGAATCCCTGAATGACACCTGACAAGAGATCAGAGACAATTCCTCTATACCAACTAGCCTATGGAGGATCCCTATACCACTCTACAGATAAAGCGTTGTGGAATTTTTTGGTCCGCGTACCTACCCAAAGTGATAAGATAAAATAAAATTCTGCATCAAAATTTATAGACAAGACAAGTAGTTTGTTTAGGCATGGTTTGTAAGGAATTACAAACCTGCGCACATATATTCAAACGCACATAACTATAGAATCAATTCTTAATGCGCATGTGAACGCCATCAGCGTCTATCACAGGTTCACGTTTAAAGTCTGTTTAGAGAGAACGGTGTCGTCTTACCGGCCCCTAATTTAATAACAAATGATCATTTAGACGGAAGTGAATCAATCAAAACTAACTTTAGCTGGAAAAACATTTTTCAAGAACCACTATAAAACCAAACCAATCTCTGTTACCTTAAATTATATGTTTATCTCTGTAAAGCTGCTTCGATACAATCTACATTGTTAAAAGCGCTATATAAATGAGGATGACTTGACTTGACTATACAGAATCTCTCCAGATCCTTCAAAATTCCCAAGTCCATGTCCTCTTCAGTTTTCAATATGGTTCAGGTCAAGGCACTAGGGTGGACATGGCAAAAGCTTCATTTTGTGCTCAGTGACCCATTTTTGTGTTTATTTTGATGTTTGTTTTGGATAATTATCCTTATTGAAGATCCAACCATGGCCCATTATTTATCTGTTGGTATTTAATAGAATCCATGATGCCATGTATCTGAAAAAGATGTCCAGGACCTCCAGCAGAAAAGTAGACCCAGCAGTTAATTAAAAATCCGGCAGTATATTTAATCATGCACATGGGGAACTTTTTTCTCCCTATTTGCAACAAACCCACCTTGAGTTCCCTTACGAAGGGAACTCAACGATGCGTCCATCGACGCCATGGGAACGCCCCCAGCGTGACTGCGTCTGAAGCATCTATGTCAACTAGTCCAATGGAAAGAATGAGCGTCACGGGCGGGTGACGTCATGACCAGGATATGATAAAAGCACATCCGGTGCAAACCGGCATTAGCTTCTGTTGCCTCAGCAAGCGATCTGTGTCAAACTGTCTGTTATATTTACTGTTGTCTGTCTGATATATATATATTTATGGAAACTAAACAATTGCACAACTCTGTGTTCTCCCTGCTCGCGCTATTTAACGAGTAGGGACACACACGAGCTTTGTGTGATGTGTTTGGGAGTAGAGCATGCGGTATCAGCCTCCGAGGGGGCTGATTGCCAACATTGTGAGAAGCTTTCGCTTCGCATGCTCCGCTCCCGCCTGTCACTTTTCGAGGAAAGTGGCCGGGCTCGCAATTCTCAGGGTGACAGGTCCCGCGTCTGCCGAGGCAGCGCGGAGAATGCATTCCTGTGGATCGCGAATAGGATCTCTTTACGGGGTTGGAGACGGGTCCGCGGATCTTATCTCCTCCCTTTCCACGAGGGATCCAGTGCTCTCTCGCCGGTCTCGGAAGCCCGCGCTGCGGTCTCTTCCGCCCGGGGAGAGAGAGAAATCAATGCTTCAGTGCTCTACCTCCGAGGAGGTAGATGTGCTGGGCATTGAAAGTGACACAATCATGGGGGAAGTGAATTTGCCATCTCTTTCCCCAGCGTATGAGAAATATATATAGCCTATATATATATATATGATAGTTTATATATTATATATAAAATAAAGTGAATATATATAAAAAATATATATAAAAAATAATAAGCTGGTGGAAGTGTTTACTAAGGCTGTAGATAAATTAAATATTTATGGCCAGCAGAAATAAGGGGGCACTCGTCCTAAAAATAAAATAAATTAAACGAGTTTCCTTCCCTCTATTTTTCCACCTCCATCACGGGGCCTTCCATTTTTCCCGATCTGCACAGCGAGCTGTCTAGATCATGGAAAAAGCCTTACTCCTCTTGTCTTTTAGCCCCCACATTCATGTATATTCAGATATTTGGGGGTTAAGAGGGTATGGCTATGGGGCAATACCCCGGGTAGAACAGACGCTTGCGAGCTATCTGTCTCCCGGTTCAGTATCGTACCTGAAGGCGTCGGCTTCTCTCACTAAACCATTAAAGAAAACTATTTTTTAATCTAGTGGGAAAAGCATATATGGCAGTGGGTCTAGCATGGGCCTGCTTGCACACCATAGCAGTGCTACAAGCATATCAGGCTGACCTGCTGCGGTATTTGGACAGAAGTGAGGGAGTTTGGCCCGATGGGGTTTGAGAACTCCGTCGGGCCACAGATTTATCTCTCAGGGATGGCAGCCCTTGTGGTCACTGAGAGACACCTCTGGCTCAATTTGATGGGAATCATAGAGAAAGATACAAGATAATCTCTCCCTCGCTATGTCCAACCCCCTGGGGCTGCTGGGCGTGAGCAGCTCCAGCCGTCTAGTTTCTCATACACAACACAGCAGCCAAAGCCTTCAAAGCAGAAGCCGGATCCGAGGACCGTTCTTCACGCTGAGAAGGCTGCGGCTCAAAAGAAAAGGTCTGGCGCCACCGGCGTCAGACCGGTGAGGGCAGCCCCAACCGGGGTGGAATGGTGTACACCTCATTATACGGTGCCCTTTCCATCTCGGTGCCCTCAGGGGACCGTTCTGCCAACCCCGCCACCCTTGGTGCTTCGGGGCGCAGCGGTCTCCAGCGAGCTTCTGGCGCAGCGTCAACTCGACATTGCGTCGGAATGCGCCCTCTGAGGGGGGTTCGAAAACAGTCAGTTCGGGTGCTTCCTGCCAGTATGCTTCAGGTCCCCGAACTGGCTGTCTTTATTACACCAGAGGCCAGCCTCGAGGGGCTGGTTCCCTTGGTAGATTTTCTGGCAGCGCGGAAGCTACTGCCAAATATATCTCTATGGGTCCTGCAGTTAGTAGTAAGAGGCAGATTTGGTTCTCGTCCTCCAGGCTACAACGGGGTGTTGCTCACGTTAGTGCATTCCGAGCAGGCTCTGGTAATGGAGCAAGAGGTAAAGGCCCTGTTAGCAAAGAAAGCTATAGAGCAGGTGTACTCACCCGACATTGCGTCGGGTCTTTACAGTCGTTATCTCATTGTTCCAAAAAAGGATGGAGAGCTGCGTCACATACTGGATCTTCGTCTGTTGGAGTGTTTGGTGCTGGAACTCAAGTCCAAAATGCTGACACTCAAACAGATCGTGACTCAAATCAGATCCGAGGACTGGTTTGTCACGATAGATCTAAAAGACGCATACTTCCATATCTCCATCCTCCCTCAGCACAGGAGGTTCCTGAGGGTTTCTTTGGGGCAAAGAACACCAGTATCAGGCACTTCCTTTCGGTCTAGCTCTATCACCCCGCACATTCACGAAGCGTGTAGACGCAGCTCTGGCCCCGCCAGGCTGCAGTGCATATGCATTCTGAATTGCATAGATGACTGGCTGATTCTAGCGGAATCAGAACAGTTAGCGGTTCAGCACCGAGGTGTCGTTCTCGCTCCTATGCAGATGTTGGGGTTGAGGCTCAATGCCAAGAAGAGTGTGCTTTCTCCAGTACAGAGAACCACTTTCCTTGGTGTGGTATGGGATTCAGTGACGATGCGGGCCACTCTGTCGCCCGTTCGTGTAGCTGCTATCCTAACAGCCACAAAAGAGCTGAGGCTAGGCCAGTCACGCACTGTAAAACAGTTAGAGAGACTGTTGGGTCTTGTGACAGCAGCGTCCAACGGGATAACTTTTGGCCTGCTGTACATGAGACCTTTACAGTGGTGGCTCAGGACCAGAGGGTTCTCCCCGAGGGGAAACCCACTTCGTATGATCACGCGGCGGTGTCTCCGCACCTTGGTTATATGGAGGAAACACTGGTTCTTAACCCAGGGTCCGGTGTTGGGAGCTCTTTGCCATCGAGTTGTGATCTCGACAGATGCTTCCCTCACCGGCTGGGGAGCGGTATTGGAAGGCCGCTCAGCTCAGGGCTTGTGGAGGAGTCATCATCTCTCTTGGCACATGAATTGCCTAGAGATGATGGTCGTCTTCAATGCGTTGAGACATCTCCTCCCAGACCTGAGGGGCCATCATGAGTTGTTCTGGAACAGTGACTGTTAGGCCTCAGGGCAGCAGCGTCCAATGTGATACCCTTTGACCTGCTGTACGTGAGACCTTTACAGAGGTGGCTCAGGGCCAGAGGGTTCTCCCTGAGGGGAAACCCACTCCTTACGATCAAGATCACGCGGCAGTATCCCCGCGCCTTGGTTATATGGAGAAAACTCTGGTTCTTGACCCACAGACAACACGTTGGTGGCCTCTTATTTTGGTCCCTCAAGAAATTACGCTGTCTGAGGGCAGTGTATATTCCAGGGGGGGCCAGAATATTGGAGCAGACACCCTGTCGAGGCAGGGGCTGAGGCCAGGGGACTCCACCCCGAGGCGGTGGAGCAAATATGGGAGTTTTACGGCCAGGCAGAAGTGGATTTGTTCTCGTCTCAGCATACGACGCACTGTCCACTCTGGTTATCCCTCACTCAACCAGTCCCCTCGGGGCTGGATGCTATGGTGCAGACGTGGCCGAGGCTACGTCTGTACGCATTTCCCTCCGTTGCTCTGCTCCCAGGAGTTCTGGAGTGAATCCGCCAGGATGGAATAAGCCTATTTAGTAGCACCACCCTGGCCGAGCTGAATTTGGTTTGCGGACCTAATTTTTCTCCTCGACGGACCTCCCTTGGAGGTCCCGATCAGGAGAGACCTTCTATCTCAGGCAGGGGATGCAATATTGCACCCCCGGCAGGGGATTTGGGAACTGTGGGTTTGGCCTCTGAGGGGGCCCAACTCATAGAGAGTGGTCTCTCAACCGAGGTTGTTTAGACCATTCTAAGCTCCAGAGCTCCCGCTACGAGGAAACTATATTCACTATTTCGAGAGTTTTTCACTTCTTGGTGTTACCAGCGTCAGTGGGATCCGGTTAACTGTTCAGTAAGCATAGTATTCGAGTTTCTGCAAGAACGCTTTGTATCAGGTCTATGTCCTTCCACGCTTAAGGTATAATATGTGTGGCGGCCATTGCGGCTTTCCACGCCCTGGTGGGTAGTACATTTTTGGGTCGAGACCCCCTGATCACTCGTTTCCTTCGTGGCACTTTGAGGCTGAGGCATGCAACTTGCACTAAGGTGCTGGCTTGGGACCTTGCAATAGTTCTAGAAGGCCTATCTGGGGCTCCCTTCGAGCCCTTAGATTTGGTCTCAGAGAAGTTCCTTTCTTTTAAGACTATTTTCTGCTAGCTATTTCGTCCCTATAAGAGTCAGACCTTCAGGCCCTTTCGGTCCCCACCTGCCTTGAGTGCACCGGGATGGCCAAGGCAATCTTACCCGAAACATGGATATGTTCCAAAGGTGCCTACCATTATTCCGAGGCCTATTGTGCTGCAGGTTTCTGTCCTCCCCCATTTTTCGGACCAGGAAAAGCTGAACCTCTTGTGCCAGTGCGAGCACTGGACACTTATGTTCATCGGACTTCTCTGTCGAGAAAATCCAACCTATTGAGCATATAGATAGTCGAGACTATTCTTCTTGCTTGTGAGTCTTCTGGCCAACCATTTGGTGGTCAGGGCTCATTCCACTAGGAGTATGGCTTCTAAGCGTATTATCTGGAGTTCTCTCCAAGACGTTTGTGATGCGGCGGGCTGGTCCTCACCGCTCACATTCATGAGGTTTTACAGCTTGGACCTGGATGCTGCCCCAGGTTCTCAGGTGCTTAGTGCTTAGTTACAACAGACTGACACTCAGGTACTTGGAATTCTGGCGCTTTGGGTATTCTCGTTCCCATGGCGTCGATGGACGCATCGTTGAGTTCCCTTCGTAAGGGAACGTCTCAGGTTACTATTGTAACCATAGTTCCCTGAGAACAGGGAACGAGACGATGCGTCACCCTGCCATACTTCCTGCATCCCTGTGATCGGCTTGCTTCGGCAATTTTCGAAGCTAATGCCGGTTTGCACCGGATGTGCTTTTATCATATCCTGGTCATGACGTCACCCGCCCGTGACGCTCATTCTTTCCATTGGACTAGTTGACATAGATGCTTCAGACGCAGTCACGCTGGGGGCGTTCCCATGGCGTCGATGGACGCATCGTCTCGTTCCCTGTTCTCAGGGAACTATGGTTACAATAGTAACCTGAGACGTTTTTGCGGCCGAAAAGCTCTTTGTTTAGTTTCATCTGACCACAGAAACCAGTTCCATTTGAAGTTCCAGTAGTGTCTGGCAACTGAATATGCTGGAGTTTGTTTTTGGGATGAGAGCAGATGATTTTTATTCCCTCCCAAACAACATGTGGTGATTTAGGTGTCTTTGGCCACTCAAACTCTCCTACTTGCCGTGCATTAAGACAATATAGTCACACGTCCTCTTCCAGGCAGATTTGTAACATCTTTAGTTGATCGGAACTTCTTAATTATTGCCCTGATAATGAAAATGCTTTAGCTCTTTTCTCACAGCCACTTTTTATGGAGCTCAACAATCTTTTGCTAAGCTGATGATTGCTGAGACACTATATTCTTCGGTTGTGCTCATTGTGATGGGTGATTAAGGAAATCTGGCCTTTGTGTTTCCTCATATTTGTACTCCTGTGAAACAAGTCATGGCTGGACAATTTTATGTACCTAGTCACACTGGTGTGCTAAAAAATGTTAATTTGAAGGTGAATATATTTGAGGCTTGAATAACCAAACACAGCGATCATGACGGTAATTCATACGACCCCAGTGGATGACAACAAAATGTCTTCTGAAGTGACACAATATGTGTGTGTGGAAACTATAAACTATAAATCATTGCTTTATCATTGACCTGAATCCTATAGAAAACTGAAGAGGAGAGTGTATGCAATTGGACTTGGGAATTGGGAATCTGGAGAGATTCTGTATTGAGGAATGGTCTCTGATCTCTTGTCAGGTGTTCTCCAAACTCATCAGGCATTATTGGAGAAATTCAGAGCTGTTATCTTGGTAAAAGGATATTGCAAAAAAAGTATGGAATATAGGTTACCATTAATTGTAGCCAATGTGTATTAGAGAAAAATATTTATTTCATAAAAAGATTTTCCCCAACCCATTTACATTGTTTTAATTCAATGAAAGGTTCGATTGTTGTGAATTTTTAAAATAAAGAGTCAAAAAGAAAAAACAATGCAGATTTATTTTCACAGGCTTCTTTGTTCACATTTACCAAGGGTGGCAAATGATTCTGACCACAAACTGTATATCTTGAAATTCTGACTTTTCCCCCCTCAGAATTGCGATATATAAACTCGGAATTTGCAAGAAAAGTCAGAATTCTGAGATAAAAATGGATGCAAAAGACAATACAAAAAGGTTATTTAAGAATGTAATACCTATGATAATGTATTTATTTCACTTATCTATAATAAATCTATTAGTTTAGCTGTATACTTGCAGAATGAAGCTGACACCCCAGTGCAGAAATATGAATGCAAACAGCCATGTAGGTCACAGCGTAGAGGCTACAGCATAGGTATAAATCAGCCTTTAGTCATGGCTAAATCGTGTGGAAAACTTTTGATCTCTAAAGTTCACAGCTTTCCCCAGAGAATATATAACTCATAGCAAAACTATAATCGCACTGAGTGTTCATGCTCTGAAAAACGTGTGGTTCTCTGATAGGAAAGGCAACAAAGAGGGCTGCTATCCAACACAGAGCATTCTCCTTTAACACAGAGCACAGCTGAGGTGTTTGAGTGTGTATGGAGAGCTGCAGACTCTGAGCATTGAAGGGCTCTTCATGTCCACCTGAATGACACCATTGTTTATGTGTGTGATGCTGCAAGTCGTGTGTGCTTGACAGCACAGAGAAAAATTAAAGTCAAGTTCTGGTTAAGGTTGTGTGTATTTGGTCACAGTTGTGTGATAGGATGCGTTTAGCATTGATACCTAGATTAACCGTGAGGCGGACACGACTTGTCTCCAACTCCAGACGCAGTGTGTCTGTGGAGTCTCGAGAAGTGGTTGCCAAGAGAATGCCGTATGCCCGCTGGGATCGGAACCGTAGTGACACATCTTCAGCCTCTGTATGCATTGCTACAGATAACTGGACCTTCATGAACTTACTGCCATCGTAACTGAGGATAGTGGAATCTGTGGATGAGAGGCAAAGAGGTACTGTAATGTCATTGATCACAAATAGTTTTTTCCCTTTTCTATGCAATAAAAAATAATAGCTTTTTTTTTCAGATAAAAAAAGACAAATAATTTATCTGTCCACAATGGAAGTGAAAATGCTGCATGGAGACTATTGACATGTGGAGTGATATGTGGAAAAGGATTGGACACCCCTGAAAAATGTGTTGGATATGTTCATGCTCATGATAGTTCACAATGCATTAACTAATGTTAACAGATGCAACTTATGATCTTAAAAATGTATCAATGTAACAGTCGTTGTATGTGTAAAGTTTATGTCAGATGATCAGATTATTTCAGTTTTCCTAGGACAGGATACATGGGAATACAAACTTGGTGGCACAGTATGGGATAAGATTAGTTTCAAAATTTCTCACAATTCCATGAAATTGATAAATGTTGCAAACAAATCTTACCACCCACAACCAAATTCCATTCAACTTGTTTCTGCGAAATTCAATATTTAATTAATGTGCAGTGATTTGTAAAAACAAACACATGTTCATGAATACAAATGTATTCTTTTTTATCTTGTATTAGTTATAATTGCACGCAGGAATTTGTGCATTTCTGGATCAAGTGGAAAGCTCGGAATAATTAAAGAGTTGATTTATTTGGATTTTGAGACTTTTGTCTGATGTTTTATCAAACTTGTCTTACCCTGAGACAGAATAGATGAAGTTACTCTTTGCCATACAAATGCTAAGTGATGGTACTTTCTGCTTCATGTCATGGCCACATTAACACCTCAGGTTGTTCTGTAAATTAAAAAAATATATGATATACAAATACAAAAGTATTTACAAACGTGCCTGTATTTATACAAACTGCTGCACATTGATGTAATTCTGAATGTCATAGACAGGGAAGTGCATTTGATTGTGGATTGTAAGGTACTGTCAGGGTTATGTTTAGATGGTTCCCAGTCATTATTAGTTTCTGTGGTTTCTGATTGTTACGCACCTGTTTCTAATTATGTTAATTATTCTGTGTATTTAAGCCCTTAGTTCCATTTGTTCAGTGTTCGGTGTTGTCTTTGTTTCACGTGGTTGTGCTAAGCTGTGATCTACTACGTGTTCTTTGTTGGATTTTGGATTTTATTATAAACTGTATTTTGTTTCATAATCCTGTTTCATGGGATTTACTACAACCAGCCATGACAGGTACACTTGCAACTTTTATCACGTTCATGGATAATTGTGCGTGCATTTGTTAATCAAGTTCAATTTCAGTTTATTTCTAAAGCACATTTAAAGACATCCACAGGCCGACCAAAGGGCTGTACAATATAAGTATAAGGGTACACAATAAATAAGCAACATACAGATACAATCACAATAAGAACCAGGCAGAACTATACATTAAAAGCCAGGGAAAAAAGATGAGTTTTAAGACAGGAACTGAAAATCAGATAAAGTAGCCGTTCTAATGTGATTAGGAATAATTGAGACTAATTTCAACCCGTAGGTAAAGTGGCTTCAATGACACAAGAGAGATAAAAGTGTTCGGGGCATGGATGTCCAGATCCGGAAATGGAAAATCAAAAACTTCCTTTCCCTAATAAACATGACCAACCAAAGTGATCGGATACTGACTAGGACATAAGTGTAATTAAATTACACATTTTCAGCGTAATTTAATTATGGATGGAATACCAACCAACATATCAATAAAAAAAAAATTGGAAAAGGAAACCGAAGACAAACTCTGATAGAATAAACACTTAAACAAAAATACAAAAATGTAACAAGAAATCTACGCCTAATGAAATCATATTACAATACAAAGTTCCATCAATATATAATAAGAAATAATAAGTATTAGGCATTTAAAACAAGCACCAGCCTCACCTCTCTCACAGGAGCGACCAAGATAGCCCGTCCCAGAGCAGTCACACACATAACGGTTCCATCCTTCCCTGCAGATTCCATTGTTTTGGCAGGGGTTACTGAGACACTGTTTGGGTGCCTCTTTACTGCAGGAGGGCTTTACACCTGCTGCTTTCTGCACCTCAGCTAAGCGGCGGATATCTTTGCTCTGACCATTGATGAATAGGTCACGAATACAGCCTACATAACCATAATTGAGCATCGCGGTCCACACCTCAGTGGGAAACACCATATGAGCTGTGTTTTCCGGCAGTCCTCCTAGATACAGGTTATCATCCAGGTCAAGAATCTCACTTTCTCCTGGTGCATGGTATGGTGTGCGAATTGCGTTGATAGAGATAGTACCTGCAATTCAACAAAGCCAGAGAAAAATGTGAGACTGTGCGTGAGACTATGTAGAGAATGATTTAAAGCATCAGTAAGACAAGTCAAGACCCCTTTATTTATATAGCACATTTTACAATACAGATTGTTTCAAAGCAGCTTTACAGTGATAACAGTAAAATAATGCAACAAAGTTTGTTTTGGCTGTACAGCAGATCTAGAAGAAAATAGTGTCATGGTCCAGCCTAAGTAAGTTCAGTGATGGTTCATTTCTGTTGCAAAAAAGATATTTAGTTAATTTATCTAAACAGGCACTCTGGAGAAAATGTCTAGGATACTATTGAACCTCGATGCCCTGAGATAATGGGAACGAGTGATGCGTCTGCTAGACACTATGGGGGAAAACTCCTTTTTCTCAGATTATTGAAGCCTTTAATTATATAACTCAGTGTTACTGCACAGCCATAACAGTGCAGTGATCTGTCCACGCTTATTGGCTGAGCAGTAGGAATTACATGAACCTATGGCGATGCGGCGTATCTGCGCGAGCCAATCGGGGAGCATCCTGCCAAACCGAGTGCAGAGCCCGCCAAGGGGGAATCTGCCAGTATAAGCAGCTCGTCTCACCATAGGATTCAGGTTAATTCGACTGAAGCGATGGACGCCAAGTCATGTAGCACCATAGCACGGCCATCCAAATAGCAAGGCCATGCCTCTGGTTGAGTGTGCTCTGATGCTGATGGGGCATTGCACACCTATCAAAACGTAAGCCAATGCGAAGGGGTCCACTATCCAGTGGGACAATCTCTGCTTCGTGACTGGAAGCCCCTTGGTGCAGCCACCGAAGAAAATGAAGAGCTGCTCTAAATGCCTAAACAGGGCAGATATATATAGATATGTACATACTTTATATATACTCTTAGGGACCGGACAGGGCAGAGTAAGTGTAATTGTCGCTCGTTTCCCGAAGCGGGTTAGGGTTAGGGTTAGCGAAATAACTTGTGCTCTGAACGGAGTAGAGAGCACTTGGGGCATGTAGCCGTGCCTTGGCTTGAGGACGACCTTGGATTTGTTAGGCCCAAACTCAAGGCAGGAAGTGCTGATGGAGAACACTTACAAATTGCTTACTCACTAGACCAATGCTGATGCTAGCAGGAGTGCGGTCTTAAACAAAAGTGCCCGTAGCCTGGCTGACTGTAGCGGTTCAAAGGGGGAGCCCTTTGAGGGCCCTAAGGACCATTGATAGGTCCCAAGAGGGTAAGGTAAGAGGATGAGGGGGGTTGAGCCTCCTTGCCCCTTTAAAGAACCGAACAACCAGGTTGCTTCTACCCAGCGATTGGCAGGCCACAGGAGCGTAGTATGCTGCTATGGCCGCCACATAGACTTTGAGCGTGGAGGGGGTGCTACCCGCATCCACTAGCTCCTGTAGGAAGCTAGTAGTACTTCACATGAAATAGGGTCTTGGTTCCGGACTGAACACCAGTCAGAGAAAATAGACCACTTAAGGGCTTAGAGGCGTCTCATGGACGGGCTTCCAAGGTTCAGAGATAGTATTCAGGACTCTCACTGGGAGATCCGTAAGTTCCCGTTGCGGGGCCATATGTGGAGGGCCCACAGCTCGGGTCGGAAATGCCAGATTGTCCTGTTTGCCGGGGACATGAGGTCTTTCCTCAGGGGAATTGGCCATGGGGCTACTGGTAGCAGCTGAATATCGCTGTGAGAGCATCCATCTTTGATGAACGCAGCTTGCGTGGGCGCAGCCCTGGCAAGTGAAACGCTCATTGTCGATGAGTTGTAAAACAATTGTCAGCGAAAGATGCTCTTTAGAAAAGGGATATGCTCAATGAATCTCACCTGATAGACATAGGGGAGAGACATCATTTTCAGTTGCAGAGCTGTCAGCGCTGTGCTTGCTCTAGCAAAGGAGGCAGCCCTATGGAATCCCCTTGCTGCAGGGAGAGTGAGATACACTGGATATAGGCTGGCGTGGCGTGGCATTGTTTCTCCATTTTAAGCTTCTGAGAGGGAGAGAATGGTGGAGACCGAGGGGAACTTTATTAGTCCCCAAGGGGGCAATTTAGTTTTACAGCCAACCCATACATTAAGGATTAAAGTAAAAAAGTGAATTAGCATACAATGTATATAATATAGTGGAAAAACAAAAACAAAAACAACACACACACACACACATTCACTTGTCAGTGACCGAACAGAGCAGAGCAACGGAGAGTGAGAACCAGTTTTGTTATAGTTATGTGTCTTCATTTAACCAACTTGTAAGTTGTTAATTTAAAAGTCTTATAGCAGAGGGAATGAATGAGTTGGCATGGTGGTTAGTTTTCCGTATTGGCACATAATACCGCCGACCTGACTGCATGATAACAAATCCATTACTGAGTACATGATCTGGTTGGCACAATATCCTGTCTGCTTTCTGGACAACTTGTGTTTTCCAGAGAAAACAGAGTTCTCTTAACTGGATACCAGTGATTTTTGAGCATACCTTAACAATGTCACCCAAGCTTTTTTGTCTCCCAGATAGTCCATTAAACCAACACAGGAAAGAAAATGTTAATAGGCTCTCAATAAAGGCCTGGTAAAATATGCCTAGAATTCTTTTACAGACCCCAAAAGAGTTAAGCTTCCTCAGTAGGTATATTCTTTGGTTTGCTTGCGTAATAATGCTATCAGGGTTTTCACTGAATTTCAGTTGCGAGTCAAACACTGTGCCTAAGTACTTATATGTTTGGACTATTTGGACATTTTCATTGTGTATTACACTCTGTTTTGGTTCAACACGGTGCTTCCTAAAGTCTATGATTAATTCTTTAGTTTTTGATACATTTAAATCAAGGAAGCTGTCGTCACACCATCTGACAAATTCCGTAAGGGCACTGTTATGATCAGATTGATTGATTGCCCTGGAGAAGGGACAACAGGGCTGAGTTGTCTGAAAATTGTACCAAATAGCTGTTCTACTAAGATGACCTGCAGTTGTCAGTGTATAATATAAAAAGCAGGGGGGAGAGCACACAGCCATGAGGAGAGCCTGTGTTTGATTCAATTATAGAAGACATATTTCCATTTACATAGACCTGCTGCCTTCTGTTTGTTAAAAAATGTAAGACTAGTAATAAGTTCTGCTCGGGTTACTTAAAATATGAGGCTAATCGTTCAATCAGAATGTGAGGCTTCATTTTGTTAAAAGCTGAACTAAAGTCAGCAAATAAAATTCTTACATGTGATGTAGGTTTCTCAAGATGTTTATATACCCTGTCAAGAATGAAGAGCTTAGCATCCGCTACAGTCTACACCCTTGCCTGTTTGATATGCAAATTGTAGTGGATCTAATTGTCTACAGTTAGGGGGATGATTGTGTCCTTCAAGATCTTTTCAAAGCTCTTCATTACCAGGGAAGTTAGTGAAATTGTTCCGAATTCATTGAGGTCTTTAGGAGATTTTGTTTCGGGGATGGGTATTACTGTTGATGTTTTCCATAAATTAGGTATCCCCACTGTCAGCACATTTTTGAAAGATTACTGTGAAACCCTCACTAAGCTGCTCGGCACAATAGCGCAGAGTACGCAAACAGATGGTGTCAGGACCAGCAGCCTTTCCTATTTTTGTGTTTTTAAATAGTGTTTTGACTTTTGTCTGTTGTATTTCTATTCCTATCTGCGGCGTTAACGTCTTTCTCAATGTGACTATACTATCTGAGAAGGACTAGTTTTAATACCTTGCCAGGCTGCCTTTAAATCCCCACTGTTATATTGATTTTCAATTTTATTCTTATACTCGATTTTTGCTTTTCTTATTTCATTTTTGACTTCTCTTGAGACATCTTTTTTTCTCTACCAGGTCCCCTAGATAGAATTTCTTTTTTTCTGTTGACAACACTTTACAGTTCCTTCGTTACCCAAGGCTAGTTATCAGGATAAATGGCCACCTTTTTAGATGGAATAACCATACCAACACAATATTTGACATAGGCAGAAATTGTTTCCGTAAGATCATTAATGTCACTACAGGTTTCATAAAAACAATTCCAATCCGTATATTCCAGACACCCCTGTAGAGTGGAAATATTGTCTTCTGTCCAGAGTTTTATGGTTTTCTCCTCACGCTCAAGGCGACTGAAAGCGGGCTTATATACAGGCATCAAATAAATACTATTGTGGTAGGAGGCACCAAGGGGCGGCATGGCCATTGATCTATAGGCCTCATTTACTGATCCATAGCAGAGATCTAAGGTGGTTTTCCTCTGCGTTGTAAGGCAAGTTATATAATGTTCATATGATCTTAGGGTCTTGTCTAAAGTGCAGTGATTAAAATCTCCTATAAAAAACTTGGGGGCCTCTGGGCAAATAGAGTCCAGACTATGAGTGACGTCAACGATCACTTGTGCTGCGATAGATGCATTGGCTCGCATGTGAATATACACAAGCGTATAAAACAGCTTGGAACTCTCGAGGTAAATAGAATGGCCGGAGAGACACAGTCAACAGTTTGATGCATATTCTTTCTCTCACTACCACAGTATTACAGTACCTTTTATTTACGTAGAGGCACACTCCTCCTCCCCGACTTTTCCCAGTTGTCTTTGGGTCTCGGTCCAGGCGAATTGGGCTTCCAAACCCACGTACGATTAAATCCTCGTCCCAGTCTGACTCCCTCAGCCATGTTTCCGAAAAGGCGAGAAGACAAGTGTCTCTTATGCCGGGTTTGCACCTGATCCAAGCTTCTAGCTCATCTGTCTTATGTCTTAATGACTGGAGGTTTGACAGCAGGATTGTGGGGAGTGGGGGTAGCCTACAGTGGTTGTCGAGCCTGAACTTTTTAAGTCTCCGATGCAGGCCTCCTCTTCTCCCTCTTTTCCGATGTTTGCTCCGTGCATACAATCTGCACAGCTCCAGCGGAATATCTGGTATAATACCGGCAGACAATGATCGTAGAGAGATCAGAAACTCTCGGCTTTGAATGACTTACCCAAGTATTCCGTACTCCAAACTGCAGCAGGTGGAGAGTGCCAGCAGTAGCGTTATCACAATAAATATTGCAGTTGATCGAAAGTCTTTAAAAGCCGCATCTCTGGATCACTGGTGCTTTCACTCACGCTTAAACATTAACATTCACAATAGACAGTCAGTAAAACGATAAGAAAACAAAAAAAAGAAAACAATGGGTGGGCAAGCTGCTGGGTCGCACACGCACTGGAGCGCTCCGGACTAAATTATGTTTTCAAACGCTGGGATGACAAAACCTGCCTACTGACAACCTGCCTACTGATGAACGCAGTATGAGCAGCAATGGGGAATCCCCTTGCTGCAGAGAGCTGCCTACCTACCTACTGTCCGCGAATGCATTGAGATGAGGCTCGTGCACTCAAGACCTCTAGTCTTTGATGAACGCAGTATGAGCAGCAATGGGGAATCCCCTTGCTGCAGAGAGAGTGAGACGCGAGGGGAAATAGACCGGTGTGAGCTCACTTAGTCCCGTTCATTCAGCCCTGAGGCTACATTCTATCTTTGTCTCATGATCGAGAGAGAGAACGTTGGAGAACGAGGGGAGGAGTCGCATTCTTTAGAGAAAGCGGTCTGTGAACACCGCTTTCGCAGTGAGAGCATCAGTCTGCAATGATGTCGGTTTGAGGCCCGGTATAGACGCGGGGAATAGTGAGCTCACTAAAGCCGGGGACACACTTAACAACTGTAAGGCTGATTATGAATGTAATTTGATACTTACGTATGATCATGCCTAAACGCTCAGAGTTCAGTCTCGTAACGAGACCGCCAGTCTTCACTGAACGCGGCTTGCGGGGGCGGGCCCGGCAAGCGACACAAGAATATGCTTTATGAGTCTCAACAGATAGGGAATCCCCTTGCTGCAAGGAGAGTGATACATGCGAGGAATAGCCATAGGGGAACGGTGAAACAGCTGCAGCAGTGCCGAGTCAGCTGGCTGGGGAGCTCGCCGATCAGTCAGGCTGCTTGCCGCTGTAGTCTGCTTTAAATGCAGAGCAAGATTCAGCTCCTTGCGCTGCTGGGGCTCTTCAAACGGTGAGAAGACTTCTTTTGGAGAACCAGAGAGAGATGAAGGTCATCACTGAAGGAGAATAAATCTGAATCCTATGGCGAGACAAGCTGCTTATACTGGCAGATTCCCCCCTGTACTCGGTTCGGCAGGATGCGCCCCGATTGGCTGGCGCAGATACGCTGCATCGCCATAGGTTCATGCATTTCCCACTGCTCAGCCAATAACTGCACTGTTATGGCTGTGCAGTAGCACTGCGTTATAGAATTAAAGGCTATTGAATAAAAGGAGTTTCCTCCCATAGCGTCTAGCAGACGCAATACGAGTGAACGTTTCAAAAGGGAACAGTGATGTCATCGTCCAGCTCAGTTAAGTTCCCATATTATGGTGACAATCTAGGCAGATCAATAATATTGTTGAATATTATCTGGTAAGGGAACCTTCCTGTGAGTACATCTTTATTCTTAATATTCTTGCAAATATTTAAATACTGAATGAAAAAATGAAAAAAACACTGTGTGACTCTTATCTTGCTCACAGTGTGAGGCCAGGGTAACAAAACAGTTTATGCAATTACCAGCTCTCAGGATGGAGTGGAAAACACAGCTGGATGTCAAATCAAATTTTCAGAATAATATGGCAAAACATTTTGGCCAGGAACACTTGCTAACAATAAGAAAATCAAAAATAAGCTGCTGTTCAGCTGTTGTGTTGTGTAGCCGAATTAGGTGAGACAAAAGGGGAGTATTCTAAAAATGCCATACTTTTTTTTGCATGCAGACAGTAAACAAAATTTTACTGTGGTGGGGTGATGCTGTGGAGTATACAAGGCCAGCAGGAAGGCCTGCTTTCTTTTTAAGCAGTATTTTTTCTCACGCTTTTATGGTCTGCATTCTAAAAAAGTATTTCATAAAGTTCATTAATGGAATTTCCTATTCACAAAAAAAAAGTAAAAATTAGTGACATGACTACTACGCACGTTTAAGCATGTATAGCTGTAACGTGACATATAAGCAGGGAAGAGGCAGAGAGGGAATCCAGATGCAAGCACAAGTTAATAATAGACAAACATAAACACAAAATAATCCAGGAACAAAGGTAAAATCCACAAAGAGAAGGCAGGAGAACAACGACATAAATACACAAACAGCAGTAACGACCAACAAACAATAACTGAAGCACAGAGGTTTAAATAGACAGGCTAACAAGACTAACAAGATGCTAACGAGGGACAGGTGTTGGTGACTGATGTCATGTGAACTAATAAGGGTAACTATGGTGACAAACAAGATAGGCAAACAGGAACCAAACACAGGAAGTGACAAACACAGAAACAATGGGGAACTAAGAATTCACTTTAACATAAAAGTCCTACAAACACAAGACAGTGCAGGGATCATGACAATAGCATGTAGGAAGCAGAGACTAACGACAAACCGCTTCTAACCACAGGTGAAGAGCTGTTGTTCCAACCACACAAGCTTGTGATGCTGTTTGTGAATGGTTGTTAAAACGGTAGTTTTAAGAACACCAATTAGTTTAACTGCCATCATAACAATGGAACATGTGACCACAGTTGGCTAACAATGGGAAACACACTCCTTTTAAGCAGTCATTTCATCTTATACACAAACTCTAGTAAAATTTTACCTGATTTTCCATCCCTCTGGAAATCCACATGATACCACTCCCCATCATTCATTTTTTTGTTAACAGCCAGTGTCTTGGTTGTGCCTGATCCCATATCCAGAAGCAGGTACAACAGACCATCTAGTATCTCAATGGCAAAGAAGTCCACCTTCAGTGTGAGAGGGCTCTTGGTTTCTTTGGTCTGTTGCTTAGGTTTCCCATGGTTAAAGAGCAGAAGTCCATTGGGCTCAGTGGTGCGGAAGTCAAAGGAAATAGAACCGGTCTTCTTAGTGTTCCATTTAAGAAGTGTGATGAAGGATTCCGGTGTCTCAAACGTGATGGGATCTAATGCGGCAACATTCTCACACTTGAAGGAAACAACTCCATGGATCTTCATTTTGGGGTCACCTTTAAAAGCCAGTCTGGACAGCTCCAGCCGAACGTCATTGTTTTTATATACAACCTACAGATATATAACAATGTCAGTTGAAGACAGAAATAATCTGAGAAACTTCTGATCTAAATTGTGTTTGCAGAACCCTTAGATGAATGGGTGGAAATATTGATTGATTGAATCAAAATATTTGCAAAATAAAATTAAGTTGGAAATATTTTCTTTGTACATTTGTCAGTTAAATAAAGGTTCAAGAGAATTAACAAATCACATATTCTTTAATGCATTTTACAAAATGTTACAACTTGTCTTGAAATGAGGTTGTATTTAAACTGAATTAAGCCCTCTGTTATTTTCAATGTATATGCTGCCACTTGGTAATATTTTACGAACACATGGAATTAGTTTCCACTTTTATGTCGATGATACTCAGTTATATATTTTATCACGATAAGATGAAACCTCTAAATTATCCAAGTTGACAGAGTTCAGATAAGACTGAGGTATTACTTATTATACCAAAAACCTGTACACAGAATCTCTTAGAGGTTCAACCCACAGTAAATATCAACCCACTTTACAGTCAAGTCTAGTTTTAGTCTTTTATTTTTTGTCTTTTCTGAATTTCGTTTCTCTTATTTAAATAAAATAATGCACTTTGGTTCACGTGTAAAGTAGATGTACATTTAAATTAGTGGTGGGCATAGATAAATTTTTTTAATCTAGATTACTCTCACTGGAATCTTGGAATTAATCTAGATTAATCTAGATTAAAATGGCTCATTTGAATTCTGCCGAAGGCATTCTGAATATGTGTGCTACCCAAATAATGACTAAAAGTAAGTCTTTGAGAACGGGTTTCTCAAGCCAGGTGGCGCATTAGACCAGGGACTCATCTCCTGTTTACAAAATGCATCACAAACTGCTTGAGAAAGCTGTTCTACTATGATAATTGGTGATGAAAATAAATCATGTTCAATCAGATGTACTTGTGTTTACTAACTGACAGAGCTGTGCTGACGGGCTTGCCTCGGTTGCACTCAAACATAGTAGTTTGACGACGACTCTTCCCCTGCGCTACATCAGTGCTTGGCCCGGCATCTACCGCATTAGCTAAGGGATGCTTTGCGTTTAGGTGGTACTTGAGACTGTCAGCTGAATGTATGGAACGCTTTTCAGAGAAGATAAGGTAACTTATTTAAGCACAAAACACCCAGCAGTAATTCGGGAAAACAAAATCTCCGAATGCTCCACATGAAACTTTCATCTACATTACTCACCGACAGAGGTGTCAATTCCAGGGGTCAGAAAGTAAAAGTCCTGCCATATGTTTATTCCACCCCTGAACTCAGCCAGCTGATTTTACTAATTAGTTCTATCTCCTGACTGAAAAACTGTGCTAATTAGCAAATCCAGGTGATTGGAACAAAATACTGAGAAGGAATTTTACTTTCTGAACCTGGACTTGACACCTCTGCTCACCGATCAAATAAGTCTTTGGCGGGACAAAAATTTGCTTAGGCGGGCGCTAAAAAAAATTCAATGCAAGAAAAACCCTGTTATTGCAAACAGGAAACAGCATAATTTGTCTCGTTTAGTAAAAGCTTTAGATCGTCTTTTCCACTCCATGTTTACCTCCTCTGCTCAAATCGCTTTGACATCATGAATGACGCACAGATGCGCTTAGGACATAGCGCTATGGTGCCCGAAAAAGGACAAAAGGGAAAGTTGTTACTTTGTGGTTTGTATATTATGGCTGGGACTCGGAGCAGGAGCATCGATAAGAGGAATCGTTAACGTCGAGGGGCATACAATATCGATGGTTCGTAAAACTTAGAACCGGTTCTCGAGTGGAGCTGGTTTTCAATTCCCATCCCTACCCCCTACAGTGCAATTCGGCTAGGTATACATCCGCACTAAAATATCAAGGTGAAAGTCATCATAGCTTGCGTAGTTCCTAACCCAACTTTGAGAATAGATTAACGGCGATATTTTTTTTATCGCCCGATAAGAGTCTCACGTTAACGCAGCACGTTAACGCCAATAACGGCCCACTACTAATTTAAATAGACTATTTTACATTTATGGTGCTTTTTGGAGTTTGCTGTGTGCATTCATGGTATTGAAAGGTGAAAGCCACATTAATATTTTATTTTGTGCTGTACAGAACCTCGTTGAACCTTGAAAGTCGTTCTCTGGGCAGGAGAAAGAACGCTTTTCTTGGCGTTGAGTCTCAACCCTAGAGAAACTAGATGAGCTAACACGATGTCTCTGTGTTGAAGCACCATCTCTTGCGATTGTGGTAGTATTAACCAATCGTCGATGTCATTCAAAATGCGAATGCCATGGAGTCGTAATGGAGCCAGTGCTGCATCCATGTGTAGCAGTACTGTTTACTTCTGTCGGGGTTATTTAATATGAGGGGGAGTGCCCTTTAATTGCGTTCCTTCGGTAATATATAAGGGTGTCGTTATGGGTGTGCGTTCTCTCTGCGTCATTGAGCGAGTCACCGTGTTTCCGGCGGGATGCGTGAATGTCTGTAAGGTAGGAGCTGTTGGCAGTGGCTTGTTTGTTGGGTTGTCTCACTGGGATTCTATGGGTTTTCTTTTGTTAAGGTGTGGGCAGGAGCTTTGTGGGATACCTTCAATTTGATCTATTTTCATGGATCAGTGTTTAATATGCAGCAGTTTTGGTGCCGTGTGAATCGCAATACAGGTATGTTTTAACTGAGCTGATAACCATATGATCGCTATTAGCCGGGCTGGCCAGATTCATATTTTGTGTGTAATTCATATTGTTTATATTTAAGGTGCGGACCAACGTGTAAGGGACGTTACAGTGGGCTCTGGTTTTCATCTAAACCTCTGTGCGGATGCTCCTCTGGCAGTCTGCTTTGTTTTTGCTGCCTGTTTCGACATCAACGGACTTGTCACCATGACTATATCCTGGTTTGAGGGAGACAGGATCATACGAGTTTGTCTGCTCTATTGAACCGGCAGACGAGTGCCATTTAACTCTGTTTCAGCTCGCGTGTAGACACGCTGTGCCTGGTTCCTTCTCCATTGTTTGCGTTCATGGTGTTAAACACACTCAATCAGCTGGACCGTTGATCGTGGGCCGTGAGTAACCAATTTGAGTCAAAAGCCTCTAGTGGCGTCCAAATATTAGATCCGCCACCTAACTGTCACCATTTCTTTCTGCAGTTTGTTTCTTTAAAGATTATTTGATTTTCTTGTGAGTTGATTGCTGTTGTGTAGCTTATTTTCTTGTTGTTTCTTGTTTCTTGAGTTGTGCTGGGTATATTATCCATGTATATATATATTGTGTGTGATTTAAGTCTTCCTTGTTTATTTCTTATGTGTGTCGACCCAAGGGCGGCCTATTGAAGGTGTTTCTTTTTTTGTAATAGTAATAATTTAATCGTAGAATTTGTTGTCGGGGTGACCGGACGCGGCACCTCGGTTTCGATGAGCCGAACTGATGTGGTGAACTCTTTTAAGATGGTGTTCTCGATTGCCTGTCGCTTTGGTTAATGTTTTTTTTTTTGTATAACTGGTTTAGTGTGTGTGTGTTCTCTTACGAGAGTACTCTCGTGTTGCGTAAGCTAGCTTACTGAAGGCAAAAATTATCCTTAATTTTGCATGAGTTTAAAATGCATTGCTGCACACAGCAGACCTAGGCAAAGCAGCTCGCGTGCCTATTGGTTGCTATACAGCCTATCGATGGACTGTTCGTGACGTAAGCACCAATGAGGGCGAGAGCGCCCTGGCGCGTCACGTCCCGCCAGAATGGCCGTGGCTTATGTCTATATAAGCCGAGTCCAGATAGGATGTTCTTTGATTTTTTCACCTCTTCAGCGAAGACACCACATCGCTGAATCTCAGGAGAAGCCAGCGCCGTTGACGAAGCCTTTCAGCGGGATGAGCATCTGCTTCGCAGAACAGGAGTTTGCCAATCCTCGCCGCTTCTCCGCCCGTACCTGCTGCGCTTTCCGGCGCCCATATCCTTTTCCTACTTGCTGTGTGTTCGCCCTCGAACTAACTTTCTAAAAGAGCTGAGGCGTTGTTGCAAATGCCTCTTTTCACTAAGTGCGGCTCTTGCAGAGCCCCTCTCAGTGACGGGGACCGCCACATCCAGTGCGTTTCCTGACTGGGACGGACCCACGCCCACCTCGCGCTTTCCCAAGGAAGCTGTTCGATTGCAGCGTCGCTGAGTGAAGGATGGTCAGGCTCCAATCCGGACCTCGCCCCTTCCCTTTACGAAGCGGGCCCAAATCCTGAGAACTTTACAGATCTCAGAATCGCAACGGACCTAGCTCTACGAGCCACCAAAGCCGCTGCATAAGGCCATCAGGAGGAACATGGCAGCTCTCACTGTGACTGAGAGGCACTTGTGGTTGACTCTGGCCGACATGAAGGAGTCCGACAGAGCCACTTTCCTTGACACGCTCGTCTCTCCGTCCGGCCTCTTCGGCCCGGCGGTCAAGGGCTTCGCCGAACGTTTTTCGGAGGTGCAGAAGACGTTGCAAGCCATGCGACACTTATAATAATAACCATTATTTTCTATAGCGCCTTTAAATGTACATCTCAAAGCGCTGTGCAAAAAATTAAAACAGCAAAGATACAACACACAAAGAAACATAATACACAATTAAAAAATACATAAAAGACAATAAATCAATTAAAAGCGAACCTAAAAAATTTGATTTAAGCTTTGATTTAAAAATACCAAAATATTTGGCTTGCCTGATCTCAATCGGAAGAGAATTCCAGAGTTCTGGAGCCAATGAAGAGAAAGCCCTATCTCCCATTAATCTCAAACGAGTTAAGGGAACAGTTAAAAGACCAGTTTCCGAAGAACGAAGATGACGATTTGGAGTATATGGTGTTAAAAGCTCTGTTAAATATTGTGGTGCAAACCATGCAGTGCCTTGTAAGTAAGCATCAAAATTTTGAAGTCCACCCTAAACCGAATGGGAGGCCAGTGCAAAGACTCCAAAACGGGAGTAATATGGCCTTGTATATTAGTTCTGGTCAGGATTCTGGCAGCCGAATTTTGCATAACCTGCATTCTGTTTAAGGTAACTTTTGACACATCAGCTAACAAGGCATTACAGTAATCAATACGCGAAAACACAAAAGTGTTAATCAATCTCTCAGCAACAGTAAATGACAGCATTGGACGCAATCTGGCAATATTTCTAAGATGGAAAAATGAAATTTTAGCAGTATTCAAAGCATGTGGCTCAAACGTTAAAGTAACACTATGTAGTTTTTCAACCTTCATAATATATTTCCAAGACCCTTGTGATGGTACATCGACTTACAATAGGTTAAATGACACGTCTGCCATAGCCTTACGTGGTCTGTATCGCTTTTGCTGGCACTATGTAACTTCGGGTTTCGGGTAGTAACCGGAGCACAAAAAGAACTACAAAATTCGACTGCTTTACGGCATACATAGCTTTTCTTCGTTTGTGATGTCTTTCATAAAATCATGCATCATACTCTACCTTGTCTGTGGCCATTGTTGATTCCAAAGCCGGTGCTGGATAAACAGCGAGCGTGTGCGTGCTACAGTAGGCTGCGGTAGGCTAAATTATTTACGACAGCGGTAATGGACAATTCCGCTTCCAACCTGTAGGGCAACCGCAGAGGAAATGTTCCTTGGTGTTGCTTTAAATTGGCATCAAAAATTACTCCTAAATTCCTCAATTTTGTTTGAAACTCCACAATAGAGCCATCAAGAGTTAGAGTGACCGGCTCTGCTTTGCGTAGTTGGTGGGGTGAACCAACAAGCATAATCTCAGTCTTTTTACTGTTAAGACAAAGAAAATTATGTGTCATCCATTCCTTCATCTTAGAAATACACTCAGTAAGAAAATTAACAGGCACAATTTCATTAGGTCTAACATGAATGTAGATTTGAGTATCATCTGCATAGAAATGAAAGTTTAGACCAAGTGATCTCAAAAGCTGGCCAAGAGGATAAACATAAATATTAAAAAGAAGAGGGCCCAAAATAGACCCCTAAGGGACGCCAGACTGCACAACATTACCTCAGATCTAAATCCACCCATGGCAACAAACTGCTTCTGATCGAAAAGGTAGGAGTTAAACCAATTAAGAACAGTATTTGAAACCCCCAAAACAGTTTCAAGACGAGTAATTAAAATGGAGTGATCAACAGTGTCAAAAGCGGCACAGAGATCAAGTAGGATTAAAACTGAAAGAAAACCAGAATCTGAGGCAATTAACAAGTCATTGGTGACCCTAACCAGAGCTGTTTCTGTACTATGTAATTTACGAAATCCTGATTGCAGAGGCTCAAAGAGATTATTCTCAGTTAAGTGAGAAATCAACTTAGAAGCAACCACTCGTTCCAAAAGTTTAGCAAAAAAAGGGAGGTTAGATATGGGACGGAAATTAGTGAAGTTCTCATAATCAATATTTGACTTTTTAGGCACTGGGGTAATTGCAGCAGTTTTAAAAGTTGCTGGCACAACTCCAGTACACAGGGAGTCGTTTGTATTATTTGTTTATGATTTAAACAAACCAAATGGTATGGGATCTAGTAAAGATGTAGCTGCTTTCCTTTTTGAAACCTCTGCTAAAAGAGAATGTGAGTCAATTGTACAGAATTTAGACAACTTAGTACCAGAATAAAAAGGAATAGCAGTAGAAGACAGTAGAGTTGGAGTGCAAAAAACTCTACAAACATTTTCGACTTTGGTGACAAAAAATCCAGAAACTTATTACAGAGATGATCAGAAGCAGTAACATAAGAGACAGTTTTACGTTTCAACAATTTGTTAATTGAATTAAAAAGTTGTCTAGAATTATCCTGATTGTCATCAATCATTTTAGAAAAATAGTCAGATCTTGTAGAAACAATTCCAGCCTTATAATCTTGTGAACAGTCTTTCCACATTTGATAATGAACAGTCAGACCTGAAAGATGCCATATGCGCTCCATTCTACGGCAAGATGTTTTCATCATACGCAAGTCTTCATTATACCATGGAGCAGGACGTACGAATGAAACAGAGTGTGACTTTTGAGGAGCAAATGAATCCAGGCCAGATAGGAGAACCGCATTTAACATAGAAACCCTTTTCTCCAGAGGGTCAGATAAAGTAAAACTTAATGAAGAGTCAATAAAAACAGAGAAATCAGAAGGATCAACTGATCTCCACTTCCGATAAGTCAACTCCACTTCATTCCGAGGCGCTCCAGCTCCGCGACAGGTCGCTCTAAAAAGCAGCCGCCTAGCCGTAGTACAGCGCCCCCGCCTCCTCCTCCGCCACCCCGCCAACAGAGGGACTCTCAGCAGCGCTCACGCTTGTCGAGTCGCCACAGGCCGCCTCCCCCCGGGGACCACGGCCTAAGATAGTGCTGAAGCCCGAGCCCTCAAAGTCTTCCTGACCAGTCAGGGAAGACGAAGATGGCTGAGTCCCACCACGGCCGGACCACCATTAAAGAAACCAAGTCTCGTTCTCCCAGTCCCCTCGAAAGAGCCGGCTGGAGAAGTACACTCTGCAGTCAACATGCCCGTCACTCGACCCGCTCGCCTGTATCCAAAGGCAGTTTTTACGGCTGCCCACATAAATCTCAAAAAGAGCACTTTGTCTCTGTGTCCGGCTCACACCGCAGAGACTGTGATTGTAGGAAATGTGCCCACTTCCCAGTGTTCACCCCTACAAATAAGCACAACCCGTTTAGTGTCGCACACTCTCTCACGGCCTACCACAAAAAATTTGACTCACGCCACACGTTATAAATGTAGGTTATGTGCCCACTGTACATTGTTCACTCCTACCCATAAACACTGTTTGTCATACGACACACAGCCCGGCTCACGCCGCGGATGTTATAAGTGTAGAAATAGTGGCCACCCAGTGTTCACTCCTACACATAAGCACAGCTCGCTCTATGACTCACATGCACTCAGATTGCGTTCAGTGTGTAGAGAAAAAGGGCTTACATGCAAACACCGCAAGCTATGTGTCACACACACGCAGCGGCTAGAGCCCAGATATCATTCTTCCCCTGGCTTTGAGTTTAAAAGCATGTGAAATGATCCCGGGCATGTCACAATGGGTACTGAAACACCATAAAGCGAGGCTATTCGCTGCAGTTCGCTTACAGACCCCCGCGCTTTCGGGCCAGGGTCGAAACTACGGTGAAAAACGAAGTAGATGCCGAAATAGCGAAACTGATGAGGAAAGGAGCTATAGAAACCGTCCCTCTGACACAGAGTGCTTCAGGTTTCTACAGCAGATATTTCCTTGTTCCCAAGAAGGATGGCGGTCTCAGACCCATTCTAGATCTCAGACGCCTGAACAGAGCCCTCTGGTGGACATCATTCAAAATGCTCACGACCAGACAAATCCTCGCGCAAGTTCGCCCGAGGGACTGGTTTATTTCAGTAGATCTGAAGGATGCCTGAAGGATTTTCAGATTCAAATATCACCCCATCACAGGCCTTTCTTACAATTCGCCTTCAAGGGCCAGAGCTATCAGTACACCGGCCTATCTCTAGCACCTCGCATATTCACGAAGTGCATGGACGCGGCGCTCGCTCCCCTGAGGCTACAGGGGATGCGAATACTGAACTATTTGAACGATTGGCTAATTTTAGCCCAGTCAGAGGCAGAACTGATTACTGCTTACACATCTACAAGCCTTGGGTCTCCAGGTCAACTGGACCAAGAGTTCGCTGTCTCCCAGACAGACAATCTCTTTTCTGGGAACAGACTTAGTCTCTGTATCAATGACAGCGCGGCTGACGTCACAGCGTGCGCTGCAGATACAGCGCTCAATAGCCCTTTTCAAGGTCGACAGTAGTCTCCCTCTCAAGAGGTTTCAGAGGATGCTGGGCCTTATGGCTTTGGCCTCGGCAGTGCTTCGGCTGGGTCTGCTTCATATGTGCCCCCTCCAGCGCTGGCTGAAAGCGCGGGTCCCGCGTCGAGCATGGACCTCGGGCCCCGGGGAATGGTCCCTGCACCCCCAAGTGGTTCAGTTGCTATGGGACCGGTTCGGCAGAGCGAATGTCGATCTCTTCGTGTCGTCAGAGAACGCGCACTGCCCTATATTTTTCTCGAAAAACAGGGCTGCGCTGGCCCACGACTGGCCCAACCTCCCCCTCTATGCGTTTCCCCCGGTCGCGCTGTTACCTCAGGTAATCAAGCGAATCAGGGAGAGCAATTGCTCTGTGCTCCTCGTGGCGCTGCTCTGGTGGAACCACGCTTGGTTCCCAGAACTGATGCAATTAGCGAGCATGGCCCCGTGGCCTGTTCCGGTGAGGAGGGATCTCCTCTCTCAGGCCAGGGGCATGGTTTGGCACCCGCACCCCAAATTATGGGCCCTGCACGTATGGGCCATCAACGGGTATCCGCTGATCTACCAGTAAAAGTGCTTAATACTATAACACAGGCCAGAGCACCCTCTACTAGATGGCTCTATGCTTCTAAGTGGTCAGTGTTTTCTAGCTGGTGCTCAGCTCGAAACCTAGACCCACAACGCGGAAGCGTTACGGAGATCCTCTCCTTCCTACATGAGCTTTTGGACGAGGGCAGGTCCCCATCCGCGCTCAAAGTGTATGTTGTGGCCATTGGACGCTATTAAAAGCGGTCCCTTCGAACCCTTGCAGTCAGTAGACTTGCGGGTTCTATCTTTTAAAACCGTTTTCCTCATGGCTCGCGCTTCAGTCAAGCGAGTGGGTGACCTGCACGAGAGAGCGACGTGCTTGTAGTTTGGGCCTAGTGACTCTAAAGTTGTCCTCAAACCAAGACATGACTATGTCCCCAAAGTGCTCTCCACTCCGTTCAGAGCGCAAGAGACATCTCCCTGTCAGCCCTACCTGGGTCTGATGGCAAAAGTGACATTAATCTCCTCTGACCGGTCAGGGCATTGAGAATATATGTCGAGCGGTCTGGTGCGTTCAGGCAGTCAGAGCAGCTCTTCGTTTCGTTCGGTGGCCGCAGCAAGGGGCTAGCCACCTCGAAACAGACTCTTTCCAGATGGATAGTTGACGCTATCGCGCTGGCTTATAGGTCTAAGGGCCTTCAATGGCCCTTAAAGGCACACTATGCAGGAATTCCGTTTTGTCAAACAGCGACCCCTAGAGTCGCTGTGGAGTACTTGTATTTAACGTTACTGTCGTAAATACCACTCACGCAGAGCGTCTCTGCACTCAAGGCCTGATAACCCCCCTCCTAGACTCCGAAGATGTCCATTGACCAGGCAATGTTTCACGATTTCATACAAATATTAGGCTACTGCATAATTGTATATATTGTGCTATCGAAGATGAACTACTGATGATGGTAATAGGATAATAATAAGTTTGCCAGGCGTTAGCCCACTTTATAGTAATAACGTTAAAGTAGCCTACCTAGTTTGATGGCTTATAACGTTTTTACATGGTTGCAGCTAAATAAATAAGTAAATAGCCTAAACCTACTATATAATTTAATTTATGTTTTTTTTGTGTGTGTAATGTAAACATTACAAAATGCCAGATGACATAAATAAAGTTACATGTACTTCGCATTATTTCATAACATTGGCCGTTATGATGTCGTTAGACATGATTATTGCAATTTATCACAACAGTTTGCAAATAGCGCTCGTTTACACTATTTACAACATTTAGGCTTATTTTTGTCCTGATAATTATGTGAGATATTGACAACGGTTCTCATGATAATCGCAGGAATGAACTTCAACAGTGAAAGCCTGACCGAGTGGGACTCTTGTCCGGTTCCTCACGCTGTCAGATACTCTTTTCCTGTTCCTAGTCTCTTCCGACCGCGTTTTCTTTGCTTTTTCCATCGTCGAGTATCACGTTTGAAATGCGCGCAAGTGTCTTCGTGCTTCATGTTGTTGTTGATGTGTGTGACGTCGTTGCTGTAAAACATGTCGTGATTCTCGCGAGATTTGTCGGTGGTGCTCCTCTCAAACTTTACTACCAGGATGATTCACCCTACTATGAGTTTGTTTACCACCGAAATAAATGTTATATTAAGGTACAATTCTTGCATAGTGTGCCTTTAAGCATCAGAGCCCATTCGACCACAGGCGTGGCCTCTTCATGGGCCTGGTCCAGTGGGGTTTCACTCCAGGATATTTGTAGGATGGCAGGCTGGGCCTCTCCGTCTACATTTATACGATTCTATAACCTGGAAGTTCCTACACTGCAGGCTAAGCTGTTCTCAGTAACCCTGCCGTGCTTGTGCTACGTTCTGGTTTCGCTTCAGTGTGAAAAACCAAAGAACATCCTATCTGGACTCGGCTTATATAGACTTAAGCTACGCCCATTCTGGCGGGACGTTACGCGCGAGGGCGCCCGCGCCCTCATTGGTGCTTACGTCATGAACAAGTCCATTGATAGGCTGAAGCAGTTGCCACAGAGCAACCAATAGGCACGCGAGCTGCTTCGCCTAGGTCTGCTCTGTGCAGCAATGCGTTTTAAACTAATGCAAAATTAAGGATAATTTTTGGCTTCAGTATTCTCGAGAAAAGGGGGCTTGTCCTGTGGCGTAAGCTAGCTTACGCAACACTCGTTCCCTCATCTAGAGAGAACCGAGGTTACGTTAGTAACCGAGAGCGTTTTGTGCTACTTTGTCTTATTTTCTTTTCTCTTCAGAATTGGGGCAGCCAGTTGCAGAAGGATAAGCGTCTCTTCCTGATTGTGGTGGTGGGTTCTTTTGCCTGAATGCTGTGCTCACAGTGAGGTGTGGCGTGAGTGTTGACATATGATTAATGTGTCATTTCTATCAAGGAGAGCCAGTGCCCAATTCTGAAGTGAGCGTCCGTGTGTTATTTTCTGTGGATTCTTTTTGATTTATTGGTGTTGTGTTAAATAAAATTGGATACTTTTTATTGATTGGAATATAAAGTTTTCTATTGTTTTATACTCAACCCATGTCTGATACGAACCTGTGAGCTTTGCCCTAGGGTGAAGGGCATTTCCCCGGAAAGGCGTAGTCGGTAGATTATGTGTATTTTCAGTTAACTTTAGTCAAATGCATTTACATTGTTACTGTGCCTCAGATGTAATCAACTCTATCTGTGTCTGTAAAGTTGTGAACCAAATGGCCCATACAGATGTATGGCCTATAGAAACTGAATGGCCCGTAGGTGTATGGCCCACAGAAACTGATTGGTTTGAATGACAAAGAAACAGCATTGCTCAGAGTAGATTGCAGGGTAGATCGATCTCCTGTCGGAGGCCCTAACAGTTTTTTATTGTTTGTAGCCAATTTGTCTTCATGTATAAAGTTCTGTCTCACAGACAGAACTTTGGGTTAAGATTGTTGAAGGGTGACATGCTAACATCGCTGCTGAAGAACTGTGCTACACTACTAACTTCAATAAATTCTTCTCCCCACAAGAACTCTGTTCAAGCTTACTTATTATATGTATTGGAGACATCTAATACATTGGCGAGCCACCCAAACCACTGCTCTTCCAAATACAGCAAAATCTAACAGCAGCCCACCTCACTTTGTGGCCTGGTTATCCATGCTAACGTGTAGATTGAGCAGAATTTCCTAAAATCTTAGTGTACCTCTAGTTAAAGCTGCCACACATGCATTTTGTGTATGTGCGGGGTGACAAGGCTAGACAGAATGGAAGAACCTGAAATTGGTATGCTTTGCCCCTGAAAGCGACCTCAGGAACTTCCTGTGTTGTGGCAATATTCCTATGTGAAAATATGCATCCTTCAGATCGATTGTGATGAACCAATTGTGATGTTGAATTTGCGTCACAACCGTCTTGACAGTTGAAGGGACAATGTGTAGTTCTTTAGATATTTTATCATCTAAAATCAATATTTTTATTCATTAATATGTCCTCAATGGAGTACAAATACCTCTGCCAATTATCTGACTTATCCTCGTAAACGAAGAATTTATTATCTTTATATCCATGTGACGGGTAGGTTCACGGAGGCTTCCATGTAGTTCCGCCATATTGAAAAACTATAACAGCAGAGAGGGACAAAAAGTACTAGGCCAGCGCGTTTCCACAACGCGTTTTCGTTCACAGCCAGCGTCACGTAACTGAAAGCAGCAGAAACGGAGGAGCAGAGCAGTGAGAGGCGCTTGTCACTGCCTCGGCAAGTTTAAAAGGCTGCATTGCACTGTTATTTTTAATGGCGGATCATACATGTGATATCTAACAATGCACATACTTCAGAAAATATGACGAATAAAGAAGGCATAACTACTAATTACAATAGTTCATGTTTTTCACAGTCAGTAATTCATACTGTAACATTCATTTGTTTGTTGTGTCAAGTTGCAGTTTGTTTGAAATGACAAACCTGTTCACCCAAAGGAAAACTCGACGAAGTGCTATTAGAAGACATCCTGTCATAGCTTTTTGGTACATAACAGCTACCGTAGATGCAACACGCATTTGAAAAAGCGAGGCGCTGGAGAGCACAATTCATTTGAATACAAAATACAATTTCACCGCTAGATGGGAGAAATTCCTACACAATGTCCCTTTAACATCTTGAACTTGTGCGCTGTGACTCTCTCTCTCTGGAAGAGGAACATGTTCTATGGCCTCTTTTCTCAGAAGAGTTTGTAGCTCTTGTGACAGTAAATGCATCAGCTCCAGTCTCACGGATGTTCAGACTACTCCTTTGAAACGCGGAGGACGACGAATGAATTGGATTCTGTATCCTATTTGTACTGTTCTTCACACCCACGCAGAAATGCTTCGGAGAAGTTTCCAGACTGCCAGACTTTCTGAGAGTGGTATCAATTTTAACACTTCATTTTGAGGGGATGTTAGATGTTCTGTGCCCTGGATGACAGCAGGAAGCAACGGAACATCTAACATTTCGCTGGAAACCGCTCCCCCCGAAGCACCAGAGGCGGCAGGGATGGAGTGGTTTCGTGGGGGTAACAAGAAGGGGCGGTCAGATGTTGTACGCGCCCCGGCCCCGCGGGGGGCTACCCCCACCAGACTGGGCGCCAGACATCAGGATTTCCTCTTTTTATTGATGATAGTCCGGAGGTCTGGCCTGGGAGGCTGCTGGGTGCGGCGAGCCGGTCGCCCATCTTTGCGAGGGGGGGCACGGTTTTCCACACTCTGCTTCTTAACTTTCCTGGCTTTTGAAGGACCGGGGAGTGGTTGGGTGGCCGATGGCCCCTCCCTGTGAGTGCGGCGAGGAAGGAACTGGACAAAAGCTTTCTCATGCTTTTTAACCTCTCTGAACCTGGTGACGACAGTGTTGACGGAGTCGCCAAACAGGCCAGAGGGTGAAACTGGGGAGTCTAATAAAAAGACACGGTCTTTATCTTTTATTCCAGTTAGATTCAGCCATAGGTGCCTCTCCATGCTAACCAGCGGCGACACTGAACGGCCGATTGCACGGGCCGTTTGCATGGTAGCACGGAAAGACAGATCTGTGGCTCTACGCAGTTCAGTGAATGCTTTCTCATCTATGGTACTGCCCATACTCAAATCCTTCAACAGCTCAGCCTGGTACGCCTGTAACACTGCCATAGTGTGCAGCGCAGCACCAGCCTGACCTGTAGCTTTATAAGCTTTTCCCACGACCACCGAAGTTGTTCTACATGGCTTCGTGGGGAGTGTAGGTCTCTTTAACGAAGTTGCCGAATCAGGCGAGAGACCTGCGGCATCTGAGCATACCCCCGCACCTACAATAGTCGAAAAAGTCGACTTCGAAGGCACAAAGACGCGAGAAGTATATGTTTACTCTATGACTTTGATAGTTCGTCATGGAGGTTCTCGAAGAAGGGATAGACTGATGTTTTGGTGCCTTCCCCCTGCCACCGGACAGAAACCTATCCTCTAGCTTAGATTGTTAGGGGGTCTCTTGTTAGCGTGGCCAGTCAAGCTGTAACCTGGCCACCACGCGAGTAACCACCTCAAGCAATTCCTCGACAGATTTATCTTCATGAGAGGAACGCTCAGAGGTAGGCTGCTCATAGTCTGCAGACCCAAGAGATATATCATTGTCCCCCGTGAACCGAAGAAGCACCGGAGGGGACGAGTGGATCTGGTGACTGAGCAAGCGATAGGGACGGACCCGTCTCTTACTCGTCAGCCAGATCAATGCTGGAGCCCCACGATGTTGGTGAGGTCTGGAAGTAGCTAAGGCGAGCACACAGCATTTGAACTGTGAACAGCTCACAATGCTCGCACTCGACCTGCTCCAACGCAAGAGCTGCTTGCTCCTCCCCCAAACAAACAAAACAATAATCGTGTGTATCCCGTTCTTACATAGGACAAGAACATGGAGGGACACAAACACTTACTCTGTTGACTCTTTTTTTTTTACTCTTTCAAAAATGTTCAGAGAAAAATGAGAATTTCTGCACACTGCCTGTTGAAAACTAACTCCTAATAAAGATCTGTAGTCAGACATAAAGGTAAGAGATAGAGAGAGTTTGACGTACACATGCACAGAATGGCCTCTGAAGACAAAAGACCTGACGATGCACCTGTGGCTCATCTATTTATAGCCTCGTGGTGCGGGTGCACGCCGATGGCTATATTACCTCCGGGTCAATTCTATTGACGTGTTACACACAATATTCACAGCTGGTCACAATTAAAGACATTTCCAATGCGCTAAGCAGCGCAGCATCGATTGTAGCTTTTGAAAGGGAACAAAGACATTACATGCATGCATGATAGACATGCAATCAGCTAACATATTTTGTTTAGGCCCTCCTCTTTAGGATATATGAATATAGACAGAGAACAATCTAACTGTCCCACAAAAAGAAGCTTTAACGTAATTTGTTACGTTACGTTTGTGTGTTGCGTTTGTATTTTGGGCTCATCTGCTTGGTTGTATATAGTATACATCATCAATTAGGAGAATATTAAGTTTGGTCTTTTTATATCACCGCAATTAATCTATTAAACTACGTTAAGCATGTCTTTATAACAATTTTCCATGGGGGAGAAAACGCTTAATGTAAAAAAAAATTGTCTTTCCAATATTGTCTGCTCAATTACCTGTCCTTAATCAGCAATATCTGTTTTTGTTTTCTCTGAGAAGTAATTAAGTCCAGCTTAACCTTTTTAGCCATCCCTAATTTTGTACCAAGACCAATGCAAACATTAAATGGGCCATTCACGTATACTTACAGGTGAAACTTGAAAAATTTTAATATATTTGATAAATTGATATATCAAATATATAAATATGAATATACTAAATATATTAGTTTCACTTTTTAATTTGAATTACTGAAATACATGAACTGTTGCACGATATTCAAATTTTTCGAGTTTCACCTGTATATAATATTTTGCTGATGCAGGTACAAAAAAGACTCTTTATTTGTGTGCATATTTTTTTCCTAATATTATTTCCTCACCCATGTTATTTAAAACCTGTAAGGCTTTCTTTGTTCTGTATAGCACAAAATAAAATATCAATGTGGCTTTCACCTTTCAATGCCATGAATGCACACAGCAAACTCCAAAAAGCACCAAAAATGTAAAATATTCTATTTAAATGTACATCTGCTTTACACGCGAGTTGAGGTTTGTGAACCAAAGTGCATTCTTTTGTTTAAATAAGAGAAACAAAATGTAAATGACAAAAAGTAAAAGACTAAAACTAGACTTGACTGTAAAGTGGGTTGATATTTACGGTGGGTTGAACCTCAGTGCTCCTCCTACAGTGAATTCATGCTCAAACCTATCCATAATGAGTAGTTAACAAGGTCAATTCCCTACAAAATATTTATTGGTTAATTAAAGACTCTTTGAACATGTTTTGTTCTGAAAACAAAATTTAGGCTATTTCTCTCTTGAAAATGAATGAACCTATCACCATAACAGAAACAGAAGCTTCTATAAAGCTCTACAAAGCTTCCTCTGCACTGATATCTTGTAGTAGGTATTTTACCTCCCTCAGACAACCCATAAAGTTGTTGCTAACAGGGGATCCAGGCAGGTCGGCTGTACCAGGACTTCCTCCAACATAGAAAAGGTAATCAGAGCCAAGCATAGTGTAGTCCTCTTGAGTATATCCTGTGGTGGTCAGTATTCCGTCCACAGATATTGTTACCTAAGGAACAAACCACAGGAAAATTATATACAGGTACCACATTGCTACTGTCTGGATTTCGGTTTCTTCAGTCACTAAGATGCACTGAACACTGCATAATGATTCAATGGAGAACACGCCAGTGGTCACATGGTCGTAAGTTTAGAGGGGTAAGAGTGCAATGGAAGCAAGCTCATGTTCATGTAAACCGCACTCCCTTAGCCTCAAGAGACGTTAGAGACTGCAGTCTTTAGCGTCCTTCTCAACTCAACTCAGGTTTTATTTATAATAATTGTTTGTGTTCTTGTTTGTGCCCGCCTCCCATGCCGGTTCCAATGAGCAGGTCGAGTAGGAGCAGTCACACACCCTCACTGTGAGAGAGACAAGCCAGCGCTTCCTCTGTGCATTTACCCTGGTCTTTCTCACATCATCTCACTGGAGGTGTTTCCCTCCATTCATTGTTGGTATGAGTTTGCCACTGAACCTCCATTGTTAAGGAAGTTCAGATTCCCCTTGCACAGAACCCCAAATGCTCTTGTGCAAAACATGGCCTTTTCCGAAATCTAGAAGCTACACTTGGATCCATCGCCTTAAATTGTTCTGCAAGGTACACAAAACTATGCAGCAATGGTGAGTATGACCAGCAACGCAGTGTCTTGTTCCCACTTAGGGAACCAGAGTTACATTCGGTAACCTAGATTACAAAAGTAACCTTTTGTAGGAACTCAGAGATGCCTCCAGTTCAGATGGCACCTCTGAATTTAAGGGGTAATTCCTACATTCTGGCAGCACAGCGTTGGGATACTGTTCTCAGATATTTACAAGACCTGGGTCTGGGAGTGAACTGGACCAGATGCGTTTCCTGGATCTAGAGCTAGATTCAGCGGCAATGTCACCGGTTTGTGTCAGATCATTGCTGCAATGTATGGAAATACTTATGTGCCTGCCGTTCAAGCCTCTTTCATTTGTATCAGACAAGTTATTTTCTCTTAAGACAGCTCTGTTGTTAGCTTTGCCCTTGTTTGAAAGAGTAGGCTATTTGCATGCATTATTGTTATTTCTATGTGCATGGATTTTGCACCAGTCCTTTTCATTTCCAGTTTGAGCCAGAGGAACAGGAAAGACTTTAATGTCCTTTAATGTTGACCATATGGATCAATGGTGCACGTCTGAACAGCTTTTTTGGTGTTCCTAAGAGAGGAGCTGCAGACACTTTCATATTGGCTATTGGATGTGATTTCCAAAGCTTATGAGGTGTACGGGCTGCTTTCATCTGATCGATGATAGCATATAATTTCCACTGCATCATTATGGTTTGTAAACCCTGCAGAAAATTTGAGACAATGGACCCAAGTATGCACTTAAAAGGGCGCTGTTACGTAACTCCTTATGGGCGGACCTTCAGTGCCAATGAATTGGTGTGATTCTATAGGGCTTCTGACCTTGTGACCACTGACTTGTTCTCCATTGTTCAGCGTCTCATTACCACTCTGGCAAACAGGGTTACATTCAGGAACATAGACCTTTTTCCTTCATTTTCTTTAGACTAAAACACATTTGTATGTCTCTTTTTTATACTTTATTGCATGACTTTGAAGGTATATGTTTGAAGACTTAATTTACTTGAATACAATTAGGTGTTGATATATTAAATAAACAACAGCATCAGTATTGCATAAAAGAAAACCATGCAACACGGTTAAAACTTTTTAGCAGTGCCCAAATTTAGTCAAGAAATCAAAATCTCATGCAGTTTTCTTTTTGTGCATTCACATTAATTATAAAAAGATTATGTGAATTTCACGTGTGTACAGAGCATATATTAAATATGACAACTAAACATTTAAAAATTGTGGCACATGGAGGGGGTAGAGTAAAAAAAAAGTGAGCCAAAGACAAATAGATTATGCGTGAATTTATCAGCTCAGCATTTTCAATGCAGACCATGCAGAATAGCAGGGAATAGAGCTGACTATGGCAGTCAGGACATGTTCCCTTTCAAGGGAACTCGAGCTGCGTCAAACGCTGTGGGAACGACCCCTGCGTTGTGCGTCCTGAAGCACGTATGGAATCAGCCCAATGGAGAGATGGAACGTCATAGGCAGGTGACGTCATCGACCAGGAAACTATAAAGCACCCCATAAACACAAGCGCAACAGCTTTCTGTGCCTTCAGTCGCGCTATATGTGAATCTGTCCCTGTGTGAATATTGTCTGTCTTTACATACTCTGCACCACACAAACAATTTATATATATATATATATATATATGTATTAAGAGAGATATGGCGAACGAAGAGCAGTTTAGGAAGTGTGTCCCTCCCTGCTCGCGTTATTTTACGAGTGGGGATACACACGTTCTTTGTGTTGTTTGTTTGGGAGTGCAGCATGCCCAGTCAGCTCTCGAGGGAGCTGATTGTGAGCATTGCGAGCGTCTGCCATTAAGGACGCTCCGCTCCCCCCGGGCGCTCTTCGAGGAGAGCGGTTCGATGCGCGCTCCCCGCGGTTCGGGTCCCGCTCTTGCCGAGGCAGAGCGACGACGCGTATCGTGGGGATCGCAGATGGATCTCTCAGCGGGGTTAGAGACTGGCTCTGCCTTATCTCTCCCTTCACCTGTGAGATCCAGTGCCTCAGTCCCGTGTTCAGAAGCACGCGCTGCGGTTTCTTCCGCTCGGGCTGAGGCACCAGTTATAAATGAGGGAGATGTGGAGGATTCGCCACCTTACACTCCCGAAAGTGATGAGCTAGTGGAGGTATTAACAAGAGCTGTAGAAAAACTCAGCACTGTATCGCCAGTGACTAGACAGGAATCTGTTTCTAAATCAAAATTAGATGAGAGATTTTGCCGTCACGAGTGCAACCTCCACGCCGGTGCTTGCCGTTTTTTCCCGATCTCCACACTGAGGTGTCGAAATCGTGGAAAAAAACGGTGTCATATAGAGTGTTTAGTCCCCAGACTTCAACATATTCTAATATTGTGGGGGAAAAATCATATGGTTATTCGGCTATGCCTCGCGTGGAAGAGACGCTTGCGAGTTTTCTCTCCCTCGAGGCTGCGTCATCTGTTAAGGCACCGGCATTACCCACCAAGCCTCTTAAAAAAGAAATATTTCGGTTTTTGTGGGTAAAGCGTATTCGGCGGCGGGTCAGGCTGCGTTATGTCTGCATACTATGTCTATTATGCAGGCATACCAGGCTGACCTGCTGAGGGACGTGAGTGAGAGTGAGGAGGTCAGTGCTGACGTGGTTCGCGAACTGCGTCAGGCTGCTGATTTATCCCTGCGCGCAACCAGCGAGTCGGCCAAGCTAGTGCGTCGATCTATGGCAGCTCTGGTGGCCGCAGAAAGACATTTATGGTTAAATCAGACAAATATAAAAGAAAAAGCTTTCCTTTTTAGACACTCCTCTCTCCCCCCTCGGTTTATTTGGCGATGCTGTAAATTCTGTCATCGATAAATTCCAGGAGAAGGAAAAGCAAACAACAGCTTTTAAGAAATTTCTCCCTTTAAAAATTCATGTCCCTGGGGCTGCTGAGCGGGAGCAGCCCCGGCCGTCTGCGAGCTCATCATATAGGGCGCTGAAGCAAAGTGTCGCGTCTCGTGCTCCCCCTGCTGGACAGTGAGCTCAGCCGCGGCACTCTCAGCCGAATTCTCCCAGTAATAGAACTGATCTGAGGACAGTTATATTAGCTAAGAAGGCTTCGGCTAAGAAGAAGTCCTGGCGCCACGGCGCGCAGGACACTGAGGGTGGTCCCCACCGAGGCGGAAAGGTGTTCACCTCTTTCTACGGTGCCCATTCTTCCTCTGAGCCCTCAGGGGCCCGTTCTGCCAACCCCGCCTTCATGCCAGGGCGCAGACGGTCCCAGCGAGCGATTTCCCGAGGGACGCTCGCTCCCTCTGAGGAGGGTTTCAGAGCGGTTAGACCAGTTGTTCCCTGCCGGTGTGCCGTTACAGGGCGCTGCGTTTGCTGCTCAAGTTACACCAGAGGCCAGTCTCGAGAGACTGGTACCCTTAGTAGAATTTCTGGCAGAGTGGAAAAGCCTTCCAAAAATATCTCATTGGGTCCTGCAGACAATAGAAAGGGATTATGCTATCCAATTCAGGTGTCGTCCACCAAGATTCAGAGGGGTTCTGCCTACAGTGGTGGGCCCCGAGCAGGCTCTGGTTATGGAACAAGAGGTGAATGCACTCCTTCAAAAGGAGGCTATAGAACGGGTTCCTCCTCCCAGTGTGGAGTCAGGCTATTACAGCCGATATTTCATCGTTCCAAAATAGGATGGGGGGTTGCGTCCAATTTTAGACCTGCGCCTATTGAATCGGTCGGTAGGGAAGCCAAAATTCAAGATGCTCTCTATCAAGCAGATTGTGTCAAAAATCAGATCCGAGGACTGGTCTGTCACGATAGATCTAAGGGACGCGTACTTCCACATTTCCATCCTTCCACAACACAGGAAGTTCCTGAGATTCGCCTTCGGGGGCGAGGTGTACCAGCACAGGGTTCTTCCGTTTGGCCTAGCTTTATCTCCCCGCACTTTCACGAAATGCATGGACGCAGCACTAGTGCCCCTGAGGCTTCAGGGTGTTCGTGTCCTCAATTACATCAACGATTGGTTGATTTTAGCTCAGACAGAGCAGATGGCAGTTCGACATTGAGATGTCGTTCTCGTTCATATCAGGAAGTTGGGGTTGAGGCTGACCGCAAAGAAAAGTGTATTATCTCCTCAGAAGACCACTTTTCTGGGTGTCGTTTGGGTTTCGTTTTCGATGCAGGTGCGACTCGCTCCGACCCGCATCGTTTCGATTCTCTCAGCTGTGAAACAAGTAAAGCTAGGCCAGCTACTTACTGTAAAACAGTTTTAGAGACTGTCGGGTCTGATGGCAGCAGCGTCCGACGTTGTACCTTGCGGCCTGTTGTACATGAGATCGCTACAGTGGTGGCTCAGGACCAAGGGATTCTCCCCGAGGGGAAATCCGCTCCGCACGGTCAAAGTCACGCGGCGCTGCCTTCGTGCTCTGGTCATGTGGAAAGAAACTTGGTTCCTATTCAAAGGGCCTGTGTTGGGGGCTCTTTGTCGACGCGTAACGCTAACGACGGATGCTTCCCTCACAGGGTGGGGGGCGGTCACGAGTGGTCGTCCAGCCCAAGGGCTGTCGCAGGACCATCATCTATCACGGCTTATAAATTGTCTAGAGATGTTGGCGGTGTTCCAGGCTCTGAAACACTTCCTAGCAGACCTGAGAGGTCATCATGTGTTAGTTCAGTCAGACAACACGTCGGTGGTCTCTTATATAAATCATCAGGGGGGCCTGCGGTTTCGCCGGCTTTACAAGTTGGCCTGTCAGATCCTCCTGTGGTCCCAAGGGAGGTTACTATTTCTGAGAGCAATGTATCTTCCTGGGTATTTGAATGTGGTAGCAGAATGTATTCGCTTCCAAGGAGACCACGCATTGTCATCTGTGGTTTTCCATCAGCCATCCAGCCCCTCTGGGGTTGGACGCTATGGTGCAGCCGTGGCCGAGGTCACATCTGTTCGCCTTTCCCCCAATTGCTCTGCTACCTGGAGTTCTGGAGAGGGTTCGCCGGGACGGGGTCAGCCTACCATTAGTAGCCCCGTTCTGGCCGGCCCGAGTATGGTTTGCGGACCTGATTTCTCTCCTGGACGGCTCTCCCTTGGAGCTCCCGGTCAGGAGGGATCTACTCTCTCAGGCGGGCGGCATGATATTTCACCCCCGCCCAGTATTGTGGGCTTGGCCTCTGAGGGGGCCCAGCTCATGAACTCTGGTCTCTCAACCGAGGTTGTTGAGACCATTCTTCACTCCAGAGCTCCATCCACGAGGAAGCTTTATGCCTTGAAGTGGAAACTCTTCACTTCTTGGTGTGGAGAGCACCTGCAGGACCCAGTTAACTGCCCAGTGGGTGCAGTGCTGGAATTCCTGCAGGAGCGCTTCTCCACAGGGCTATCCCCCTCCACACTAAAGGTGTATGTGGCGGCACTGGCTGCTTACCACGTCCCTTTCAGTGGAGTTTCTCTTGGGAGACACCCGCTTATAACTCGTTTCCTTCGTGGCACACTGAGGCTGAGGCCAGCAGTTCGTACCAGGGTGCCGGCCTGGGATCTGGCCATCGTATTAGAAGGTCTTTCCCTAGCTCCTCTTGAACCTATCGAAGAAGTTCCTGAGAAGTTTCTCACGTTTAAGACTATCTTTCTTCTTGCTATCTCCTCACTAAAGAGAATAGGAGATTTGCAGGCTCTGTCGGTTTCACCCTCGTGCCTGGAATTTTCGCCTTGCATGGTTAAGGCTTTTCTGCATCCTAGACCAGGTTACGTTCCCAAGGTCCCTACTAATGTTGTTAGACCTACAGTTCTGCAGGCCTTTTATCCTCCTCCATTTCTGTCGTCTGACCAGGAGAAACTTAATTTACTCTGCCCTGTTAGGGCGTTAGACGCCTATGTCCACAGAACTGCCCTGTGGAGGAAGTCAGAACAACTATTTGTGTGCTTTGGGCCGCCCAAGAAGGGGTGTCCCGCGTCTAAACAGAGAATGAATAAGTGGGTGGTCGAGGCTATCTCACTTGCCTATGAGTCGGCTGGTCAGCCTTCACCTTTGGCTGTACAAGCCCACTCTACCAGAAGTATGGCGGCTTCTAAAGCCTTACTGTCAGGAGTTTCCCTCAGTGACGTTTGTGATGCGGCTGGATGGTCTTCACCGCATACTTTCATTAAGTTCTACGACCTAGACTTAAGTTCTACCCCTGGGGCACAGGTGCTCTCGTCCTCTGTGCGCTAGTTCTCACATGGCGGTCACTTGGTCCTATGGCGACGTGGGTATTAGCGTTCCCACAGCGTTTGACGCAGCTCGAGTTCCCTTGAAAGGGAATGTCTCGGTTACGTATGTAACCCTAGTTCCCTGATAGGGAACGAGACGCTGCGTCATTCCACCATACTCCCGGCATTCCCGCTAGCGCTTCCTTCAGGCCTATCAGAAGCTGTTGCGCTTGTGTTTATGGGGTGCTTTATAGTTTCCTGGTCGATGACGTCACCCGCCTATGACGTTCCATCTCTCCATTGGGCTGATTCCATACGTGCTTGAGGACACACAACGCAGGGGCGTTCCCACAGCGTTTGACGCAGCGTCTCGTTCCCTATCAGGGAACTAGGGTTACATACGTAACCGAGACGTTTCAAACCATTGGGTTTAACATTAACCAAGGGTTATCCTTCTGTAGGGGGAGGGGGGGGGGGACTAAATGAATAAGATTGAAAACAGCAAAGAGTAAAAACCAGTTCAAATGATGTTTACAAATAAAGAAAGAAAAAGGAAACACACTAAACACCCAAAAAGGCAAACAATTTGAATAATATCAACAATGTAGTTTCTTTACCATAGCATATCCAATGCCAGAGTGCTTTTTGGAATAAGAGGGGAAAGGAAATAAAAAAAAACTGTAAATAAAATAATAAATGATACTCAAAATATACACATATGATGATTATCAATGTTGGAAATTAGTTTGTTAAACATTAAAAGGAACATTTATTAGGATGACACATTCCATGATTGACGTTAGTTTTACAAAGCATATTAGTAGCTGCATAAAATCAAACAAAATAAATTATATGCATTGACACTTTAATTCGATGGTCCCCTTTCAACATTCTACTAACAATAAGTAACTTTGTAACTATATGTCAACTAACTCTTATAGAAATCATTTCTATGGTAATGTCACTTTGTGTTATGAGATCTTAACTGAATCATTGGTCTGTTTGACTCCTAAGCTCCAGTAGCTCTATTACCTGACGCAAATTCCGTGTTACTTTCACATCATGCCATTCATTGTCATTAAATTTCCCATTGACCAACTCCACCAGAGCTTCAAACGCCCCGGAACCCAAATATATGACGAGAGACACCGCCCCATTTATCAGCGCCAGGTTGACATAGTCAGTGGATTTTCCTGTGTGCAGCAACAGTCCATTTCTCTGAAGTGTTTTGAACGACAGTGTGATTTCTTCGCTGCTGCCTTGGATCGGGTTCAGAGAAAGGTCGTAGCAGAAGTATTCTGAACCTTTGAATGTCGCCACATATTCTTCTTCTATTCCTGAAAACAAAGAAGAAAATGATGGGTTAAATACCTCACAAGGATGTTGTGGTGAGGGGGGCGTGGCTATGCGAATTCTATAGCAGGGCATCGAGTGCGGAGACGAGCGGTGATAAGGAGGTCAAATGAATGATGGCTAAAATCTGTCTCAACACCTTGTACTAGAGCAGTTTGACGCTCGGCTACCTTGAGGAACTGCCGAGTGGGTCCAGTGCCACGATCCGGTGTCGCTGGATCAGGCCATCCAGCTGGCTGAGGACAATCTGGTGGCGTGCCCCGGGGACGGCGAGCTCTTTGTTAATCTCTTTTTTTACCCTCTCCTTCTCTCTCTCGCCCAAAGCCGCCGCTTCGTCTCCACCTTTTCCCACTCTATCTACTTTGCCATCCTTCTGCAGGTGGGGCGGCGGGAAGGCCTGGGCCAATCTGAGGGGACCCTGTGGGCTGCCCCCGATCAAACCGGGCAGTACCACATACCTTAGAGTATTAAGGAGGGTACATATCAGGCTTTGGTGGATTCAGGCTGTAACCAAAAGTCTTATGCAACTGAGGGCATTGGATATGAGCCACCAGGTTAAGGTGAGGTGTGTACACGGGGAGATCGTGGATTATCCTTAAGTAACTGTCAATATTCAATTTAGGGGAGAAAGACATAGAGCTAAGGTGGTGGTTAATCCACACCTTAGGTGTCCACTAATTTTGGGTACAGATCGGCCAGCATTTACACAACTATTGGGAATTTTGTGTGCAGATGCCTCTTGGAGGACAGGGCTAGGTACAGGAGATGCCGTGGCTCAGGCTGGGGAAGCTGTTCCTGGACCGTCAAAGACCGACTCAGAGGAAATGAGAACAAGGGCAGAGCTAATTTCGAGTTTGAGGTTAGATGATTTTCCTCTCGAGCAGTCTTGTGATGAAATGCTCAAAAACGCATATGACCGGGTCCGCACCATCAACGGACAGCTAATTCACCCTAATCAGCCACTCTCCTATCCCTAATTTCCTATTATAAAAGACAGGTTGTATCAGGTGGCCCAAGACACTCAGACAAAGGAAGATACAAGCCAGTTATTAGTGCCAAAAAGATGTCGCAAATGCTTTTCCAGGGGGCTCATTGTAATTCTCATCTCAAAAGCGCTGTTAGGCCCATTACCATTAGTAGAGGTCCCCTTCGAGAGTATTGGTATGGACCTCATCGGGCCATACCAACAAGCTTGTAGTCATTAGAGAGGCTTGGCAGGAGGGGCCTTCAAGCAGCCATAGTGAAATTCAGTATTCAGCACTATTGAAAAAGAGTGTTGGCCATTCGTTGGGCCATCCTCACCCTCTGTTATTACCCCCTGGGACAGGAATTCACTCTCTGTTCCGACCACGTGGCCCTCCAGTGGCTCCACTGCATGAAGGATACCAACACGTGGATCACCGTTGGTAATTAGCTTTACAGTCCACAGGCCGGGGGCGCAGATGGCTGTAGCTGACTTCCTCTCTAGAAACGAGGGGGAGGGGCTGCAGGCCGGATGGCTCCTTACACTTGCAACATTTATCAAGTTCATGGATAATTGTGCATGCGTTCGTTAATCAAGTTCAAATTCAGTTTATTTCTAAAGCACATTTAAAAACATCAACAGGTTGACCAAAGTGCTGTACAATAAAAGTATAAGTTCACACAATAAACAAGCAACATACAGTTAAAATCACCATAAGTACACATTAAAAGACAGGGGGAAAAGATGAGTTTTAAAACAGGATTTAAAATCATTTTCTAAAGTTCAGTTTTCATCACTGTTCTAAAGTGATTAGGACTAATTGAGATTTCCTCCCATAGGCATAGTGGCTTCAATGACACAGGAGAGACAAAAGTGTACGGAGCATGGATGTCAGTATCCAGAGATGGAAAATCAAAAACTTGACAGGAATACATTAGACTTCCTGTCCCAAATATACATGACCACACAAAGTGATTTGATATGACATCATCAGCAATCTATATCCTTATTACAGATAAGTGGTTCCAATCTACAAATGCTGAATAAGTGTAATTTAATTAAGGATGGAATACCAACTGAATATCAATTTAAAAAAGACAAACTCTGATAGAATAAACAGTTATAAAAAAAGCTACAACAATGTAACAAGAAACCTCCATCAAATGAAATCATATTACAATACAAAGTTTCTTCAATGTACACCGATCAGGCATAACATTATAACCACCTTCCTAATATTGTTTTGGGCCCCCTTTTGCTGCCAAAACAGCCCTGACCCGTCGAGGCATGGACTCCATTAGACCCCTGAAGGTGTGCTGTGGTATCTGGCACCAAGTCCTGTAAGCTGCGAGGTGGGGCCTCCATGGATCGGACTTGTTTGTTCAGCACATTCCACAGATGCTCGATTGGATTGAGATCTAGGGAATATCGACGCCAAGTCAACACCTCAAACTCGTTGTGCTCCTTAAACCATTCCTGAACCATTTTTGCTTTGTGGCAGGGTGCATTTTCCTGCTTAAAGAGGCCACAGCCACCAGGCAATACAGTTTCCATGAAAGGGTGTACGTGGTCTGCAACAATGCTTAGGTAGGTGGTACATGTCAAAGTAACATCCACATGGATGGCAGGACCCAAGGTTTTGCAGCAGAACATTGCTTGTTTGGCATGCGTTCTTCCCATAGTGCATCCTGGTGCCATGTGTTCCACAGGTAAGCGACACACATCTACCCGGCCATCCACGTGATGTAAAAGAAAACGTGATTCATCAGACCAGGCCACCTTCTTCCATTGCTACGTGGTCCAGTTCTGATGCTTACGTGCCCACTGTTGGTGCTTTCGGTGGTGGACAGGGGTCAGCATGGAAACCCTGACTTCTCTGTAGCTATGCAGCCCCATATGCAACAAACTGCGATGCAACATCTATCAGAACCAACTTTAACTTCTTGAGCAATTTGAGCTACAGTAGCTCCTCTGTTGTATCGGACCACACGGGCCAGCCTTCCCTCCCCACATGCATCAATGAGCCATGGCCGCCCATGACCCTGTAGCCAGTTCGCCGCCCCTGACCCTGTCGCAAGTTCACCACTGTTCCTTCCTTGGACCACTTTTGATAGATACGGAGTACCGACCACTACAGATCGGGAACACCCCACAAGAGCTGCAGTTTTAGAGATGCTCTGACCCACTCGTCTAGCCATCACAATTTGGCCCTTGTCAAACTCGCTCAAATCCTTACGGTTGCCCATTTTCCCTGCTTCTAACACATCCACTTTGACAAAATGTTCACTTGCTGCCTAATATATCCCACCCACTAACAGGTGCCGTGATGAAGAAATAATCAGTGTTATTCATTTCACCTGTCAGTTGCCATAATATTATGCCTGATTGGTGTATGTGACCCGTGCTGGCAAAAGTATTCGAAATGCGCACAGGTTCATTTTGAGCTACAGGCAAAACAATTGAAAATGTCATGTAGCCCTCTCATTAATTAATATGGCTTAAATGTAAGACGTATGTCTATTGGGAACTTCCTAAATAACAATAACCTGGTAAGAGGCACATTTCTAAATTTACTTAATTTCCATTAATAAACCATTAACCGAAATATTCAGATACCATCTAATAGTGTCAGTTTAGTGTTTTGTAGTTAGAATTTGGAAGTAATTATAGACTGAAGTTACAAATACTGTGGTCCTATACTCCAAAATGTAAACATTAATCTCAATGCAATGTACACACGTTCTGTAAAAATTACCATACACGTTTTCTTTCTCCATAGACAAAAAACAAGAATGTGAACTGAACAATAAACATAAATTTACTAAACTGGAACTCTTTTCATTCCTGATTCTTTTTTTTTTTTTTCAAATCAAATCAATGAAATCATAATTCACATCAACACAAGTGCAGAAAAATCACCTTTAAAACCCAATAAATCCAAAGTAGTGATTTCTACCCAGCTAGGATTTTAGTTTTTTTTGTTGGCGGGCTATGTTGGAGTTCTCTGTAATTTGAAACCACATTGAGTACTCACAGATCCAGGGAAAACAGGATTCCAGGAAATCGATTATAATCCCAAACCAGGAAGCATAAAGAAGAGAACAGCAGCAACCATGATCCGTCCAGCGATGATGATGAACTTGTCCAGATAAACTCCACCGTCCACGAGCGAATCCCGATTTGCATCACACAACACACAGCCGCTATGAATTTTCAACATCATTACTCCAGTCTCCAGGATCACATGATCTTTCAGAAATCATTCTAATACGGCTATGATCTCTCCGTCTGATCACTCTGTCTTCAAAGTACATTTCTCAATCACTTTAGATCACTTTTCAGTTCAATCCACTTCTCAAAGTAAAGTTACACCCCTTCCCAAACTCAAAGTTTACAGCAACAAGTGTCTCTGTCTCTTGCAATAGAATTCAACTTTACTACTCCTCACTGGACTCTCTACTGACACAGAGGCTGCGTTCCAGTCCACTTTTAGACACGCACTTGCGAACTTCCCTCAGCACTTCCCCTCGTGGGAATCCCTGCCGCCATTATGAAGTGCGTTCCACTTCGTGAAGTGGACGAGGGAAGTTTATATGGACAGACCCTCGTTCCCTCCATTTTGACCAAGGGAGCGAGTCTAGTTCATATGTACACTTCAGGCAGCTCCATATACCACAATGCAACACGATTGTGACGTCACCGCCGATCTCGTCTAATCACCATCACCACAAACAACTCTATGATATATTAATTAGATTTGTTTTATGTAAAACAACCCAAACACACCTATATATATATATATATATATATATATATATATATATATTTGGATGCTGCATTAAACAAATTCTTAAAGGGAAAAAAAGTGTAAATAATAAATCAACTCCATAGCTGATTCCAGGTGATCAAGGGCTTAGGACGTTCCAGTTCAGCCCATTGCAGTTTCCTCCAGAAGTGGGCACTCGTGCAACGTAAGCAATGACGCACATCCGAGTGAACAAGGCGGAGGGAAGTTAGCGAGTGAAGGGCATGTCAATTTTGGACTGGAACGCAGCCCAGGCTGTGTACAATATCTAAATCACCCCGCCCCTTGAACTCTAGGGGTCACCATGAGAACACCTCATTGGTTAAACAGATTTCCAATAAAACAAAATAAAAATACATTTTCTGTAATTTTCCCCTACATTTCAACAGTATCCAAACTTTGCATACATTAAACAAATGACTAACAATAAAATAAATAAAATAAAGTTTGCAATTCCAAAATGTGAATCCACATTCCAATAGTCACATACACTTGCTCAAATAAGCAAATAACCTTCATAAAACGCTTCTTTTCGATATAGAAATAAACTCCCATAATAAAACCTTGAAAGGGCTCTACAGTCGATTTGATAGTTTTCACAAAAAATAGCTCATTAAACTCTCGTCTAACGAATTAAACATCTAAAAGTATTTTTATTAGTGTGTTTCTGAGAGGAGTACCTTTCCTTTGTATATGAAAAATAATCTTTCTCGTGCTGAATGACAAATCTGAAGTGTGCTCACAAAGACGCCTCAGACAGTGAGTGATCCCTATCATATACACAGAATTACAGTGTTTCAAAATCTGTCTTGGCGAGTATTCATGCAAACGTTATCTGTTATGTCTTATGTGAACGTTTGGTTAACTGTTGAGGAAAAATATCTTATGTGTAACATTATTTTAGATCTGTCCGGTTCAGTAGGTCTGAATATATAGGTTGTCTGTTTCATTAATGTTAAAAAAACAATTGTGGTATCATGGGAAAAAGTTGAATATATATTTTTCCTATAGATTGGTTTTGACTTGGTGTGTGCCAAATTTGGGATTTGTTACCAGGGATTTAAGGTATGGTTGCTGGGTGATTTTGTTTTGGAACCTTAAGAAAACTTTAACTTGATTTTTCTTAAAATTGACTTTGTTGACTCTATCGACTTCAAAGAGGTGCAGCTCAGTCATATTTTTTGTCTGATTCCAACCAATCATACATCATTTTGAAGGTTTTTTAACAGTGAGAGTGAAAATATCAATAATACATTTTAGAAAATTTGCTCAATGTGACTCATTTGCCAGCACAGTTCACATATTATAAGAAATAAGAAGTATTAGGACTCACCTCTCTCACAGGAGCGACCAAGATAGCCCGTCCCAGAGCAGTCACACACATAACGGTTCCATCCTTCCCTGCAGATTCCATTGTTTTGGCAGGGGTTACTGAGACACTGTTTGGGTGCCTCTTTACTGCAGGAGGGATTTACACCTGCTGCTTTCTGCACCTCAGCTAAGCGGCGGATATCTTTGCTCTGACCATTGATGAATAGGTCACGAATACAGCCTACATAACCATAATTGAGCAGCGCGGTCCACACCTCAGTGGGAAACACCATATCAGCGGTGTTTTCCGGCAGTCCTCCTAGATACAGGTTATCATCCAGGTCAAGAATCTCACTTTCTCCTGGTGCTTGGAATGGTGTGCGAATTCCGTTGATAGAGATAGTACCTGCAATTCAACAAAGCCAGAGAAAAATGTGAGGCTGTGCAAAGAAAATCCTGTTATGTAGAGAATGATTTAAAGCTTCAGTAAGACAAGTCAAGTCAAGTCCCCTTTATTTATATTGCACTTTTTACAATATAGATTGTTTCAAAGCAGCTTTACAGTGATAACAGTAAAATAATGCAACAATGTTTGTTTCTGCTGTACAGCAAATCTAGAAGAAAATAGTGTCATAGTCCAGATTAAGTAAGTTTAGTGATGGTTCTTTTTTGTTGTAAAATTTTTTTTCACATTATCCTTTGCCCATTTCATCTTTAAGCTAATAAGGTTAAGTGTATTTGGCTTGCTGTCCGCAGTTTATGGCGCTTTTCCACTGCATGGTACGGCTCGGTACGGCTCAGTATGGTTCGGCTCGGCGCGGCACGGTTCGGCTCGCTTCGCTTTTCCACTGCGTGGCACGACTCGACTCGGCTCGGCACGGCTCGGTTCGCTTTAGCTCGGTTGCTTTTCCACTGCAGTTAGTACCGCTTCAAAGTGGGTGGGATTATGACTGATCATTCGTTTATCCGCTCCTCAGCAACCAACAAGAGGAACGTCTGCACTTCTCGTCCACTGACCACGATTCAGCCATTTCTTTTTTGAAAGTTTTTTTTCTTCAACCAAGTAGTTTTAAAACAGATGCTACAGCGGTGGCTGTTACTGGCTATTTAAATCTAGCGGGTTTGATGTCTCGCAAATACATTGACGCTGGTAGTGACGATTCTGTCTGTCTGACCAATCAGTGATCTGCAGTGTTTTCACGTCACATTTTAGTATCGGTACGGTACGCTTGGAACCTCAACAGAGGTGGTACCATTTAAAGCAAGCCGTACTGTACCGTACCATGCAGTGGAAAAGCGCCACAAGTGAGCCGTACCGAGCCGAGCCGAGCCGTACCGTACCATGCAGTGGAAAAGCGTCAAGGCGTGCCGTACCGTATTGTACCGTACAATGCAGTGGAAAAGCGCCATTAGGTAAACCCCCAGTGGGACTACTAATACTTGGATGAGGAGTATGGTAGCAAGATGCCTAAATTATGCAGGTGGAGCTGGGGAGGTGGAGGAACGCCAGAACAGCTGATGCAAGAGCAAGGTGAGCGGCTGCTTATATGTTCCGGCTGTTAATTGAAAGATTAGATAGGTTCTCTCCTCCCGAAATTACGTTGTGGACTTCATTTAATTGAGTTCATTTATAGCCACTCTGGAGAAAACATTGATGTCATTGTCTAGCTCAGTTCAGTTCTCATATAATGGTGTCAATGCAGGCAGATCAAAAATGTTGTTGAATATTATCAGGTAACATTTCCTGTAAATACATATTTATTCTTTGTATTCTTGCAAATGTTTAAATACTCATGACAAACAACACTGTCACTCATATCTCGCTCACAGTGTGAAGCCAGGGTATCAAAACAGTTTATGTAACCAGCTCTCATGATGGAGTGGAAAACACAGCTGGAGGTCAAATCTAATTTTCAGTTTGACGTCTCATGGCATTTTGGCCAGGAATGATGCCAACAATAAGCAAATCAAAAACAAGGTTCCTTCGGCTGTTGTGGCACTGTGTTGCAGATCAGTGAAACAGGTGAGACAAAAGGATAGTATTCTAAAGACGCTTTACTTTTTGCTTGCTGGAGACAAAGCAGACAGTAAACAAAATAATGTGTGTATTATACATTTTTAAGGCCAGACAAGTAGTTTGTTGAGGGTTGATTTGTGAAGGACTACACGCCTGCGCACATATTCAAATGCGCATGCCTATCGACTGAACAAGTGATGCGCATGTGCGCGCCGTCTGCGTTTTCGTGGGTATGCGTTTTTGAGGTTTGCGCAGAGAAAACGGATAATCGTTTTCATCTTCGAACCTATTTCAGGGAGTGTCTTCTCGAGACACCAGGCACTGTTTTGTGCGGATGGGCGGCCAGACCACGTAAAGGGTTTTCTGTTAGAACGGTGTAGTGTTAGCGGCCCCTAAGTTAATAACTAATGATCTTCGCAACGGAAGTGAATCAATCAAGACACATTTGTCCTAGAGCTGTGGTAAAGCCTAAACAATCTGTAGCAATTGGTAATTGCTATTTTACTGTAATTATGGTTATGGTAATTTCTATTATTACTGTAAAGCTGCTTTGAAACAATCCATACTGTCAAAAGTGCTTTATAAATGAAGGTGACATGACTGTAGTGGGGTGATGCTGCGGAGTATACAAGGCCTGAAAGATCTGAATTTCACTGTGCAAATCTGTGCATTCAGACAGTAGAGAAAGTTTGTCTCTGAACTGTACTTAACAGATTATTCAAACCATTCTAACATTTTACTTCCATGTTTTTCTTTTTAAGCAGTATTTTTTCTCACGCTTTTATGGTCTGTATTCTAAAAAAGTTTTTCATAAAGTTCATTAATGGAATTTCCTATTGACAAAAATAAAGTAAACATGAGTGTAATTACTACTACGCACATTTAAGCATGTATAGCTGTAACGTGACGTATAAGCAGGGAAGAGGCAGAGAGGGAATCCAGATGCAAGCACAAGTTAATAATAGACAAACATAAACGCAAAATAATCCAGGAACAAAAGTAAAATCCACAAAGAGAAGGCAGGAGAACAACGACAGAAATACACAAACAGCAGTAACTACCAACAAACAACAACTGAAGCACAGAGGTTTAAATAGACAGGCTAACAAGAGGCTAACATGACAGGTGTTTGTGACTGATGTCATGGGAACTAATAAGGGGGTAACTATGGTGACAAACAAGATAGGCAAACAGGAACCAAACACAGGAAGTGACAAACACAGAAACAATGGGGAACTAAGAATTCACTTTAACATAAAAGTCCTACAAAACACAAGACAGTGCAGGGATCGTGACAATAGCATGTAGGAAGCAGAGACTAACGACAAACCGCTTCTAACCACAGGTGAAGAGCTGTTGTTCCAACCACACAAGCTTGTGATGCTGTTTGTGAATGGTTGTTAAAATGGTAGTTTTAAGAAACACCAAATAGTTTAACTGCCATCATAACAATGGAACATGTGACCACAGTTGGCTAACAATGGGAAACACACTCCTTTTAAGCAGTCATTTCATCTTATACACAAACTCTAGTAAAATTTTACCTGATTTTCCATCCCTCTGGAAATCCACATGATACCACTCCCCATCATTCACTTTTTTGTTAACAGCCAGTGTCTTGGTTGTGCCTGATCCCATATCCAGAAGCAGGTACAACAGACCATCTAGTATCTCAATGGCAAAGAAGTCCACCTTCAGTGTGAGAGGGCTCTTGGTTTCTTTGGTCTGTTGCTTAGGTTTCCCATGGTTAAAGAGCAGAAGTCCATTGGGCTCAGTGGTGCGGAAGTCAAAGGAAATAGAACCGGTCTTCTTAGTGTTCCATTTAAGAAGTGTGATGAAGGATTCCGGTGTCTCAAACGTGATGGGATCTAATGCGGCAACATTCTCACACTTGAAGGAAACAACTCCATGGATCTTCATTTTGGGGTCACCTTTGAAAGCCAGTCTGGACAGCTCCAGCCGAATGTCATTGTTTTTATATACAACCTACAGATATATAACAATGTCAGTTGAAGAGAGAAATAATCTGAGAAGCTTCTGATCTAAACTGTGTTTGCAGAACCCTTAGATGAATGGGTGGAAATACTGATTGATTGATAGCACACAGTGGGCCCTATCATACACCCGGCGAAAAACAGTTTTTTGCTAGTTTCAGCCTGACGCAGTTATCTCGTTTTCACGTCCTGCGCCTTGTTGTTTAAAATAGCACATGCATTTGCTCCCATGGGCTGCTGGTCTGAAAACGAGGTGTGTACAGGTGCACTATTGGTGCGTTGCTATTTTGAGGCAACAGAAATAGACTGCGGCACTGACCAACAAAAACCTGCGTCAATGGTGCAGTATTTTTTTGTTATTTAAAGGGCGCATTAGTAACATGAGCGTATAGGCGGGTGCACAACGTGCATACACTCTGCTTATTACACACACAGGGACGCGCAGCAGCACACAAACATGCCAAATATTAAAAAATATTGTCTTTTCACTAAGATTATGTTACCATTAGTCGACTAAAAGAGTCTTGGTTGACAGATTTTATTAGTCGGTTAGTCGCACAAAAAAAACTACACAGGAAGTGGGGAAATCACGCAATGGACAGATCGTTAACGGCAAGAAATCCAATAATCATTCATCAACCACAAATATGGCTTATCATTTGAAACATGTAAGCAACTTTCCAAGTCCGCTCTCTCTAACGTTAACCTAGATAAAAAAAATGTTAGTTGAAGGCAGCCCTACTATTAAGTGTATCTGCTTTACACGTGAGTTGAGGTTGTGAACCAAAGTGCAGTCTTTTATAAGAAAAACTAAATTCAGAAAAGACAAAAAGTAAAAGACTAAAACTAGACTTGACAGTAAAGTGGGTTGATATTTACTGTGGGATAGGTTAAAGAGAACTCCTACAGTGAAATCCTATCCATAATGAGCACTGTAGTTAACAAGGTCAATTGCTTACAAAGCAGGCAATGGTTAATTAAAGGCTCTTTGAACCTGTTTTGTTCTGCGAACACAATTTAGGCCATAACAGAAACAGAAGCTTCTATAAAGCTCTATAAAGCTTCCTCTGCACTGATATCTTGTAGTAGGTATTTTACCTCCCTCAGACAACCCATAAAGTTGTTGCTAACAGGGGATCCAGGCAGGTCGGCTGTACCAGGACTTCCTCCAACATAGAAAAAGTAATCAGACCCAAGAATAGTGTAGTCCTCTTGAGTATATTCTTTGTTGGTCGGTATTCCGTCCACAGATATTGTTACCTAAAGAACAAACCACAGGAAAATTATATACAGGTACTACATTGCTACTGTCTGGATTTCGGTTTCTTCAGTCACTAAGATGCACTGAACACTGCATAATGATACAATGGAGAACACGCCAGTGGTCACATGATTGTAAGCCCTATAGAAACACACCAATTCATTGGGTAATGGTGCTGAAGTGCCACCCATTAGGAGCTGCATAACAGCATAACCTGGAACCATCACCTCTGATTTTCTTATCTTCAGTGTACTATAGTTTTAGCCCCTTTTGTCTAGCCACTCGCCTTTAAGTTGATTATTGCCTTTTTGAGTGACAACATGGCATTTCCGGAGTGCATCGGATTGCATTGTGACGTGTGTATGATTTAGCAATAGGGAACCGCCTATTCACTGGCCAAAATGGTGTCAACTCCCCAAACTTTTTAAACATGTTTGAAAATGATCTGGAGGTCGGAAGGTGCTCGTAATGTACACGGCTCGCCATTCCTCTCACACACTGCGAGCCCCGACCATACATGCATCAACGATTTCCACACAATTTCTCCCGAGAGAAAAAAAACGCCTGTGAGCTTGTACGACTGCAAAAATCTCCCCGTGTACACCCGGCTTAAAGGAGCAAGCACATGGAGATTTGAAGCTTTCTCTCTCTACCTTTCCTAGCTCACACAGCTCAGTGAAACAGCAGACAGCTGCGTTCCAGATGCACCTGTAATGTAGGCCAGTAAGAGCTGTGTGTGTAAACCTCTCTTCCCTGGCCTCAAGAGGCGCCCTAGCAACTGACACTAGAGACTGCAGTCTTTAGCGTCCTTGTTAGCATGCCCACCTCCCATGCCGGAGACACCGGTCCGAAGTAGGAGTGATCACACACCCTCACTTTGAGAGAGATAAGCCAGTGTTTCCTCTGTCCATTTACCCTGGTCTTTCTCACAGCATCTCACTGAAGGTGTTGTACTTTCCTTTCCTTTTCCTTTCATTGTTGGTATGAGTTTGCCACTGAACCACCATTGTTTAGAGAGTTCAGTTTCCCCTTGCATAGAACCCCAAATGCTCTTGTGCAAAACGTGGCCTCTGTCCCTATGCTTGCATCCTGGGGAACGCTTAACATGCCAAGTGTTCTAAAATCACACAGAGGACACTGTTACAAGCTCTACACATAGTTCCCTCTATAGTAAATACAAGGGCTGTTGTAGAAATCTAGAAGCTACATCCATAAGGAGTTACGTAACAGCACCCTTTTAAGTGCATACTTGGGTCCATCGCCTTAAATTGTTCTGCAAGGTACACAAACCTATGCAGCAGTGGTATGACCAGCAACGCAGTGTCTTGTTCCCACTTGGTGAACCAGGGTTACATTCAGTAACCTAGATTACAAAAGTAACCTTTTGTAGGAACTCAGAGATGCCTCCAGTTCAGATGGCACCTCTGAATTTAAGGGGTAATTCCTACATTCTGGCAGCACAGCGTTGGGATACTGTCCTCAGATATTTACAAGACCTGGGTCTGGGAGTGAACTGGACCAGATGCGTTTTCTGGATCTAGAGCTAGATTCAGTTGCAATGTCACCGGTTTGTGTCAGATCATTGCTGCAATGTATGGAAATACTTATGTGCCTGCCGTTCAAGCCTCTTTCATTTGTATCAGACAAGTTCTTTTCTCTTAAGACAGCTTTGTTGTTAGCTTTGGCCTTGTTTGAGAGAGTGGGCTATTTGCATGCATTATTGTTATTTCTATGTGCATGGATTTTGCACCAGGCCTGTCAAAAGTTATTTTTCTGCAGTCCTTTTGAAGCCCTCTGAGCCAGAGGAACAGGAAAGACTTTAATGTCCTTTAATGTTGACCATATGGATCAATGGCGCACGTCTGAGCAGCTTTTTTGGTGTTCCTAAGAGAGAAGCTGCAGACACTTTCACATTGGCTATTGGATGCGATTTCCAAAGCTTATGAGGTGTACGGGCTGCTTTCGTCTCTGGGTATCCAGACACATTCTACACAGCGTGGGTAAAACCTCTCTTTTCAGGATTTTTTTTATATGGCGGCAGGTTGGTCTTCTCTTCAAATTTTTGTCAGGTTTTATAATCCGGATAAGGATTTGGCTTCCACTGCACACATTTTGTCTTTCTGAGAAGTAATTAAATGTATTTCCTAGTATTGCCTAGTGTTAGCATTCAGCATCTTCTTACCACACAGACTTGAATATTTACATTTACGGTTTGCATGGATTGAAATTATATAATTTCCACTGCATCATTATGGTTTGTGAACCTTGCAATTTGAGACGATGGACCCAAGTATTTACTTAAAAGGGTGCTGTTACGTAACCAGGGATGTGATTATGCGAGTGAAAAAAGCAGGATTTTTTTTTAAAACTCAGCGTGAAGCACTTTGTTTTTTCAAACACCTGAATCGGCCATTTACTGCATGAACTACAAGGAACTCTGAAGAGTGACACATGTAAATATATTTAACACCAATAATTTATTTCTAGTAATACAAAACAGGATGTCTTAACATTTTTGGGGAAAATGTAAGGTCGATAAGTGCTATTCTGTAGTTCTGTAAATAAAACAACTGTGTTTCCAATACTGATCAATCTCATTCAGTCAATACAACTCCACTCAAACTTCTACAATAGGAATAGGCTACATAAAAACAAAATGTCTTCATGGAAATTGCATATCATATTCTGGCTACACAGATAAAACAAACTAAGAACCATTTATGAATTATATTAATGCTTTTTGCGTATTACAAAATGAGGACTACACATAATCTTCTCAGCATGATGATTAAATTATATTAACTGGAATAAACTGTAAACAGAAAGGAAGCAGAGAATCTGACAGATAGAGCCCAATCTTCACGAGTTAATGCTTTGCATGCTCTTTATACACATAAATGACCTTTTACGTGTATCCAATAAGCACCTTTTAGCCTACAGATATGACACGCAATTTGTGCGTGCATATGATACGAAATATACACACCCAGCCAATTCTACACAGCTGGTAAATTTTGCGTACCAGATGCATGTAAAAGATTACTTTTGGTACAAAGAGCACGCCAAATAAACGCGCCCGTGCAATGCCAGGGGCGATGGTGAGGCTGTCTATATCTTGGGTCTAGCGTGAGTTTTAGCACTCACAAAACTCCCGCTAAAATCACGGAAACTTACATGAATCTCTTACATCGAATCTGCACGTTGTTGTTTATATATGTTGGGAGAATTTGTGTTTCAGTCAGAGTGGGTGCCCAATGAACAACAACCCCACCCAACCAGAATACAGAATTAAACCAGAAGAATCACATCCCTGGTAACTCCTTATTGGCAGATAGATCTTCAGTGCCACCTGCCAATGAATTGGTTTGATTCTATAGGGCTTCTGACCTTGTGACCACTGACATGTTCTCCATTGCACAGCGTTTCATTCCCACTCTGGAAACCAGGGTTACATCCAGGAACATTTTTCCTTTATTTTCTTTAGACTAAAACCCATTTTTTGTCCTTTTTCTTTAATTTATTGCATGACTTATATATGCACAAGGTATATGTTTGAAGACTTAATTTACTTGAATACAATTAGGTGTTGATGTATCAAATAAACAATAGGATTAGTGCTGCCCCATAGCACCTTAAAATTAATTGACAGACTCAAAAATGGTGTTAGTAACTAAGTCTTGTTAGGATATTTAATTGTAAGTAAATTAAAAGAAAACCATGCAACAGGGTTAAAACTGAAAATGTACTCTATTTTTAGCAGTGCCAAAATTTAGTCAAGAAATTAAAATCTCATGCAGTTTTCTTTTTTGTGCATTCACATTAATTATAGTCAGATATTGTGTGGATTTTATGTGTATACAGAGCATATATTGAAATATGACAACTAAAAGTTTTAAAAATGTGGGACATGGAGGGGCTAGAGTAATAAAAATAGTGAACCAAAGACAAATAGATTACGGGTGACTTTATCAGATCAGCATTTTCAATGCAGACCATGCAGAATGGGAAGTAACAGAGCTGACTATGGCAGTCAGGACATGTTTCAAACTACTGCTGTGTAAAGGGTGATCCTTCTAATGGTGGTAACTTGAAAGTAAACTAGACAAAGAAATATCAGAAAAGATTGCTGGGTAACTACATGAAGAAAATTAAATAGAAAAATAGAAAACGGAAAAAAGTACCAACCAGTTTAAAGGATGTTTACAAATAAAGAAAAGAAAAAGAAAACACACAAAACACACAAAATAACAAACAATTTGAATAATATCTACATGGCAATGTAGTTTCTTTACCATAGCATATCCAATGCCAGAGTTCTTTGTGGAATGATAGGGGAAAGGAAATAAAATAACAAATGATACTCAAAAAATAAACATATGATGATTATAAATGTTGGAAATTAGTTTGTTAAACATTAAAAGGAACGTTTAGTAGAATGACACATTCCATGATTGACGTTAGTTTTACAAAGCATATTAGTAGCTGCATAAAATCAAACAAAATAAATGATATGCAGTGACACTTTAATTCCACGGTCCCCTTTCAACATTCTACTAACAATAAGTAACTTTGCAACTACATGTCAACTAACTCTTATAGAAATTATTTCTATGGTAATGTCACTTTGTGTTATGAGATCTTAACTGAATCATTGGTCTTTTTGACTCCTAAGCTCCTGTAGCTCTATTACCTGACGCAAATTCCATGTTACTTTCACATCATGCCATTCATTGTCATTAAATTTCCCATTAACCAACTCCACCAGAGCTTCAAACGTCCTGGAACCCAAATTTATGACGAGAGACACGGTCCCGTTTATCAGCGCCAGGTTGACATAGTCAGCGGATTTTCCTGTGTGCAGCAACAGTCCATTTCTCTGAAGTGTTTTGAACGACAGTGTGATTTCTTCGCTGCTGCCTTGGATCGGGTTCAAAGAAAGGTCGTAGCAGAAGTATTCTGAACCTTTGAATGTCGCCACAAATTCTTCTTCTATTCCTGAAAACAAAGAAGAAAATGATGGGTTAAAACCTGACAAGTGCGGAGACGAGCGGTGATAATGAGGTCCCGTGAATGATGGCTAACCCCTGTCTTAACACCTGTCTCTATTCCTAGTGATTAGCGGAGAGACAGCAACAAGCCAACCAACCTGGGGCGGGAGAGAGAGTTCATTTTTTATGTACAAGGCAGAATGCCCGACTGAGTTTATTTTCTGCCTGATTTTGAGTTACTACTCAATACTCAACTTGGATAACTTGCCACCCCGACTTCCTCGTCATTGCTATCTTTGAACCTTTTACACTGGTGCCGAAACCAGGGACAAAGAAGTCAGCATGCCCCGGACGCAGCCCCCACCGCCGTCCCACTGGTGAAACTGGGTCCGCCAGACAACCCAGAGGCGTTTGTATACCAGAAGAGGCGTGTGGCTGGGAGCGCCTGATCCCGCTGCTGTCCGGGTAAGCACAGGTGGCAGCACATCAGCTGCCTGTGGAGAACATCCTGGCTTATGATGATCTGAAGCGTTCCATTCTTCAACTCGTTGGCCCACTCACCTGGCTAGGTGACAGCGGCCGACCATTTGTGATGGCCAAACAGCTCCGGGACGCTTATCGAAAGTGGCTGATGGCCCAGACACGCGATATCGAGGAAGTGGTTGATCTGGTGGCACTGGAGCTCGGCAACCTTGAGGAACACCCTGTCCGGTGTCGCTGGATCAGGCCATCCAGCTGGCAGAGGAACATCTGGTGGCTTGCTCCGGGGTCAGCGAGCCCTTTGTTAATCTCTTTCTATCTCTATCCTCTTCTTCTCTCTCTCACCCCACCTCCATTACCAGTGTGATCTGGGACACAGGGGGCATGGCGGAGAGCGTCGGAGCCAATGCTTCCCTCTCCACCTTGTCCTACTCTCCGTTAGTCTCTTTGCATTCTTATGCTGCTAGGGTGGCGGGAAGGCCTGGGCCAGTCTGCAAGGACCCGTGTTATTTCCAGGATAAGTGTGCAGTGATGGAAGTGGGAACATTGATCCGGTCCCCGACTCCCTATGGGCTGCCCCCGATCTGTAACCAAACCTCCTTTCATCAAAGCCTGATGCAACAGAGGGCATTGGATATAAGCCGCAAGGTTAAGGTGAGGTGTGTATACGGGGATGTGGTGGTTTATCCTTTAGTAACTCTCAATATTCAATTTTGGGGGAGAAAAGCATAGAGTTAAGGTGGCGGTTAATCCCCACCTTAGGTGTCTATTAATTTTGGGAACAGATTGGCCAGCATTTACACAATTATTGGGAATTTTGTGTGCTGCTGCCTCCTGGGGGACAGGGCTAGGGACGGAAGATGCCGTGGCTCAGGCTATGGAAGCTGTTCCTGGACCGTCACAGAGGAAATAAGAACAAGGGCAGAGCTAATGCTGATGATGAGTTAGATGACTTTCCTCTTGAGCAGTCTCATGAAACAATCATGATGAACGTCTCATGGCCTGACTTTCGCTGGCTGGGTATTCACGAAAACTTTGGGAATGCCTTCAAACAGCCGTAGTGAAATTCAGTATGTCATGGACCTCCGAGCTAAACTCCATACATTGGGGTGGCTCTCTATGGAAAATTTGCCTCAGGCAGAGGACAGACAAAGTAGGTTGCACAATAGTAAATTTGCACCGGGAGATAAAGTGCTAGTATTACTTACAATGTCTAGTTCTAAATTACTCACAAAGTGCCAAGGACATTTTGTGGTTACACGGCGGACAGGAGCGATTCATGTCAAATTTATCATCTCAATGTTTTAAAATGCTGGAATGAGGTGACAATGGTTGACAATGGTTGAGTTAGCAGCGGCCGTTTTAGCAGTGGAAGATCTCGGACCAGAACTAGCTGTCAAAACCAATCTGCTCGCTCTGGTCCCGGGGGGAGAGCACCGATTTAGTCAAGTTTCAAGCAGATTTTGCAGATGAGTTTTCACCCCTGCCTGGTCGCATGGACCTCATACAGCACCATATCAAAACGATCCTCGAGGAAATAGCGCACAGCCGTCCCTATCATTTACCTGAACACAAAAAAAGTAGTACAGGATGATTTAAAGGCCATGCTAGCGACCAATCACATAGCGACAGGGTGAGCCAGATAGTTTTGGTACCCAAAACGGATGTGTCTGTCCGTTTTTGTGTTGGTATAGACGAGTGAATGCTATGTCGAAATTCAAAGCTTATCAAATGCCCTGAGTTGATGAGCTGCTTGATCGGTTAGGTTTGGCTTGTTTTTTTTCGAAACTGAATTTAACAAAAGGATATTGGCAGACCCTTTTATCACCATTATCCAAAGGAAAAACAGGCTTCACTATGCCATTTGGATTACACCAATTTATTACTCTTACGTTCGCGTTGCTCGGGGCTCCCGCTACCTTTCAGCTTCTTATGGACAAAATCCTTCATAGAAAATATAAAGCATAGCATCAATCTTAGCTTCCACGTTGGGGTTACTGAACTGTTTTTAAACAATAGGAAACATGTTGCACCCAATATATGCTAAATTTGGATCTTTAGGTGAAGTCCGCCACTGAAAGAAGTTGCTCTTACCACAGTGCTGTATGTTTGTAGTCATTCGCATGTCCTTGGTAATGATAATTAGGATTATGGGTGTATACTTCCTAGTGGCTGCTATACAGACACGTTACCTTTTAACAACCTTTGAGAACAGGATAGTTCTATCTTTAATATATTATTGCAAAAAAATCTATTTCTCTAGGAAGAAGAATAAATGGAGTGGCCAAGATAGCAAATTAAGGTATGTTTTAAATTTTTTGTGTTTTGTTTGTGCAAAACCCACTGCCATTAAATTGGAGTTGGATTGAGAATTTTTTCCAAAGATTTCTGAAAAATATATTCTTTCGTATGCACATAAATGTTGACTTTACAACAATGTTGAGCAAAAGCCCCTGTGATAGCAATCCAGCTAAATTCTCATGTTTGTTGCTTCTTCGTGTGTGAGTGTGATTTGAACTTGAATAACATCCTGTAGTCCAGTAACTTATTTTAGGTAAAGTTTAATAACAAAATTAACTGTTAAAAAATTGTTAAAAAAACAGTTAAAAAACTATATCGCTCCAATATTGCATCACACAAAAAATGAACGGTCATTGCCGGAAATTACATCATTATCAATATGAAATATAATACATATGAAATTATTTACTTATTGTTATGCTTGACAAAAACACAATTTTTTATTCCATCTCTACATAAGAAACAAATAACACATGGCTCTTATAGCCCCTAATAAATGCTCTTTTGTTGTTAAATAGTGTTAGTAAAGAGCCTACAAACATTAACAGATCGAGCAATGATGTAATGATGCACTTACTGTTCACAGTCGTGTTCACAGCTAAACAGAGAATGTTGAATCGGACATGATACACACAAATACTCAAAAGTGTATATATATATATAAAAGTAACAAATTATTATTATTATTAAAAGAATATGAAAAGTAAATTAACTCGATCATAAATTGGTCTTTTCCAGTGTCAAAATAATGTATTAGTGCATTAGTGCCCATCCAGTTTTTCAGCAGCACTGGTTCCAGGAGTATTTAAGGAAATGTAATGGGTTACTAATGTAAACCCCGTTCCCTGACGGAGGGAACAGTGATCTTACGTTGGACTGACATTATGGGGTCTCGCCTGGGAGTCCAATCAGCTCCAGTGGTAACAGAACGAGCCAATGAACATTGGCAATTGAGATTCGCATGCCGAGTCACACCCACCCAGACATACAGGTATGAATAGGACCGGTATTACTCATTATTATAGGACTCCACTTCAAAGCATAAGCGTGCTTCATAGAGGGGGCTCTAGCTGAAGTGAAAGTGTCGAGTACCGCTGGAGGTAGGTCACTAAAGTCCTCTGCATCCCATCCAGAGACCACACATGGAAGTTCCAGAGGTCTGGACACAGGTGCCATATGGTGCCCCGTCCCAGAGAAAGCAGGTCCGTTCTCAGAAGAATGGGCCAGGAAGCGGCTGTCGTGAGGCGCATCGGTTCTGGGAACCAGGTCTGGTTGGGCCAGTACGACGCAACTAACAAGACCTGCTCCTCGTCCTCCATTATCCTTGCACAGTGTCTGTGCGAGAAGGCTCACTAGGGGAAACACAAATTTGTATAGGCCCAGAGGCCAGCTGTGTGTCAGCGTATCCGTGCCGAGGGTCTCGTCGGTCAGGGAATAGAACAACTGGCAGTGGGCGGACTCAAGGGAGGCAAACAGGTCTACCTGTGTGTCCCTGAATCGGCTCCAAATCAGCTGGACTGTATAGGGATTGAGTCTCCGACTGAGCTCGCCCAAGATATAAATGGGCGCAGAGGAGGAGATGGCGGGTCACGACCGCAATGCCAACATGGATATGCTCTCGCAGTGAGAACATGCACCATTCCCGAATTATCTCTCAGCATGCTGTTTGGCTAGGCATGAGAGACAGCAATCATGGCCGTCAGATGAAGTCAGGAGATGACCTCATCCAGACACACACGAACGTAAAGACATCTTGAAAAAGACGCTGACCGCTCGCGCTTGCTCTTTTAGCCGAAACACCCAGGGGCAAATGCTGCGCTGTGTGCACAGCAAGCTGGATGCAGACACCGCTGGAAGGCGCCTTCTCACCAGAAGAGAGATCCCACAACGAGCTGCAGGCAAAATAGCAATTAAAATGGCTGTTTTCTCCTGATAGTAATTAAAATTGTTCTTTCTAGAAATTAACTCTTCTTTAGAAGGTGAATGGAATGAGCGTTCGCTGTCACAACCGCTCGGCTCTGAAGCAAAATATGAATGAAGTGAGTAATGCCAGTCCTATTTATACCTGTATGTCCTGGTGGGTGTGACTTGGCATGCAAATCTCACTGGACAATATTCATTGGTTCGTTCTGTTACCACTTTGGAGGTGATTGGGCTCCCAGGCGAGCAACCAATGACGTCAGTCTGATGTAACGTCGAACGTGACTGACTGAATGGGAACTGAGGGCTAAAATACATGAGTGAGTAATCAACGTGTCACAGAACAGGTGCATAAATTAAATTAACAACTATGGAGACTAACTAGAAACACAGGCAAACAGAAACATGGAAAAACAAACTTAAATACATTGAAACTAAACAGAACTAAACACAAATATTACAAATACGAGCTTGACTCCCATTGCATGTTCATACAGACAGTATTCGAGACGCTACTGTAAGTTGCTGTGTGAATGGGACATTGAGACTCACACCTGTCAGTAAATGTGGTTGTCATTCCTAAAAACTGACAGTGTGAACCTAGTTAATTGCTAGAATTTTCAGTACAGCATCAAGGGCAATGTAGTTTTTCATAACGAATTCCACTGTTAAACAATTATTTTAAAACTAATTTGAAATAATGCAGGCTTATAGCTTCAATACAAGCACATACTATTGATTAACATCCTCATAGCTCACAGTATGGCTGTCTTTAAACAAGTTTTAGTTAAAAATCAATTTCCCTAAGGAGAACATGAATGGCGTTTTACTGTTGCACTCTATAGTGTACTGCTATTTCTATGAATATTCCAACCTCAAAAGATATTTGCACCTTATTGAAAAGAAACATGCCTGTTTCAGCTAATGATTATTTGCGTATTTTTGTTCATCTAAATTGAAACTCATGTTTGCTACTGGCGCACAACAACAGTCTGTCAACATCTTTATGACCAAATCATATAGAACTCCTGTGACCACCCCTACAATTAATTAATTAAGTAGCTGAAGGTACTGAGGGGAAAAGACAGGACAGGACTAAGGTAGACAAATGTGGAAAAGAAACAATAGGCCCTACCTTGGTCGCCCATCATGAGGTGTGCCAGTCCTTAAAGGAAAACAAGAGCAGAGTCAGCAAAGCATTTGGCCAGGAGCAAACTGAGAGGGTTAAAGAAAAAATTTAGTTGGGGTGCCCCTCACAAAAATGTGGGGAAATTTTGTGAGAGCCAGGAGTTATGCAATTCCAAATCCCCCCACCCCCATCCCTAAGAGCCATCATGCCAGATATTTTATAACATTACAAAATGCAATTGTAATAAACATTATTACATTATTATTTTGGTATGAAAATTCACCCACCAGTGTGGCGGATAGCCTTTTGAGATTTACTCGCCAAGCGGAAAATCTACCCGCATTTGGCGCTTGGCGGGCGTTAATTTCAGACCCTGACTATTCGGTAAATATGTTTCCATCATAGTTTATGCGCATGTTTTCTTATTGGATAAAACGTTTATCCAACTGAATTGAGTGAAAGCGTTTTTATGCGCATTTTTAGAATATTATGCGCATTTTCATCCAGTTTATTTTATGCGATATCCCTAAAATGTACATAAAAAAAGGTGGATGGAAATATAGCTATTGACTATAAGAATCAGACCAAACATTTCTCCATGAACTGCATGGAAGTTCAGGTATTTGTGTATTTAAGACTTCTATTGCAATTCATGGCAATGCATATCCATCCATCCATCTATCCATCCATCCATCAATCCATCCATCCACCCATCCATCCATCCATCCAACCATCCATCCATCCATCCATCCATCCATCCATCCATCCATCAATCAATCAATCAATCAATCAATCAATCAATCAATCAATCAATCAATCAATCAATCAATCAATCAATCAATCAATCAATCCATCCATCCATCCATCCTATCTGTAGGATCCTCCAAAGGGATGCTGGAGTTAATTCTTCCAAATGTTGCTAAACTACATTGTTTGGTGGAAGAATAATGATTTATTATCAATAAATTATTACACTGTTTTTTGAAATCGAAAATGTACTCTGCTATGATGCAGAAATAGCTGTGCCAGTACAGTTGCCCTGAACTAAATTCATTTAAATGAATAACAACATATCAAATAACATTTCCGCAGCATAGAGTAAAAGATTAAAAATATAAATCATTGATGCATAAAATTAATCAGAAAGGTAGATGTTGAGTAAAAGTTGTCCATTATGTGATGTTTGATATCTAGAATTACAGCACAGAGCAGTGCATCAGAGTAATTATTTTAGCAAAGTGATTTGTGTGAGAGATGGAGACAAAGGCCCAAATCCTGTAATCCTTCCGCCTGATCAAAGTAATGAAAAAAGCTTTTTAAATCATTTAATGGAAAGTTTGAATTTCAAATAATAAGCAGCATTCTGAGCTTTATATATATATATGTACAGCATATATATATATATATATATATATATATATATATATATATATATACTAGATACAGCAGTGTGATAAACAGACAAGCGGTTCAATTCATCAGCTCACTTATTTATGGTGAAAGATGTAGCAATTGATCTAACTTTATAATGTGTTAAGTAAAATAACACCTCAGATGTTCACAACATGAAAAGCACACATAATCCCAGTATTATTTCATATGAGCTTGAACCAAATGCTTTGAAGAAAAAATACTGTTATATATAACGCCATGTTGTGACGTGATAAGGCAACAAGCAAAAAAAAATGTTATTTTCCATGTAAATCTGACATGAGACAGGAAATGTTGTCGATCGCTTGGTTTGCTTCTGCAATGCTATAATGGTAGGCACATCAAAACTGTTTTATTGTCACATTTGTGTTGCATGTATTATATTACATGATGTAAACAAAGAGATTCCTGGCTTTCTATTTTCATTTAGAGCTGGAAAATCTGATTAATTTAAGTGAATCAGTTCATTTGGACGGTTCTTGCAAATGAACAAAATGTCATGGCATTTCAGGTATTTTTGTATAAAGGTTAATACAACCCTGTAACTCATTCATTGAGGAAAAAAAACATCATTTATATAATTATAAATTATATTACTGGATAGCTATATATTTCAAAAGATATTGATCCATAGTTATACATAATAAGGAACATTACGCATTTACTCCTCAGTCACCAGTAGTAACTAATAATTAAGAGTAATGAACTAGTTTGTAGATAATGGCAAATTGATGAATGGAATACTTCACTATTATACAACTAGTAATTACTGAATATTTTATACTTACTCCCTGATCAATTAAAATAACTACTAAGTGGTTACGTAGCACAAAATGAACACATCAAAATAATGCAGTGTTAGTAGTGTATTACAAGCCAACTGGAGATTTAACTGGAGGTAGAATTACGTCTGTGATTATGGATTTAAGAAAAATAAATCAAGCATTACATTTTGGAAACAGTGTCATATAAACCAGGGGTTCTCAAACTTTTTGGGACCAGGGACCCCTTAGAGCGGAGAAAAATTTCCAAGGACCCCCTCATAACAATAACTGTCTGTGATTAATATGCTTAAAACTATTTGTACTCTTAAATGCCATTGGAATGAATTGCATTGTAATCTTTTTCACCCTAAAAACTTAAGACCTGTTTTATAGAACAGAAACACATGTCAGTTTAAATCATGTTAATACCACTTATATACTTGTAAACATTGGGTATTGTATTCAAATTGCTTTTGGACTTAATAGCATTTACACTAAGTAATTTATCTTAAAAGCTTTCTTAAAATCAACAGCAAGACAGCAAGCACAGGCTTTTTCTAATAAAACCAAACATTAAAATTCCCCAGATTAAAATTAAAACATTAATATTTTACATTAAAATAATAGTTCACCCAAAATTTAAATTTCTGTCATCATTTACTCACCCTCAAGTTTTTCCAAACCGGAATGAGTTTCTTTCTCCTGCTGAACACAAAAGAATATATTTTGAAGAATGTCAGTAACCAAACAGTTGATGGACCCCATTGACTTCCATATGTTTGTTTTTTTTAAAGTACCAGAAACTGTTTGGTTACCCACATTCTTCAAAATATCTTCTTTTGTGTTCAGCAGGAGAAAGAAACTCATTCACGTTTGGAACAACTTGAGGGTGAGCAAATGATGACACACTTTTCATTTTTTTGGGTGAACCATCCATTTAAAATAACATTTAAATGATGTAATGTGACTTTATGTGCATCAGCTTTAAATTAATGAACTAATTGCACCTTGCATCAATGGCAGAACAATCAACAAATCATAACAGAATTAACACTGTTGCAGAACACATCCTAGTAATTAAGTTAAACCAAACTTTTATTTTGGTGGGTTGTAGTGAATAAAAGATTTTGCTACCTTGTCTTTCTCATAGAGCAAACAATTAATCAGAAAAACAAATGTGAATAAGATTACAGCAGCCGTGATTACCTAATCATGAAAAGTGCATATTACAGTTTTATTTATATTTTTCCCTTTGCATTAAAGGTACTTGCACCGTGCTTTTGCAGCGTTGAGCATTGTAGCCAATCACAGACATGTCTGTTGAATCCATCGGCCAATCAGAGGCGTTTAAACGAGTCTGAAGATGTGTTTTGCGCGAGCTCACCGAGTTCTACACTTTTCGCAAACCTGTCATTATTATTGGCAATAAACTTAAGATGCAAATAAGAGATTCACTGCAATGTATTTGATATTCTTGATGCGGCTCTGCTCTAATGCTACTCATTACGCACCGCTCTGTTTGTTGGATGACAAAAAGTTCAGCGGTCTAACGTTAGCTCATCGATGTCAAAATGATTAAAGAATGCGGGGCTTATCGTTCACAAAAGGATGTTAACAGTGAACGAACGCCTGGTAAAATGTAAGTAGATAAAGATTTAATATTTTACAACTGTAATTATTTCACTAATACAATAAAACTTTCTTTTTCTTTATTCCCTTAAATCACTTTTATAATCAATTCATTAATTTAAATAAAAATACCCAATTTTAGTTTGGGCTAAAGCCCCGAATATCCACTGACCCTAGAACCGCCCCTATTTTTGTATCAAATTAAATGCTGAAACGTTCTCAAAGTGACTCATGGTAGCCATTTTTACTCATGTAGGCCTATGCCGCCTATCAAAGACAATGAAAGCCTGTGTCCGCCATATAAAACTATAAAAAAGGTAGGCTAATTGTGACTTTTTAATCTCACAATTCTGACTTTAATGTCACAATTACCTTTTCTTTTCTTTTTTGTATTCAGTGGCGGAAACAGGCTTCCATTACAAATGACATAGGCAAGCTACTAAACGTCTTAAACAATATTAATTTAAAACAGTTTAAATAAACTGACGGATAAAAAAAAACTGAAAAATTTAAACCTAGCCTCTTAACTTTGATTTTACAACTAGGCTAGGCTACTGTATATTAGCGGATTCACTGTTCTCTCTGGATATGCGCGCGCGTTTCTGGGGGAGAGAAAGAGAGAGCAGGAGCGCACTGCCAAGAATTTCCCCTAAAATATTACAAGTTTAGATTAAGCCCAGATATAATTCACCTGCCTGTATCTTTCCAGTGATCCTGAAGACCTTGATTAGCTTGTTTGGGTGTGTTTGATTAGTTTTGTAGCTAAAATCTCCAGGACAGTGACACTTGAGCACCAGAGTTGAGGCTTTTATTTATTTAATCAATACAACAATGTTTAAGGCAGTTCATTTTATTAAAGGAACACGCCGACTTTTTGGGACTTTAGCTTATTCATCGTATCCCCCAGAGTTAGATAAGTCCATACCGTTTTCATCTCCGTGCGTCCCGTAACTCTGTCTGACGCAACCACCGCCAGCCTAGCTTAGCACAAAGACTGGAAGTAAATGGCTCCAGCTAGCATACTGCTCCCAATAAGTGACAAAATAACGCCAACATTTTCCAATTTATATGTTGTATAATATGTTTATATCTTTTAACCGTATACATACTGGGAACTATATTCTCAGAAGGCGAAGCACTGCTACTTGGGCGGAGAGATTTGCTCGCAGCACCTGAGAAGCCCCGCGGTGAGGAGCAAAGAGTTCGCTCAGAGTGTTGCGCTAATCACTACGCCCAAGTAGCAGTGCTTCGCCTTCTGAGAATATAGTTCCCAGTATGTATACAGTTAAAAGATGTCTGTGTCTCATATGACCTTGTTATTTGTACACACTGTGACTATACAAATCACAACATATAAATAGGAAAATGTTGGCGTTATTTTGCCACTTATTGGGAGCAGTATGCTAGCTAGAGCCATTTACTTCCAGTCTCTGTGCTAAGCTAGGTTAGCGGTGGGTGCGTCAGACAGAGTTACGGACGCACGGTGATGAAAAGGGTATCTATGGACTTATCTAAATCTGGGGGATACGGTGAATATGCTAAAGTCCCAAAAAGTCGGCGTGTTCGCCTGAAATACATATTAATATGTTTTATATTCTTAAAATGTAAAAGAGGCAGGGTTGTGGTTTAAATTATGTTCTGTTATAAATATACATGCAGCAGTGAAAATAATCACTGTAAGTCCTGCCAGAACCACATTTGTGTGGCTATTAATATGTTTAAGGGTGCTTTCACACCTGTAGTTTGGTTCATTTGGTCCGGACTAAGGGCGAAAATTATACTTTGTATCATTTTCAGGCGTCTTGGTTCCTTTTCACACCACACTGATTGCTCTGGTCTGAATCAGTTGATAAGTTGATGAAACAAACCAAAATGCAGTCACTTGACAACATCCACATCACTCGTTGGCCAGATGTGTCTTGAACATATTTCCACAACTGCACTTCGATTGGTCAGAATTAAGGTGCGGGAAAATTCCAACAGAACTCCCGGAAGTTAACAAAGAGGAAAATCCGGCAGACATGCGGAGAATTCGCTCACAATTTATGTTCAGAATCAGCAGGAGCTTTATCCTTTCGCAAATCCCCCCATAAACAACAAAGTCTAGACACGATATAAATAAGAAATTCTCTGTGCAGTGCGGACAACTTCAGTGTTTATGATTATATTTTAGTGAGAGTGCAGAACGTCCTGGTTGCGTATGCAACCCACCGTTCCCTGAAGGAGGGAACGGAGGACGTAGTCGACGGTCGACTGAATTGGGAGATCGCTAGAGAGCCTGTCTTCTTCGAGTACTATTGAACGAGCCAATGTAATTGGCGTGCGTGATTCGCATCACACACTCCGCCCCCGCGGCGCGGGTATAAATACGGAAGTGGATGCACGCACTAGTTGCTTTTCGCTGAGGAGCCGAGAGTAACCCGGGGTCAGCGGTGGTCCAGCGGTAGTGGCAAGGGGACTACGTCCTCCGTTCCCTCCTTCAGGGAACGGTGGGTTGCATACGCAACCAGGACGTTCCCTTTCAGTCGAGAACGTCAGACGTAGTCGACGGTCGACTGAATTGGGATCACCCATTGAACACGCCACTAACGCTGCCACCTTCCAGTGCCTAAACCAAAGCCTCCTGATGCCCCCGCAAACTTAAGGCGGGGAAGGACAGGGCTTAGGCCAGGGAAGTCACTGCTGTTCCCACAGGACCACTGGGAAAGCGTTCCCCGTACGTTGGAAGGAAGGGACGCTGCGGAAGCCACATCCAACCCAGAGGGAAGTAATGTGGAGAATACACATATGAACTGGGTGGAAACCGGGCAGTCTAACATATGGAATGTCACTGGGGTGGCTCCAGCCTAAGACGGGGGGAGACACACCGGACAGTGACGGCAGAGAGACTCTGCCGAGGGAAGACACGGGCTCACCGCAGGGAGCCGTATCGTGGAAGAATACACATATGGGGTCACCGAAGGGACCGCAACATATGGACCCAGCCTAACACAGGTTCCACACTGCTTACGAGTGGTAGGCCTAACACCAGACGTTCCGCACGTCCAACGTCGGAGGGGTGTGGAGGAACTCAACAGGGTTCAATTTTAAGGGAACTCAACTGGAGTAAAAAGGCGCACGTATCCAGTCCATAGGAGGGGAATGGCGCAGCAAGCCGACACTTGAACCGGGCTCACGGTGAAACTGGCTTCATGAGAAGGGAGCCCACGTGAGGCAGCGGTTCAACTAGGTGTCGTCCAGCCCCCAACTCTAGAAACTGTTTAGCAAAGTATATCGTCAACGCCCAGGCGGAGCACTTTACACTCATCATAGAGGAGCTCAACACCTAAGTGGACATGTTGCATCTCGGATCTTTGCCGAAATGAAGGCAAGCACTAAGTGCAACTTCGCATGGAAACAGCCTTCCCTCTCTGCTGAATTCCAACAGATACTTGAAGAGCTGGTCTGAGGTCTATGACTTGCATTCTGTACACATCCAAGCGAACGGACAGAGAAGCCAGGGCTGGATCTGCCTCCTCCAGGGCAGCGCTTGCAGGCTCACCACCTGCTCCTATTACGGGAGAGGTAGGAACCTTGGGCACAATCCGAGCCGGGGTCTCAGCTTGTGAGAGTTAGCCGGCCCAGACTCCAGGCACAATACGTTGACCGAAAGCGAGCAAGTCCCTACCCTCTAGTAGAGACCACGCGAGCAGGAGAACTGATATAACAGAATTTTTAACTCACTGCCTGCAGTGGCTCAGGGGCGGTCTCTGCAGTGCAGTCGCACCAGGGACAAGGCCCAAGAGGATAAAGAGGGACACAAGGATTTACAAGACCTTGCTCCTCAGGAACCTGACGATCAGAACATGCTTCTGCATACTTCTGCAACACGATGAGCGTCGTTTAAACACCGAGGCAACATCATTTTGAGGGTGAAGGAAAACAGCCTACTGCAACCCATTTTGCAGGAAAGAGAGCACTGAAGTGATCGAAAGCTTTCAGGATCTCCTCTGGAGAGAAGACGCACTCAACGACTAGGTTCCACTTCTAAAGGCGTAAGCACGCTACCCAATTCTAGGGGGTGCTCGCAGAAGTGATGGTAACTATCACATGTTCTTGTGATAGCCACCTGAACCTCCGCGTTCAGATGTAAGACCACCCGGAATCTCCGGGGGAAGAACGCGTGTGCCATCGTGCCCCGTCCCCGAAAGAGTTCTCAGGGGAAGTCAGGAAGGCTGTTGAAGGGAACCAGGTCTAGTTGGGCCAATAAGGGGCAACTATGAAGACCTGTTCCTCTCCTGACTTGGCACGTAGGTGCAAGCGACGGGCGCAAAAGACAGGAGCATTGCTCAACACAACATGTGAAGTTCACTGGGCTTCAGGAGCATTTTCTGCTCAGCACTTGGGTGTGACAAGTTCACTGAGCTTCAGGAGCATTCCTGCTCAACACCTGAGTGTGATAAACTCACCGAGCTTCAGGAGCATTTCTGCTCAACACTTGAGTACGAAGAACCTCACTGAGCGACAGGAGCATTTCTGCTCAGCACTTGAGTGTGACAAGTTCACTGAACTTCAGGAGCATTCCTGCTCAACACCTGAGTGTGATAAACTCACTGAGTTTCAGGAGCATTTCTGCTCAACACTTGAGTGCGAAGAATTTCACTGAACGACAGGAGCATTTCTGCTCAGCACTTGAGTGTGACAAGTTCACTGAGCTTCAGGAGCATTACTGCTCAACACCTGAGTGTGATAAACTCACTGAGCTTCAGGAGCATTTCTGCTCAACACTTGAGTGCGAGGAACTTCACTGAGCACCAGGAGCATTTCTGCTCAGCACTGCGTGTGATGAATTCACTGAGCTACCTGTGATGGACTCACTGAGCTACAGGAGCATTGCTGCTCAACACCTGAGTGCGATGAACTTCACTGAGTTTCAGGAGCAATTCTGCTCAACATGAAGAGTGATGATTTCACTGACTTGCAGGCGCAAGGCGACCATGAGTCGCAGTCACTTTTAGAAGGCTCACTGGGGTTAAACGCATTTCTGCGGGCCCCTGGGGCAGCTGAGTCCCAGTGTTTGTCCAAGGGTAGTCCGCTCGGTTTACCCAAACACTGGCGGAAAAATAAAACCGGGGGGGGCAACTGAGCGGCCCCGGAATGGTCATGACCCAGCCGGACCCAGGGGATGGAGTCTCCACTTGCCCAGGCTATCACTGTCGTGAGGCTCGATGGCGGCACGATTGAGTAAGCGGGAGGAGTGGAACAAGGCGCCCTCAGAAGCGTCTGACTCCAAGGAGGAGGTGACGGGTGAGTTTGTGACATGCAGGGGAAGCTTGCGCAACGGTCGCAATGTCTAACAACTCGAGGCACGAATGCCCGTGTAGTCAGGGGTCGCCCAGGCCCCCGTTAAAACACGCCCTTTGTACATGGCCCCTCTGTTGAAGAGGGTTTGGCAGCAGACCGGGATGAACTATAGTCACACAGGGTGAGCTGCTCTGCCACGGTCACCTCGGGACTCGATCGTGAAGCTAGCGCTGAAGCGGTCACATATGGAGGGAGCCAAAGGCTGCGACTACCATATACCCCAGGAGCCTCTGAAAGTTCTTTCAGTGGGACCCTTTCTCACTTCAACACCAGCTGAACACAATCTCATTGGAGAGACATGTTGGACCGAGTACCTCTCCAAAACTAGAAAAGAGATACTCAGCCCGTGGGCGAGATTACTCTCTTCCAGTTGACCTGAAGACCCAACGGGCTCTGGAGCACTCGAGGGGAAGGACACTGCACTGATACTCCACCCTTAGACGCACCACACAGGATGGCCTGCGGTGCGGGAGGTAGAGATCTGAAGCACCTGTCTTTCAGGTCAAAGCTGCAGACCAATCTTGGGCCAAGATGGTCACGACCCACCCCCTAGTAGCACGAAGAACGAGTTTACAACTGGCCTTCGTACCGGCTGGAGGAGCGGCTATATCAAATCCTTCGCCAGCAGGATAAGATAAGCACGCACAAGTCAGGAGCACTGCTCAACACTCGGTGTGATGAATATCACTGAATTTTCAGGAGCACGTCTGCTCAACACCTAATGTGATGACTATCACTGACTTGAGCGGGGTAGCCGAGCCTGAGGTGGGGCAGCAAAGTAGAGAGAGTGGTGTTAGTGTGCTGTGCAACACTTACCTGTCACCACAAGCGGCAGAAGGCGCATGAGAAGGCGGATGACCGGGTACTCGAACGCACCAAGCTGCCTGCTGGCGACCAAGGGGGAGCTGAGGGGTGTAAGGCTATACAGGGTCACACCCGCCAGACTGGCCCTCTTGGGACCCAGGAACAGATGAAATTGCTCTCTCTTTGAAGTGTGGGTACCGCTTGCTCCGCTTTTTTTTTTTTTTTTTTTTTTTTTTTAGGGAGCCAGCGGCGGAACAGACACACACACAAACAAAGGCTCCACCCGGCCCTCACCCGGGGGGAGGGAGTGATCGTGCCACTCCAAGAGCATCTCATCCATTCCTGGGCGGCCCGCTCCGGAATGCTTTCGCTGTCGCTTGCCACCTGGCTTGGCAGCGCCTGGAGCGGGCTGGGCGTCTCTACTGCGGCCGGCTCCCTGCTGAGGCCTGGGTAGAGGCTGCTGCGGAGGGCCAGCAGGAGCGGCGGCCGGAGAACGCCCACGGCGACGAGCAGGCGGAGGAGCTGCCACCGGCGGCGGGTGGAGGCAGCAGCTGGCCACCGGGGCAGGATGTGCCGGATGACCTCCGCCTGCGCTTGAGTGGCAGAGAACTGTTTGATGCAGCTCTCCACCGCGTCGCCGACCAGCCCAACCTGGGAAATTGGGGAGACCAGGAACCGAACCTTGTCCGCATCCGCCATACCAACCAGGCTGAGCCAACGAAGGCGCTACTGGACCACCAAGGTGGACATCGCCAGACCGATCACGCACGCTACGACACCCGTACCCCGGAGGGTGAGGTCGGATGCAGTGCGGTGCTCACCTATGAGCGCACGGTCTGGATTACCCTCGTGCATGCCATGGGTGCCCTAGCCTGCAGCAACGCCATGGCACGCAAGAGGAAGGGGCTTGCCCACAGGCTTTGTAAGCTCTGCCCGTCGGAACGGACGAAACTCACAGGCCTTAGGGGGGAGACGAGGATCCCCCCAAAAGGCAGCGGCCGCCGGACACAGGTGCCCCTGTGTCGACAGACCGCTCCAATGGAGGGACACCTCGCAACCCTTCACCGTTCCTCCATCAAGGGTAATGAGGGGGAAAAGCTATTCAGGCAGTTTCTGGCAGAGAAAGATGCTGTTCACCACCTGATAAGCTCTCCATGCATTTCGGGAAAGAAAGGCACTGGGGCGGCGAGCTGAGAACCAGCGCGGCCCGCCCCAAGATACCAAACTCCAGATTCCAACCGAGACTGAACGGGACACGGTGGAGGTTCCACTCGAGCCCGGCAGCCTCGGCGGCCCGTTTCAGCATAGCTGATAATTCTGGATCCGGCTCGGGCAACATTGAACTCCCGGAGGGAGACAATGCAGCCGAGTCATCATCTCTAGAAGTCAGCTCACCCTCCGATGCTGCAATCGGCGTCCTGTCCTCCAGGGGAGCCCCGAGTGAAACCGCTGGCCCACCCATTACAGATGGACCAGCAGACAACACAGGAGGCTCCAGTGGTTGCAGTGGAAGGGAGGAGTGAGGAGCCCACAGGGAATGGTTACCGGGCGGGACATCCAACACTATCCTCCGGTCACCCATCCCACACAGCACCCGAGGGTGGGGCATGGTAATGGGGACTCGCTCTCCGCGAACGAAGGCGAGTCTCGCCCTCAACACTGCGACAGTCATGTTCCCACAGTGAAAACATGAGCTGTCCACAAAAGCTGTCTCAGCGTGCTGTAAGTCCAAACACGTGACACAACAGTTGTGACCATCAGAGAGAGACAGGGAACGAACGCACCCAGAAACGCACGGGCGGAATGACATCTTGAAAAAGACGCAAACGCACCCGTGTTGCTCTTTCAGAAAATAGGACCGTCACCAGTGCCGGAGCACACAGGGGAATGACCGCGGCAACACTGAACAGAGAACTGAAACAGTGAAGCACTCACTTTTCCGCCCTCTAACCAGCCATCAACACACACAAACATTTAGAAATTTGTTGCTGTTAAAACAGCAGTTGAGAGCTCAAAGCTCGCGATCACCGCTGCACTCGCGCTGTAGAACACCAGCACTGGGAGAGTCTTCCTGAAGAACACCGACACACTCGCTCGTTGTAGACAACAGCACTCTCAGAGACATCAAACGATCGGCTCCGAAGCGAAAGGCAACTAGTGCGTGCATCCACTTCCGTATTTATACCCGCGCCGCGGGGGCGGAGTGTGTGATGCGAATCACGCACGCCAATTACATTGGCTCGTTCAATAGTACTCGAAGAAGACAGGCTCTCTAGCGATCTCCCAATTCAGTCGACCGTCGACTACGTCTGACGTTCTCGACTGAAAGGGAACGCGGTAAGTCAGTCATGGCTAAATAATAATTTTTTTGACTACGGCGGCTGGTTTAGTCCAAAAATGCGCAGTTCTTTGGCATTTGGGTCTGTTCGAGGTCGGATCACGTTCTCACCACAAACGAACTGCTCCAGAGTTCGCTTGAAAGTGTACCCACTTATTTGGTCCGCTTTTGGTGCGCACCCGAGTGCGATTGCTGCTTTCACACCTGCGCAAACGAACCGCACCAAGGGGGAAAACGAACTCTAGTGCGATTCAACCCAACTAAATGAGGCAGGTGTGAAAGCACCCTAAGAGTTTTTAAATGAAAACGAAAACAGGCAGAGTGGTTTTTTATAACATATTTAGTTTTATTGTTGCCTAAAATGTACATTTTACGAGCCGATCTTTGTGTACCTGGGATTGAGAAACGCCCCATATATTCATCTGGTGTTGGGCAGGGAGTGCTGAGGCTTCCCCCTGGAGAATTGCCCTTTCCCTTTTTTATTGTTTAAAGTAGTTACACTTGAGTATTTTTTTTTCTTCATCCTTTTTTCATCCAATTTCTTCTTTTAAGACAATGTATTTTACGCTGCTCAACTTATAGGCAACTACTAGCCACTGAAATGTAATGAATGTTTTCATCTAATATTTCATGATGAATACTTTTCTGTAATAAAATGCTTGCAAAGCCATCTCGAATGGCAGGCAGATGTAAGTGTAATAATCATATGACTGCATTCCCAGAAAAATACAGAAGAGGATAAAACTTGCATGTATTGACACACAGTACTCATCTAAAAAAACAACTAAGCTAAGCATCTTTTTGAATCACAACTGTTATATGTAATGTAAACCAGTTAGACTTCACTGTTATACAACATGATCACTTCTCCAGTGCTGTGCTATTCTCAGCCTGAACGGGAATTAAAATCATATTCTGGAACTGATACTTTAAACTGTTTTATGATGTTCATTAAAGGTCAAACTCACAATAAGGCAGTTTTCATTAACACTACATTATGCATTAGTTAAGAAGATGTCTCTACAGCATTGATTCATCTTTGTTAATGTTAATTTACACTACTCTCTTAACATTTAATAGTGCATATGTTAACATTATCTGATGCATTATTTAACATACATAGGTGATGATCAACGCCTATTTATAACATTTATTAACTAAAATAGTAATTTCTTCCACCTGAGAAATATTATTTTGAGATGAGATTGGTTGGAAACAGCAATGCAATCTAATGGATTCACCTGTGATGTAAAAATACTAGTATATTTTCTATAGCTTAATACTAATAAAATGTTTTCTTAGAAGTGGAGTCTATGTTCGTAGGCTCTTTACAAAATAAAAGTATTATGATATGGCTGGAATGTGAAATTAAAAGCCATGTAAACTTTTAATGTTAAACATTGTATATGTGTAAATTAACAAAAAGCAAAAATTAATTAATGTTATAAAGATGTATTGTTCATTGTATGTCAATGAATACAACCACAAAACATTAATAACTTCAAACATTTCATAATTAATACATAATGAATTATTTTTTCTTCTTTCTTTTTTTACTTTAACGCAATGCTCTGATTAAATTGCTTATTATCATGCTTATTATTAGGATATTGGGTGTTTATTAGTACTTATAAAGCACATATTAATGCCTTATTCTACATCCCTTAATTACTAACTACCGGTATTAATAAAATAAATTTAAAATAACTGTTTTCTGTGGATATATGTTTTGTAACATAAGAAATGTCTTTACTGTCACTTAATTTTTTTTGAAAATCTTACCCCAAACTTTTAAACAGTAGCGTATCAATATTTCCACCAATATCTGAACTGTTTTCAACATTGATAATGATCAGAAATATTCACAATAAATCATCATATTATAGTGATTTCTGAAGGATCATGTGACACTGAAGACTGGAGTAATGATGCTGAAAATTCAGCTTTGATCACAGGAATAAATTACACTTTACTATATATTTACAAAGAAATCAGCTGTTTTACATTATAATATTATTTCACAATTTTTACAATTTTTGATAAAATAAAAAGCAGAAGACGCTCTTGCAAAAACGTAACTATTCCAAACTTTTGCTCACCAGCGTAGAAGCTTGTAAGAATGTAAATAAAAAATACAAAGAGAAAAATAAATAATGATAAAAGTAAAAAATACAAAGCGTACAAAAAAAAACACACTGGAATACAAAATAATTAAAACCATTAGGACAAAATGGATTTAAAATGTTTAGATGTTGTGAATCTTTAATATGAGAAGAGTCTAGGAGCATAGAAAGAGAAAGTTTGAGTTATCTGAACTCAAGCACAGGCAGAAATGCATGAGTTAGTCTTGGTTTCCACATGATTTGCACCTTTCTCAGTGTTTCTGAACACAGATGTCTTACCTTCACTGCAGTCCTTCCCCTGATAGCCGGTGTGAGAGCAGTCGCATGTCGGCTGGTCGTTCACAACACTGCATACGCCTCCATTCAAGCACAAGTAGTCTGAGCCGCAGAGCCCGGCGCTGGTGACGAGGACGGGCTCAGAACGGTTTACTTCCAGCTCTGTTATCCAGCCCATAAAGGGAGCGTGTTCTTTCACAGTGTCCGATGTCAGCTGTAACGTCTCGGGAGGAATCCCGCCGAGAAACAAGGGACTGAAGACGGTCATATCCCGGCGTTTGGACTTCACCTCCACACACTTGATTTCCTCATCAACGACGAGGGTGGTGTTGGTGAAGTTCCTCCTGATCGCGACCGAATGCCACTGGTCGTCGCTGATGAGAACATCTGAAAGCACGCAAGCCGGCTCGGCACAGAAAATGGAAAAGCACAGTCTGAGTTTCCCCGTGTGTATGTGCAGCTCGAGGAAATCGCAGAAGCCTTCGTCGTCAAAGTACACCAGGAGGCCCTTCACACTCTTGGTTTTCACGCTGAAGCTCATGTGACTCTCACAGCAAGCGTTCCACGTGGGAAACGAGGCCCACTGTCCGTCTGACCCCGGGAAACTGAGAGCGGCGCCGGCGTCCAGCGCACACACCACCAGCCCGATCCAGAGGAGGCGAGCGCCTCGGCACACTGGAGGAGTCATGTTATATCTTAGCGTGTGTTCACACTTGTGCTTGTACTCCGCTCCTGTCTATCTAGATAAGTATTTAATGCATGTGTCTATACAAAAAAGAGGAGGGAAAAAACAATCTAACCTGATATTTACTGGAGACAAATGGGACAACTAGACAAATCTCTTTTACATATTTCAGCATCTTTATAAATCATCACGGATGAGAAGATATTCCACATTATTGCCCATATCAAGATCGATTCTTATGTCTCAAAGATTATATGTATAGCCTAAATGAATAACACAATATGGATAAGGGCGTAGGGTTTCGTTTGTTATGTTTGCGTGTACAATCTTACATACATCATAAAGCAAAAACGCACCAGCTCATCCTTTCATTTAAAAAAAAGAAAACGGTCCGGTTCACATAGCGTTCACACTGTCATTTTTAACTCTGAAAACAAAAAACGTGCCGAACATCCAAAACGATGTTGTGTGCTGGGTTAAATGCGTACGGTATTGTTACCACCTGAGAACTGGTAAAGAGCTGTAAAGAGGATCTGCTGCGAGGAGACGCGGTTCGGTTCGGTCCGCTTGTTTGGTTCGGATGCCAGCGTTCACATTTATTCAAATGAACCGCACTAACAGAACAAACGCACCAAAGTTCGCTTTAATTCAACCAAACCTGCCAAGTGTGAACACAGACTTAGAAAGATTGTTTCTGGGACATATCCTGACCACAATCTCCAAACTCCAGAAGCCAAACGTTGTTTAGAGACACGTTACGGTCCTCATGTTATCAGCCTTATTGTGCCATCACTGTGTGTTGTGTCTGAACGTGTGGGTTAAATCCTGTTTCAGACGAAGCACAGACGCCATCTCTGATCCCTCCACACAGGACACACTGGAGAGAAACACATAAAACAGTTCAGCTGATAATCAGTGTGTTTTCCCAGATCGCAAGTTCTTTCGTTATCATCAGTTCAACGAGTCTGTGTTTCCCGAAACCATCGATCCAATTAACATTCGCAAACATCATCTCAGAGTTGTGTGTTTGAGCGACAGATCTCGACCTGTGGTTAGAAGCAGTTTCTAGTTTGCATCACATGTGGACTCAATAAATCCCGATCTTGAGTAAAATTAAGCAAGCTGACATTCATTACAATTTATATCTCTTATTTAGAATACATAAAAATGTAATTTACGCCTTTTAGTTTGTCAAGAGATTTAAAGCACCGTTTTTGAAGAGTGCGCATGTGTGAACGAGCTCTAAGAACGAGTCTATGATTGAATCTGGAGATAAAGCAAAATAACTAAAAAAAAGAGAAATAGTCGTCAGATGCCATTTCTGTAATTTATAGCAAAACATCTAGCATTAATTCGATCTCAAACAGATTCATTAAAAGTAGTTATTACTCCATCATCTGCGTGACGTCATTAACCAACGTGGTTGAACGACAGGTTCGCGACAATAGTTTCAGGAAACAGTCGTGACTAGCTATTGATTTCTTCAACGCTGCATCGTACTATAGTAGTGAAGCCGCGAGTTACGGCGTTATACAGGAAACACACACAGGCTGAGAGATCTTCTGAGATTGATCCAGATAATCAGTGGAGTAGGGAACGTTAACGCATCAGATACTGAATTTCAGGATGATCTGACTTTTCAAAACCAAAGTCTGAAGATTATTCCAGTTATGAATAACTTATTCAGTTATATACTTCCTTATTATTATTTTACATTCCTAATAAATTCATGAGTTTCTTCTGCAAATGTTTCCATTACAGTTAATGTGCATTTCTTTTTGTATAATAAAAGAGAAATAAAAAAGAATGATCCATGTGGAGATGTTATTCACATCAAGGCGTTTAAAGCTTTGTATCCCAAAATGAACATATAGTTTTTCATAAAACAACCAAAGATGAAAAACCAATGCAACCCATTTAAAATACTATTCTACTTACATTATTATTATGCATAAGTTTCAGAAAATTGCATCAAATTACAAAGTTGATATATGTCATGTTTTGGAAATACAAATAAGAGTCAAATCCAATAGATCATCGTCAAAACGGCACGAAGCCCTTTGCATTTCTTACGCATCTTCATAATTATTTTAGTAGCTTAAATTTAACAAGTTATAGTAACACTTTATAATACTGTTCCTTCATTAATTAATAACTACACAGGAACAAATGAGTAACGCAATATTAACACTCTAGTAACTTCTATTAACTAACAAGAATCACTAATTAATGAATTAGTAAGTAATAGCGCTCAGTTAAATGTGATAGTTCACTATTAGCTAATCAATAACTACTGTTTTTTTATACTTCCCATAGAGGACTATAAGTAGTAGGCTACTACAGGTTCATAATTAACATGAATAATGCATAATGTCTAATTAATTCTGAAGTGAAGATCACGGTAACCCACTATTAATGAATCAAGTGTTACCAAATGCATCGGAAGGTATTACTATCTAGAACCTTAAAAAAAAAACTTACAATGATTTAAGTAATTACTAGATATTTATCATGCTTTTCACTTTAGATACTGATCCAAATGAGTAGTTCCTTTAGAAAGATGTAGTAACACTTGAGTCATTACTAGTGGGTTACTGTGATCTTCCCTTCGGAATTAATTATAGCCTACATTATGCATTATTCATGTTAATTATGAACAGAGCCGGATTAAATAAATGGACTACACTAGGCAGGCTGCATTTTTTGGGGCCCCCTTCATCTATGTTATTTATGAATTGAAATCTGAAACTTACCAAAGTTACTAATAAAAGTTAATTCACATTTTACATAGCCTAGTCTTTGGTTACAAATTGGTTGTTTGTATGCCAAAATAAGTCATGTGTTGTATATTAAACAGTCTATCAGACTATTTTTTGATATTCATTATTTATACGTCATTACACGGCTCTATTAAATGCTATCAAATTATCCTCATCTTATCCATTGGGAGTGTCATTGTTAAGGCAGTAGTACCAGTAAATAACCAGAAAATAACCAATGTCAGTAAACTATGTAAACAGAGCAAATAAGTTTATCTTATTTGCTCTGTTTACATTTAATCAACACATTTAATTAAGATTATCTGCAAAATGCAATAGCTTACAACATTTATAAACGTTGTAATTAAGAACAAGAAGGCAAACATGACCCCTTCACATTCATCAAGACCATTTAGAAACTGTCTAACAATAAATAATAATAAATATAAGGATGGAGGATTTAAACTATGGAAAACTAAAGGTATTCAGACTATTAAAGACTTGTATATGGATGTAAAACTTCTTACATTTCAAGAATTGTGTGATAAACACCAGATTCCCAAAACATTTTTTTTTAAATATTCACAGCTTAAAAGTTTTGTCTTGGACCTGAAAACACCTGAACACCTGAAAAACTCAATCAAATGTCTAGCAATATTCCTGATATATGTACAAAATGCCAAAATTATAAAGGAACTCTAATTCACTGTCTATGGCAATGTTCTGATATACAGACGTTCTGGAAGGATGTCATAAACTGTTTGTCAGAACTGTTTAATCTTAAAATATCACTTTGTGCCAAACTTTGTGTACTGTTGACAACAGTCTGTTGTTGACGGCGCCACAGCGTCTTCCGCCGCATCTTCCACCGTGTCTCCGGGCTCGGCCTCTGGCTCTGCTGACTCGAGCAGGTTCACAGCTGTCGGACGGCTGCCCGACAGAAACTTCTGTAAAGCCCCCCGCTGTCTCTTTTTGTTCCTCTTCATTTTTTGTCTTTTTACGTTTTGCCGCACCCGAAAGCATATTGAATGTTAGCCTACTCAAAACACACCTGCCTGCTAGCTTTGTTGTCCCGCTCTGACCGCCGCTGACGTCCCCTCGGACTTAACTGGCTGGTGTGGTGGCGCCTCTACACCGTAAAAACTAATTAGTTCAGTTTACTTAATTAAATTGTGTAAACTCGTTGCCTTAATTTAAGTAAGCATAACTTAATTACATCAAGTTCTTCTTACTTAATCTATTAAGTTTTGTCAACTTAATTCTATCTGTGATCTGAGGAAGTGTACTCCCAGAGTGCATTGCGGCATGAATAAATTAATTGCTTTGTTTTACCATTTTTGGCTTTATTTAACTATAATTGGGGTTATACTGACAAGAGACAGCAAATAAAATTGCAATGGTCTAATTAATTAAAGTAATTTTTAAAAAAACGTGTTACCATTGTTGTGGTTTGCATGCTGAATGTTGAAGTCTGTGTGTATATAGAGGGATTATATCAACCCAATTAAAAATTAATGCCATAAGTGTTTGCAATTAAAATGTAAAAAGATCATTATTTAACATGATAATCATGCTATACATCATAAATACATTAATTAAGAACATGGAAATAATTTAAGTATAAATACTGTATATAATATATATTACTTCACTTCCTGTGAAATCAAATAACTGTGATTTCATGTTGCATCACTGCATCAATTGGAGGAGAATCAGAATTATATAAATTAAGTTCGAAGTGCCCAACCAAATGGAACACTAATCACAATAATGGTGAGGAATTTTAGGCTGATTTTAGGAAATCAACGTGAATTTATGAAGTCAGCTTATGTGACGTTCTCACAAAATGTTTAGTTGTATTGACAATAACATTAAATAAGACAGAAAAATGAGTGTATGCAACTAAGAAGAATGATGACTGCAGAAGTGGAAGAAATTAGTGAAAAGTCTATTAAGAATTGCCCTGCATCAAAAACCATTTGCCCCGCCTGCTTTTTTTTTTTTTTTTTTTTTTTTTTTTTTTTTTTTGCTTTGGCAAAATGGTACTCAAACCAGTCAAGTAATGTTTAATAGGGGTTTCTAAGTAATGAAGGCATAGCATGCAAACAGTACAGATTACTCATTTTTTTAAAGTAAGTTCAACACATTGTCGGAGATTAATTAAAGTTAACTAAACAATAGTTAGTAAGAACAATGTTAGATTTTACAGTGTATATATATACAGTCATGGGCTGGCGTTAATGTGACGTAATGTATGATGTATGATAATTTCTATGGTTAAGATAAACATCATCACTATTTTTAGTTAATTAATAAATATTGAAATAAATTGTTGATAGGACATTTGCACATTTTTTAATTTTTTAATTTTTGTCCCTCTGTCTGGGCCCCATCCCACCAATCGGGCCCTAGACACGTGCCTAGTTTGCCTTTGCGTTAATCCGGCTCTGATTATGAACCTGTGTACAGTAGTTCTTATAGTCCTCTGGGAAATATGATAAAATAGTAGGTACTGATTAGCTAAGCACTATTACTAATTAATTCATTAATTAGAGTTTCTTCTTAGTTAATAGCAGTTACTAGAGTGTTAATGCGTTACTCATTTGTTGCTGTGTAGTTATTCATTAATGAAGGAACAGTATTATAAAGTGTTACCCAAGTTATTCACAATATTTTCATTATTATACTTAATTTTCCTGAACATGTACAAATGTCTTGAAATAAATGACTTCAGTGTGTATGAGATGAGAGATCCTCTAAATCTGGCTTGTTCCGGCACAAATGAAGCGCTGATCTTGAGGAAGAACTAGTTGCTTCCAGCAGTGTTTCTCTGAGACACACCAACACATTCTAGACCTCTCTTATCAAATCAAAATAACCAAATAATAAGCTTTTATGTTATTCTGGCTTATTTTCATGCTTGGTTTGTCTTATTTAAAGTAATTGTGAGTCCCTGGTTGAGAACCAGCGCTCTATCTCACTCCTCTATTTCAGGTGCTGGAGTCTCTAATAACCGGCGGATGACTTTACACTGACGACACGCATGAGTTTAGTATTGTTTACACCACTGACGTCACTAAAGCTTGAGTGTTTGCCATACAAATATGGTAACACTTTACAATAAGGTCCCATTAATTCAAGACAGGACATTAACTAACAATGAGCAATATGTTTGACACAATATTTACTCATCTTTGTTTACATTAGTTCATAGAAATGCAGCTGTTGATGTTGAGTTCATAAAAGTGCAGGTCTATTAAATAATATTAACAGATACGTCTTTTGATTTTAATAATGCATTAAAATGAACACCAATATTAACTTTAGAAATATTTTATTGTTAGTTCATGTTAACTAATGTAGTTAACAAATGGAACCTTATTGTAAAGTGTTACCAAAAATATAAGGTTTATTTTTACAGTGCCATTGTTACACATGCTACGTAGTTACTGTAGTAATAACTATTATGCTTAATTACATGCATTTAACCCTGAACCAAACCCAACCCTAATCCTGACCCTATAGTATGTTACTTACTATTACTCAGTTCTTAAATGTATAATTACATTGAAATACTGACAGCTTAAAATAAAGTGTAACAAAATATTTATCAGGTCAAAGCAAGTTGTCACATTTATATGAGAGAAAGTGGTCACAGATTTGATTTGTTGTCATTCCATTAAGTAAACAATTTTTTGTCTCATTAATGGTATTATTCATAAATGCTTTACTTTGTTTATTTAATGTAATTAATGGATATGTTGTAGAAGTTGGTTATTCATGTTTCCTACAAAGTTTATAGTCAATAAACACCAGGTGACCACTGTGACAACATGCCCCACTACAGAAATCTTTTGCTCCTGTCGATGTCGAATAGTTTTGTAAACAAGTATTCAATGGATGTATCTATACAAAAAAGGAAAATAAACCTTTCTAACCGGATATTTACTGGAGACAAACGTGACAAATAGCCAAATCTCTTTTACATATTTCAGCATCTGTATAAATCATCACGGATGAGAAGATATTCCACATTATTGTCCATATCGAGATTGATTCTTATGTCTCAACGATTTTATGTAGGCTATAGCCTAAATCAATAACACAATCTGGATAAGGGCGTAGGGTTTCGTTTGTTATGTTTGCGTGTACAATCTTACTTCATAAAGCTATAGCTCATCCTTTTATGTCCAGATGTATAATAATACAGATGCGCAGTGTTTATTAGTCATTAATGGAGATCCAGATGCGATAGAAACGCCCCATACGCAGCAAAACTCATATTCCTCAAGATAAGATCAGATTCAAATATATTCATGTTTAATGTATGTTATAAAGCGTATGCCATCATCATACAGCATTCATCGAGCTCATCCGAATCCATTCACGACAGAAAGCTATTGATAATTCCGTACACAAGCGAAACTATATTCATCGTGGCACATGCAAGCGCATCTGTTTCTGTGACTAAACATTTGTGATTTTTGCTGAAAATAGATGCACAACATACACAAAAAAGATCGTTCAAATGACAAGAAAATTGGTTTACCCAGGACGCCGTGGCTCCCGTCGGGCGATGAAGACGATAGTTTTACAAAGTTATTGTTGAGGTGAAGCTGTGAGGAGAAAATGTCTGCTAAATAAAGCCCTCGATGATGATGTGGACCCTTTCCTCAGACTGTGATGACGCATTTTAACCTGGTTTTAACGGTCATCGGCATCGTAAATCGTAAAGTTTTTTTATATATATATATATTTTCTAATGTATGAACATGTTTAACCCCATACTTTGTATTATATTACCTGTGCATCTAAAAAAAAAAGAAAAAAAAAAAGAAAAGTTAACTGCTGTGACCTGTGAGGGTAATGGACCCTTTCCCCAGACTGTGATGATGCGTTGTGGTTTTAACGGTCATCAGCATCGTAAATCCTGAAAAGTTTATATATATATATATATATATATATATATATTTTAATCCATGTACATTTATAACACTATACCTTGTATTATATTATCTATGCAACAAATGATACAACAAAAAAAACTACTTAACAATGCCGTGAGGGTGTTTCTAACACAGCGGCTGTGTGAGTGACTGTAAAATTAACATCTTTATTCCAATTGCCGTAATACATTTTTTTCTCTTTTAGAAAGTTGTGGAAACACTTGTGGTTGTTTTTTCTTTTGCTATTCGAGCATATTGGAACACTAAAACATATGTCATAATCGTATACATACTCCGGGTCACGTGACTCGAGTCTGGCTCTGCAGCACCTCGGACAGCGCGCGCGCTTGAAGCTTGGTCGTGCGTCAGTCCGCACGACCGCGAAGGTGCGCGCGGATAAAATGACGTCATCACGGTGCGGTCTATCGTATTCACCTTATTTTCCACCGCCCACACCGCGATGACGTCATTTTTAAATCCACCTTTGGCTGCCTGGAGTCCAGTTGTTTCTGTGAATTGCAGCGATCCATTTGCTTCTCTGTTCTTTAGCTTTCTGCAGTCTGTAAAAAATATAGCTCTTATTTCTTGTCAAATCTAGTTGTTGTCAATCGCAAAGCTGTTTCCCGTTTTAGATGCGTTTTGTGTTTTTCGCGGCATACGAAAAAAGCGGCCGAGAAGTGCAAAACAAACACAATTCCGAAAACAAAACTTATAAACGCAATGTAAAGACTAAAACCAAATTAACAAGTTGGAAAACACAATAACAATTCCGAAAACAAAATAACAAATCAGAAAATGTAGCCTATTATGTATTGAAGTCATAATGTAGGCTATTAAGTAAGAAAATGTATATATTAATGTAATATTGTCGCAAAACATGCAATTTTATATTTTACTAATATATAATCCTCCCTCTTTGTGCACTGCAACATTATACGAAAACCTGGATGTGCGGTTTAAAGTCTTTAAGCACAACAGCGAGTGCTTCTCTTCGCAGAATTTACAATAAATTGGTTAGACAAACAATGCAGGAAAAAGTGAAAAATCTCATATCCGAACAACACTGATAGATTTAATTTCCACAAACAAACCTGACAGATTCATAAAAACATATAATTTAGTCACTGGCCTATCTGACCATAATATAACTTTAATTGCAAGAAAATTGACAAAGAAAATACTAAGTTTATAGATCTAAATTGGAATTCATTTAAACTTGAAAAACGGACTGAATTTGAGACAGCTAAAGGCTGTTGCTGGGATGAGCTCCAACAATATGTGATAAGCTGATGTCCACTATTGGGTGTATTGTGGATAAATTCATTAAAAAGCAAAGAAATAAACAAAAAAAAATCCCAAAGAAAATTTTCAGCCCTCCATGGATGAATGTTAATATTAGAAAATTAACGAAAAAGAGGCACCATGCCCTGACAATTTTTATCAAGACTCGAAGGAACATTGATCTGAAAATATCTAAACAGCCTAAACCGCCACGAGAAATAAACATGACCTTAGAATGGGTGAAAACAGCATTAGCCTACTGGTAGTGGTACTGGTTTTGAGAACACCAGCTTCTCAAAAGAGATTTATAACCTACACACAGCTCTTCTTAAAAAATATAGTTGCGTTTTGGTCCAGCCTCTCACCAATCTTATTAATATTTCCATTAAATCTGGGCAATTCCCAGATGGGTGGAAAATGCTTTGGTTAACACCTCTTTTTAAATCTGGAGATGATCAAATGTCTTGTAATTATAGATGTATAATTCTTCCAGTGTTTTTAAAGTCCTGGAGAAGATTGTGTCAGAGTAACTGATGCACTATCATGAGATTACCGTGATCGGAGTCCTCTGGGCTCAACCGTTTGTCATGATTCTGCCTTCTTGTCCTTGAATTCCCCTAGTCATGAGGCAGGATCATGACAGACCCATGTTTTGTGTACAAGCGAATGGTCTGTTGTTTGGGCCATGTGCTTGAGTTGTCTCGTTATGTAACTCCGCCCCTTGTTTCCCTCGTCTTGTCATTATTGTCTAGTCAGATTCACCTGTCCTCGTCATTAGCGTTCCCTATTTAATCCCCTTGTTGTGCCTGTTCATTGTTTGTTGTATCATACCTTGACTTACTTTGTGTGAAACAAACCGTGAGTTACCTGTTGAAAGTCTTGTCAAGAAAGAAGTGTTTGATCCTGTCTTAGCTGTTAGTTTACTGAGTATTAGTCAAGTATTGTCTATCCTGTCTTGTTTTGCCCCATCGTGGGTTTTGTTTTCTGTTTTTGTCATCAATAAACCCCTGTTTTAGTTATTTGGTGTCTGCTCTTGGGTTCGTCCTTCAACCTCATAACACCGTTCTGCTGAATCTGCTGTTTATTAACCAAAAATATTAAACAATCACTTGACAAGGGAAATGTAGTTGGTATTTCTAGATCTAAAAAAGACCTCAATTTCCAAATTAGCTAAGTTCAATTTATCTAAACAGTCATTGTCTTGGTTTGAATCATATTTTACAATGTTATAATTAATAATGTGAGATGCATGTAAAAAATATACATATATATTTTTAAACAGTCCATTTCCATGTTTCTTCACTGAACTTCTGAATTTAAAAACGGCGGGCGGTGCAGAAGAACACGCCGGAAATGCGTAGGAGGAAACGAGATGCTACCAAGTCGACCAATCACAGATCTTGTTACATTTTTGAGGAGGTGCACGTCAGGGTACGGCGTATGGTACACGTCTGTGCGTATGCTACGCCGCACCAACTGCGCACACCCGACGCAGTATTATAAATTGGCCTTTAGTATTACTGGATCAAGTGTTGCCGAAAAAGATGCGTCTTCAGCCGTTTCTTGAAAATGGCCATGGACTCAGCAGCTCTGGTTGAGTTAGCAGATCATTAATCTGTTAATCATGTTAGCATCTTATTAAAAACATGCTAGCATGATGCTAGCAACATGCTAATCATGTCAACATCTTACTAAAAAATGCTACCATCATGTTAAAAACATGCTAACAACATCCAAATCATGCTAGCATGATGTTAACAACATGCTAATCATGTTTGCATTTAGCTAAAAACATCTTAGCATCATGTTAAAAACATGTTAGCATCATGCTAAAAACATGCTAGCATCATGCTAAAAACATGCTAGCATCATGTTAAAAACATGCAAATCATGCTAGCATGATGCTAACAAAATGCTAATCGTGCTAGTATGATGCTAACAACATGCTAATCATGTTAGCATTTTGTTAAAAACATGCTAGAATCATGCTATGCTAATTTTGTTACCATCTTGCTAAAAACTAGATAATCACACCCTAGTAACCGAGTGGTGAGTTTTGCCACTGCAAGCACCCAGCTCACATTTTCAGATCATTCCTCCAGCAGGAACAGTCCAGGTGAAGGTCTGAGAAAGAGATTCTGTGCCTCTTTGAGATGATGCACCACAAGACCACGTTCTGGAGTAAGTCTGGAGTAATATGTTTAGGTGTAGAGGAGCAGAGCCAGTGGTTTTCTGTAGGCAAACGTCAGTGACTTGAATTTGATGCGAGCGGCTGTTGGCAACCAGTGCAGTTTAGTGAGGAGAGGAGTGATGCGTGTAAACACACTCTGGCTGCAGCATCTGGATCAGTTGCAGAGGTTTGACAGATTTATAATAAACACTGCAATATTCCTTAAAAAAAAAAAAAAAGATTTGTCCATTTTGATTTCATGGTAAATTTAAAACCCTAATGACCCAAAATGACAGATCAGAGTAATCACTTTTTTATTATTATGATAATTGACATTTCATTTAAATTACCATAAATGTAATGCAAGTCATTACAGCAAACCGAAAGTAGAGTTATTATGTTTTATAATATATAATACAATCAATCACTCCATGTGAGATGAATGTCCTCATAAAAGCAATGATGAAGAAAACAGATGATCATTTTATTTAGTTGGAAAAAAAGCAGTCATACAGTACAATCTTTTTTTATAGAAACAAAACATGTACAAATATTTAAAAAGAAATTGAAACAGTTATGAATACCACACTTACACCTTGTGTTTGGTCTATAAGCACTTCATATAAACCCATACAAAAGAAAAAAATCAAGAAGCCACGGCAGCCTAAAGCATAATTGATTAATAAATAGGTTCTGACAGCATGAAGTGTGGTGTGGGTCTACTTGACAGCTTTGCGCAGCTCGGCCAGGACCCAGATAGCGAAGCTGAGCAGCGCCACGGACCCGGACTGGTGTGTCGCAGCTAGTGGAGTGGGGACGTACAGCAGAAGAGTGCTAATACCCAGAACCACCTGAGGAACACAGCACATCACCTCCATCATAGCTGACACTCAACGCCACCGCTGCTAATACGAGTCGGCTTCATCTTACAACTCACATTGACAAACAATTATGTCCGGATATGCATTTAGCCATTTGATATGTTCAACTCTCTGATGAGTCAAGATTCAAATGATCAGACAAACGAACAGCCTAGTAGATTTAGCAGAATATTCAAAACAGCAGATAAAATATAAAGATGGAAATGAGAAGAAATGAATTCAGTATTCACACAGAACTGTCTCTTTCAACTAGGAGTCCTGTGTGTGTGTGTGTGTGTGTCTGTGTGTGCGACTGTGCGTGCATGTGTGTGTGTGTGTGTGTGACCGGGCGTGCCTGTGTGTGTGGCTTGTTTACCTGTGTGTAGGCCATGGCGGTGAGACAGCCGATGGCGATCTTTGCTCTGCGCGGTAAATGTGTGCGTCTGGATAACAGGTAGAGTCCTGTGATGGCTGTCAGCGAGCCGATGCCCTGCACACACACACACATCAGCTCAATCACATCCGCTTCAACACACACACACACACACACACACACACACACACACACACACACACACACACACACACACACACACACACACACACACACACACACACACACACACTCTCACAAAGACATGACACACATCAGCTCAATCACATCCGCTTCAACACACTCACACACACTCACACTAGGGGTGTGCAATATTGACAAAAAATTATCTCTCGATATTTTCTGGGATTTTCTCGATAAAGATTATTAGACAATATTTTTCTGAGTGTGTTTATTGTGTTGGAACTTTGGCAGGTTTAGGACTGTCGTGGACAGCCGACTCCTAAAGCTTTTGATATTCTTCATACTCTGTGCAATATTGATATTTAAAATTATTTAACACATGAAATTATACTTTAAATGTGACACTGAAACCGCCAGTAGATGGCAGCAACTCACTGTTAATGAGCGAATCATTGAGATTCAACCGATTCATTCAAACGGATGATTCATTCAAGGAAAGAAGCATTTGAATATTTTAATCTACCCTAGTCAACTGTTTAAACGGCAAATTCGTTCGTTTAAACGGCAAATTAGCTCAGTAAGGAATCACCGCCGTGTGTAGCTTTTTTTTTTTATATTTTCGTTGACGAAATAGAGCAAAAACAAGCAATATGGTGTCTAAAATGTAAGTCACTTAATAGTAACTTCTTGTTTATTAAACTTGTATAAAATCAATATCACATTTGTTATCATGCTGATATTTGGAGAAAAACGTCTCGTTTACATATGGTAACCCTCGTTCCCTTAAGTATGGAAACGGAGACGCCTTGTTCGAGACCGACGAATAGGAATCTCGCTAGAGAAGCCAATCTACTTAGAGTGAAACTAAACAAGCCAATGCACATTGGCGTGCAACCATTAGCATCAGCTGCGCAGCCTCGCAGCGCAGGTATATAACGAGCAGCAGGTGCGATTGCACTTCAGTTTTTTGCTGAGGAGCCAAGTCTGATAAGCTGGCCGCCCCGGCGGGTGGAAGCAGTTGTGGCGACGGGACGAGGCATCCCCGTTTCCTCCTTCAGGGAACTATGGTTACCGTATGTAACCGTGACGTTCCTCTTCAGGCGGTCGGTCGATGCCCATCCAGCGTCCTGTGCAAGCCTCTACACCTTCTTGCCTGGAAGGACGATATGAGGAGGCTTACGCAGAGTGTTATCTGTCACTGTTGTTCCGTGATAACCCATACAGTGAGACCTTGGATAACACTGGGAAAGCGTGCCCTTTCTGTTTAAGAATGAGAACGCTACAGAAGCCACTTTCTTCAAGGAGTTATGTGGGAAATACATATGGACTAGCCTGAAGGCTGTACTATATACGAATTACTGGGTGACTTAGCCCAAGGGAAAGACACAGGCTTCTGTAAGGACCAGCCGGGAGAATATACACATATGGGACCAAGCCCAGTCACCGGACGCTCCGCCATCTCCGGGCCGAGGGTTTTGGAGGACTCGACAGGTTTTTCACTCTGGAGTAATAAGGGTGCACAGTAGGGTGCAGCAAGCCAACAGAGCCGGACCTCTCGGTGCTTCTACCCGTTTAGAGTGAGAACAAGTGATGGGACCGGCTCTACACGTAGGCTATAACATCTAGCGAACGTGTTAGGTGTCGCCCAGATCGCAGCTCTACAGATATCTGTTAGTGAGGAGCCACATGCCAGCGCCCAGGAGGATGCAACGTCTCTCATGGAGTGAGCATGCAACCTGAGCGGGCAGGGCACGCCCTGTGCTTGGTAAGCCAAGGCGATGGCATCCACTATCCAGTGGGCCATCCTCTGCTTGGAGACAGCCTTTCCCTTCTGCTGGCCTTCGTAACAGACAAAGAGCTGGTCAGACCCTATGGAACATCTTCGGGGGTCTTCTCGGTGAGAACACAACGCGATGAACAGGTTCCACTTCAGGGCGTACACACGCCTTGTGAAAGGCGCCCGTGCTAAAGTGATGGTGTTAAGTACCTCTGGGGGTAATTCACCTAGAACCTCCGCGTCCCGTTCTGGGATCAGTCATGGAGTTTCCAGAGGTCTGAACGCGGGTGCCATAGGGTTCCCCATCTCCGAGTCAGAAGATCCTTCCTCAAAGGAATGGGCCAGGAAGGGACTGTCACAAGGAGCATGAGTTCTGGGAACCAAGTCCGGGTGGGCCAATAGGGAGCCACCAGAAGGACCTGCTTCCGACCTCCCTGACTTTGCACAGTGTCTGCGCAAGTAGGCTCACTGGGGGAAACATACTTTTGCGGAGGCCCCGGGGCCAGCTGTGTGCCAGTGTGTCTGTGCCGAGTGTTCCCTCGGTCAGGTAGTAAAACAGCTGGCAGTGGGAGGTCTCAGGTCTGCCTGAGCCTCCCCGAACTATCTCCAGATCAGCTGAACCCCCTGGGGGTGGAGACTCCATTCTGGAGGTGGAGCGTGAGGTCCGTTGTGGTACGAAGTTCCTAGAGAACTTGTGGATCGTGACCACCCTCGTGCAGTGCCTTGGCCTGATAGACTTGCAGCAACACCATAGCATGCATGGCAGAAGCAGCTTCCTCACAGGCCTTGTAAGCCTTGCCGGATAGGTTCGACGAGTACCTACAGGCCCGGGAAGGAAGACACATCTTTAGGGACTAAAGGGTCCCATCTTTAGGTACTGCTCTCACTGGTGCTGAAGCACGCAGGGGAACGGTCACCGCAAACACAGACAGGAATGTGCACCTGTCTGTGCGCTGTCTCTCTCTCTCCCTGGTAGGTCTTATCAGCTGTAAAAACAGCCTTTGAGCGCACTGAGGCGCACCTTACCAACTGTTTCATTAGCTTTTTTTTGTTTGCTCAGTAACAAAAACAAAAAAAAAGACAGATAAGAGAGAGAGAGAGAAAAAGACTGCTCGCGCTGCTGTGCTGTCACGCCTGCACTGTTGAAGGAGAGGTCCAGAAAGGCTCGTTGAGGTTTTCAAACTCAGTAGAGGCATCGAAGTGCTTGACTCCGAAGCAAAACACCAACGTGCATTGGCTTGTTTAGTTTCACTCGAAGTAGATTGGCCTCTGTAGCGAGATTCCTATTCGTCTGTCTCGACGAGAAGTCGACTGACCGACTGAAGAGGAACTGCACTCTTGTTATATTTATTACTAAATGATATAAATGAAGACTAAATCGTGCAGTGAAAGCGTGCACTCACACACACATGCTCAATCACATCCGCTTCAACCATAGACTGTAAAAAAAGATGGACAACGCCCCTTCGCTCTCTCCCATTGGTGAGAAGTGAAGCCACCAGTGTCCCGATATGGCGCTGATATGGCGCTGACATCTTGGGACTTGAGTCTGCGCAGTTGCGATCTCAGGGTCAGACCTGCGCAGTAGTGAGCAGGAAGTAAAGCTGTGAAATCAACGCCCCGCCCTTACTCTCGCCGAATGCAATCTCCCAGTCCCTGCACTTTTTTTTAAGTGGCCTATGTCTGCTCCGTTCCTCCGTTCTGCTTCAATTTTGAAGTCTGTCGATTGCAGTACGACAAGAGGCTTGTTAAAATAAAGTAAATACAATCTCCTCAGTCCTCCGAAGATCCCGAAGTCCGTTGGTGCTTCAGTGACTACTTCGCTCAGAGAACCTGTCAATCATGACGTCACAGCACCGTTTTTATAGCATCAAATAACTAACTAAAAACAAACACTTAAAATTACATCAGCATGATAAAAACTACAGTAAATAACAGAAAGTATCTTTGGAAAAAAGATATGTGAAGTGTAATTTAATTGTTTAGTTGGTCTCACGTCCCGTTGAATAAAACAGGGAGGCGGGGTTTATAACCTATACTAGGACCAGTCACCGGGGTCCGATCGAGACGCTGTGGCTTCACTTTTCAGGGCTTGCACGGCACGCTTGGCTTCAACACACACACACACACACACACACACAAACACACTCACACTCGCACTCGCACTCGCACTCGCACTCGCACTCGCACTCGCACTCGCACTCGCACTCGCACTCGCACTCACACTCACACTCACACTCACACTCGCACTCACACTCGCACTCGCACTCGCACTCACACTCACACTCGCAGTAGCACTCACACTCGCACTCGCACTCACACACACATTCTCACACACACTGTACCAGAATGCGGTGGTCGAACTGAACAGTTGTGGGGTTTTCGAACATGTTCTTGACGGTGGGGGAGAAGGCCAGCAGGTCGTCAGGGATCCAGCGCTCGCCCATCTTCGGGAACGAGTTATAGACCAAACCTGCGTCCAGTCCGGCGACAAAAGCCCCTGTGAGATAAAACGCACTTCAGCATTACTAGAGTTACACCTGTGAGATAAAATACACTTCAGCATTACTAGAGTTACACCTGTGAGAGAAAACACACTCCAGCATTACTAGAGTTACATCTGTGAGATAAAACACACTCCAGCATTACTAGAGTTACACCTGTGAGATAAAACACACTCCAGCATTACTAGAGTTACATCTGTGAGATAAAACACACTCCAGCATTACTAGAGTTACACCTGTGAGATAAAACACACTCCAGCATTACTAGAGTTACACCTGTGAGATAAAACACACTCCAGCATTACTAGAGTTACACCTGTGCATCAGAATAAACTGCCTAACAACTGCTCCTTTATTTATTTATTGCCAACTTGTGCACATGATTTTAAAAAAAATTGTGTGCACAAATTAATCATTTATCAAGTTAGGTGATGCATTTGCTGGTACCTGAGAGAGCCGTGAGGAAGACCAGACCGCCTGTAACCTTGGCAAACCTCCTCAGATGAAGCATCTGTCGGCTGTCAGGAATCTGCAGTGAACGAGAGCTGAGTGAGAGCTGAGTTAGATCTGAGTGAGAGCTGAGTAAGAGCTGAGCAAGAGCTGAGTGAGATCTGAGTAAGAGCTGAGCAAGAGCTGAGTGAGATCTGGGTGAGAGCTGAGTAAGAGCTGAGTGAGATCTGAGTGAGATCTGAGTGAGAGCTGAGTAAGAGCTGAGTAAGAGCTGAGAGATCTGAGTGATTGCTGAGTGAGAGTTGAGTGAGAGCTGAGTAAGAGCTGAGAGATCTGAGTGATTGCGGAGTAAGAGCTGAGTGAGAGCTGAGTGAGATCTGAGTGAGATCTGAGTGAGCTGAGTGAGAGCTGAGTGAGAGCTGAGTGAGAGCTGAGTGAGAGCTGAGTGAGATCTAAGTGATTGCTGAGTGAGATCTAAGTGAGAGCTGAGTGAGAGCTGAGTGAGATCTGAGTTACCCCTTTTCCACCAAAGCATTTTGAGAGCCGGTTCGGAGCCGGTGCCTACTCGCGAACCAGTTCTTTGTGTTTCGACAGCCAAAGAACCGGTTCTCGGCCAGGAAAACTGGTTCCAAAGCGGCACCAACTCTTTGCTGGACTAGAACCAGAGAACCGTTCTTTTACCACGTCATGCTTACGTCGGGGGCGGGGGGCGGGTTTAGATGTGTTCGAAACATCTTTTCTGACCGCAAAGCCAGGAGAAACATTTGCAGAAACAAGATGTAGTCCGCCATTGTAATTGTTATGCTTGAAGTTGGCGCAAGCGTTTCTAGCTTTTTTATATTTAAAAAAAAAAAATATTGAAAACATTATGTAAGCAAAGAAGAAAACAGTCACAATATAGAACAAATAAACAGAAAGAAAAAAAGACACAAGACAGGGGTACATAACTAATCAGAAAAGATTACATATCAAAGGAAAAGATTAAAACTCACATATTTCAATTGTTTTTAAAGCCTTCCTGGTACACGAGTTAGAGATAATACAAAAGTAATGTTGTACTTGCAAGCGTTTCTAGGTAAGACGTATAGCGACGTACACAGTGACGTAACGACGTTGTTCGCTGGGCGCTCTAGTCAGTGGAAAAACAAACCGGTTCTGAGAAGGTTCGCAAGTTGAACCAACTCCGAACAATCTTTGAACTAGCACCAGTTCCGAACCAATTCTTTTTTGGTGGAAAAGGGGTAAGTGAGAGCTGAGTGAGATCTGAGTGAGATCTGAGTGAGATCTGAGTGAGATCTGAGAAAGAGCTGAGAAAGAGCTGAGAAAGAGCTGTAACAGCGTCAGCAGGGTTTGAATTAACTTTTTTCACTCACCAGCCAATTTGCCTACTAAATTTAAGTGACCAGCCATTCAGAACTTCTACTAGCCAAAAAAAAAAAGGGGGGGGGAATAAACCACTACGTCACAGCTTATATATATAATATATAAATATATTATATATAAGCTGTGATGTATGGTTAATCTGGTTGATTCCTTTTTTTCCCCCTTTTTTCTTATATATATATATATTCATATTATTTTTCCCTATATATATAAATATATTTAAAAAAATTGGATTTCATAGCCTAGATCAATTTCTTATTCAAACAAAATTCTGTCATCCAGCATCTCCTCTCTTCCTCTTTCATCATCATCCTTTTCACCAAGAATGTGTTTTAGATGGACAGATCAATACAGTACAAAGAACATAAAAAAATGTAATATGTTAGAAAATAAAAGTGTCTTTTCTGTTAACCAAATGTTTTTTAATCTCCGCTATTGCTTTAATGCAAATGAACAAGCGCACCGTTATTTGGTGTGTAGTGACGTGTGTGTTCAAGTAAGCCAGATATGAGCAGATTCTGCGCAATACTCTGTATTTAATATATCATGATGACTCACAAGTATTTGCGCTAAATCTGCACAGTTTTGTCTTACTTGAACTTCCCCAGTAAAGTGAGTAAACATAATAAGCAAGTCACCAAAATGGCTTGTGATTTGACAGCATAACCCGCCACAGCTGATCTTTACCCACAGTTGTCAGGTTGGTCAAGTCAAGTATCCTTCATTTACACAGCGCTTTTAACAATATGGATTGTTTCAAATCAGCTTTACAGTGATAATAGGAAATTACAGTAACAGAGATTGTTTAGGCTTTACAGCAGATCTAGAATAAAGTTATTGTCCAGCTAAAGTAAGTTTTGATTGATTCACTTCCGTTGTAAAGATCATTAGTTATTAACTTAGGGGCCGCTAACACGACACCGTTCTAACAGAAACTTTTAATGTGTTCTGGCTGCTCCTTTGCACAAAACTGTGTTATCATCTCCGCGCAAACTTCAAAAGCGTGAATATGTGAAAACGCTGACGGTGTGCACATGCGTATTGCGTGTTTACGTAATTACGGGTGTTAATTTGAAACCCTGAGTGACAGCCCAGCAGAAACAGCATCTGAAGGCTTTACCCTGTTGTTGGGCAGCATCAGCGTGAGCCCGGTCCAGAGACTGGCGCAGTACAGCAGCAGAGCCGAGCCCAGGTGAGCCGCCAGTCGGTACTGACTGACCCGGGGGACATCGAACGACTCCGGCTTCTCCTCCAGCCCACTCTTCACCATATACCAGCCCAGAAGACCCTGGACATGTGACCCGGTTACTCAACAACACAATCTCAACTGGCTGACACAAGGAAGTGCTCAGCATCATAAACATTTCAATTTAAAATCATAATAAACACTTAATAACATGTACATATAATGATAGTAGGAGTCTAACGATACCTTTATGTCACGATTCAAAACATGTCACGATACTGAACTCACGATACAATATTATTGCGATACTCCAAGACATGATAAAAGGTTAACAAAGAATGTGCTGTTGATTAAAATGCTAAATTTGGTATTACATTGTGGGTGTAAATGAACAGGCTTGGACTTCATGCTGAAACCCAAAGCTCAGGACAATAGAGACAGCAGAATAAAAATATTCATGATTCTGAAGCTGAAAATACAGAATTGTTTAGACGAATATGCTTTCACTCTGTCACTGACAGTATTTCCATTCAAAAACTGAAATTTGGATGTTATATTCATTCATTACACACATACTGATATATTTCAAGTGTTCTTTCCTTTTAATTTTGATGATTATAACTGACAACTAATGAAAACCCCAAAATCATTATCCCAGAAAATTAGAATATTGTGAAAAGGTTCAATATTGAAGACACCTGGTGCCACACTCTAATCAGCTAATTAACTCAAAACACCTGCAAAGGCCTTTAAATGGTCTCTTAGTCTAGTTCTGTAGGCTACACAATCATGGAGAAGAATTCTGACTGACAACTGTCCAAAAGACGACCATTGACATCTTGCACAAGGAGGGCAAGACACAAAAGGTCATTGCTAAAGAGGCTGGCTGTTCACAGAGCTCTGTGTCCAAGCACACTAATAGAGAGGCGAAGGTAAGGAAAAGATGTGGTAGAAAAAAAGTGTACAAGCAATAGGGATAACCGCACCCTGGAGAGGATTGTGAAACAAAACTCATTCAAAAATGTGGGGGAGATTCACAAAGAGTGGACTGCAGATGGAGTCAGTGCTTCAAGAACCACCACACACAGACGTATGCAAGACAAGGGGTTTCAGCTGTCGCATTCCTTGTGTCAAGCCACTCTTGAACAAGACACAGCGTCAGAAGCGTCTCGCCTGGGCTAAAGACAAAAAGGACTGGACTGCTGCTGAGTGGTCCAAAGTTATGTTCTCTGATGAAAGTAAATTTTGCATTTCCTTTGGAAATCAAGGTCCCGGAGTCTGGAGGAAGAGAGGAGAGGCACAGAATCCACGTTGCTTGAAGTCCAGTGTAAAGTTTCCACAGTCAGTGATGGTTTGGGGTGCCATGTCATCTGCTGGTGTTGGTCCACTGTGTTTTCTGAGGTCCAACGTCAACGCAGCCGTCTACCAGGAAGTTTTAGAGCACTTCATGCTTCCTGCTGCTGACCAACTTTATGGAGATGCAGATTTCATTTTCCAACAGGACTTGGCACCTGCACACAGTGCCAAAGCTACCAGTACCTTGTTTAAGGACCATGGTATCCCTGTTCTTAATTGGCCAGCAAACTCGCCCGACCTTAACCCTAAGAAGAGGAAGATGCGATACGCCAGTCCCAACAATGCAGAGGAGCTGAAGGCCACTATCAGAGCAAGCTGGGCTCTCATAACACCTGAGCAATGCCACAGACTGATCGACTCCATGCCACGCCGCATTGCTGCAGTAATTCAGGCAAAAGGAACCCCAACTAAGTATTGAGAGCTGTACATGCTCATACTTTTCATGTTCATACTTTTCAGTTGGCCAACATTTCTAAAAATCCTTTTTTTGTATTGGTCTTAAGTAATATTCTAATTTTCGGAGATACTAAATTTGGGATTTTCATTAGTTGTCAGTTTTAATCATCACAATTAAATTAAATAAAAATTTGAAATATATCCTGTCTGTGTGTAATAAATGAATATAATATCCAAATTTCACTTTTTGAATGGAATTACTAAAATAAATCAACTTTTTGATGATATTCTAATTATAAGATCAGCACCTGTAGTTTAATGTCATACTGACACTAAAACTCTGAAAACTTGAATTTATTCTCACACAGTAATTTTCATTTTGGGTGAACTATCCACAATTCATATTGCTGCATTTTTGTATTGTGATATATTGTGACAGGATATATTTTTACACCCATAAATAAGTAAAATAATATAATTTATAACACCTACCATGCAAGTTATAAACTCAGAATTATGAGACCAAAACTCACAACTACCTTTGTATTTTTAATTCTGTTACGTAATCGAGCTTGCAATGACATTTCATCGCATGACTGTTTACCTGGAAGACGACAAAGCCACAAAGACCCAGAACTCGAGGCTTCATGGAGCGGCTGAAGAATCCTCTTCTCCAGAAATACGCCGCGGGGAGAATATATGCTAGCCCCACCAGCCGGCCCCACATGCGATGACCCCACTCCATGTAAAAGATGAACTTAAACTCCGTCAGGGTCATGCCGTGGTTCATGCTGTGGAAAACAGGCCAGCGTTGTGTAAAGGCAATCTGCATATGATCAAACACACTGTAATTTAAAGGATTAGTTCACTTCAGAATTAAAATTTCAGACAAGATGTTCATGTCTTTCTTTCTTCAGTGGAAAAGAAATGGTTTTTGAGGAAAACACTGCAGGATTTTCTCCATATAGTGACTTCAATGGAGTCCAACGGGTCGAAGGTCCAAATGTGAGTTTCAGTGCAGCTTCAAAGTCTCGTCAGGATCCAGCCGAGGAATAAGAGTCTGATCTAGACAAACCAGCGGAGATTTATAATAAAATAAACATATATATAATTTTAACCACAAATGCTGGTCTTGCATTAGCTTTGCGATGCGTAATCAGGGTGAAAGGTCAAGCGTGACGTAGGAGGAAGAACAGACCCAGTGTTTACAAAGCGAACCTGCAAAGACTGAGTCAAAAGCCATTTACAAAATAAAATATAAAACAAATAAAATGTAACAACGATGTCGGACGATTTTGAAGTTGGAGAAGAAAATTAGATACATTTTCTGCCTACATCAGGTGACCACCTGACCGTTCCAATGTGATGCGTGAAGTCGTGGACGTGCAAGACCAGCATTTGTGGTTAAAAGTATATAAATGTTTATTTAGTTATAAATGTGCGCTGGTTTGTCTAGATCAGACTCTTATTCCTCGGCTGGATCGTGTCGAGACTTTGAAGCTGCACTGAAACTCACATTTGGACCTTCGACCCGTTGGACTCCATTGAAGTCACTATATGGAGAAAATCCTGGAGTGTTTTCCTCAAAAACATTCATTTCTTTTCCACTGAAGAGCGAAAGACATGAACATCTTAGATGATGTGGGAGTGAGTAAATTATCAGGAAATTATGATTCTGAAGTGAAGTCCTCCTTTAAGCTTCATGCCAGTACAGTATCAGTGTAAATGTTCCTCTAGTGAGTGAGAAATATATACTCACATCTTGAACTCTGGGAACTGTTTGTACTTGGAGAACTCGTCTTCCCACTCGGCTTGAGTCTGTGGCGGCTTCATTTCCTTCACTAAATGCCAGTCAACCATCGACAGACCCGACTCCGTCAATCTGAGAGATCAGAAACATGTTTCACGCATGCGGAACAAGTCCTCGAAATTACCTTCAAAACTCTGTGCTTGTTATTAACTGTTATTGTTGTCAGGCATGACTGTCGGGGTTGAAACACATGTCAAACGCTTATAACTTTTCATCACGGTATACTTTCTGTGTATAACAGTTCTATCTAATAACGTATTAGACAGGAGTGTTAGACAGATCGTAAACTAATGAACAGGAGAATGTGAGCGCTGTGTGTTCAGTCGTTCTCAGTGCCGTCAAAATAAAAGTCACAACAACAAGCGCGTCTCACGTCACTACAGAGTTCCTACTAGCGCTGCGAACGCAAGCAGGAAAACGTTCATAAGGGACCGTTAGTTCCTATATCCTATAGTTCCTCAATCCTATAACTATCCGGAGCGAAAGCCTCTATTGTGTGTGTGTGTGTGTGTGTGTGTGTGTGTGTGTGTGTGTGTGTGTGTGTGTGTGTGTGTGTGTGTGTGTCAAGGTTAAGAGGAGCATGGATTTACGGCAGTATTAGTAGAACCAGATGCATATTTGTATTGATGATTCTAATTTGATTATTTTATATCCGATTGTTGATATTTGTGTTTTGAAAAAGTTTTTGATTGATGTTTTGACACCTAACCAATTTTTTTATTTGGGCTAGTAAAATTCATTTCGGGGCAAAATCTGAAGAGTGCCTGTCCGAAGGGCTACCAGTGATTTTGAAATTTTGCGAGTCCTGAGCTGATATAAAATTAACCAATTTGAAGTTTAATTTCCCAAAATGACTCGTCCAGCCTCAGCTTTGGAAAAAAAATAATTATCTCTATTTAAATCAATGCTGTAAATAATGGTGCAGAGCTGAAGCTCACGGTAACTGGAGACCGTTTACACCACATCTCTACGAACAAAATCAGGCCAAAACTGATGATTTGTTGTTTGTTTCAGAAATCCTTGCCAAAGTGAACTTTGCGGCTGATTAAACGTCTTCAAACTCCCATTGGTCAGTGTGGTGATGATGTAATAGGTGGGTGTGGCTCTGAGGCTCCGCCAGGGTCCGAAATTAACACCCGCCAAGCGCCAAATGCGGGTAGATTTTCCGTTTGGCGAGTAAATCTCAAAAGGCTATCCGCCCCCCTGGCGGGTGAATGTTCATACCAAAATAGTAATGTAATAAAATGTTTATTACAATTGCATTTTGTAATGTTATAAAATATCTAGCATGATGGCTACGGACATGACGGAGTTGTTGTGTTTGCGGGATGGGAATTGAAAGTGACATGGCGCACCTGAAGAACGAGCAGAGAGAGAGAGAGACAGCGAGAGAGAGAGAGAGAGAGAGAGAGAGAGAGAGAGAGAGAGAGAGAGAGAGAGAGAGACAGCGAGAGAGAGAGAGAGAGAGAGAGAGAGAGACAGCGAGAGAGAGAGACAGCGAGAGAGAGAGAGAGAGAGAGAGAGAGAGAGAGAGAGAGAGAGACAGCGAGAGAGAGAGAGAGAGAGAGAGAGAGACAGCGAGAGAGAGAGAGAGAGAGAGAGAGAGAGAGACAGCGAGAGAGAGAGAGAGAGAGAGAGAGAGAGAGCCCTGGTCGCGCTCCCGCACTCTTTATCTTCGAAACCAGGCGAAAGTATAAACAAGGCTTCACCGTCTCCTAATCGCTGTCTTGCTCTCTCTCCCTGGCACATATTCATCAAAATAAATCGACACGATGTTAAAGGTCGGAAGATCATAGTTTCATGTGGAGCATTCGGATATTTTTTTTCCTGAATTACCGCTGGGTGTGAACTGTGAATTGTGCTAAAATACCTTATCTTCTCTGAAGCGTTCCGCACATTCAGCTGACATAAACCACACTTTAAATAAACGAAAAAACCTATCCAGTGATTAAATGTTTTCTGAGTTGACACAAATCTTGAGGGATGTCCTAGCTGCCGGGATAATCACACAACGCGTACACATCCCATAATGGCACGTCCAATTCGCGAACTAATGACTCACTCCTTTGAACCGATTCATTTTAATGAAGGGTTAAAAACAACTGATATTTCCAGTCCTTCAGTTACTGATCAGTCAGAGTAAATGGAGTAAAAAAATAGGCAGAGTAAAACTAAATATTTTTTTGAAATAATTATAATATATTATTATTGCATACTTTTTAGTAAATATACAATTAATAGGCTACATTTCATTTGTACAGAACTATTTTTATAGGCACCAGCACAAAAATATTATTTTAATGTGTGTAAATTGTGTAATATGTGTGTGTAAATAAAAGTAAGAATGGAAAATAATAGACCAGAAATATAATGCCAAAAATGTTTAAATATAGCCTATATAAATTAATATGTGACACAAAAAGGCTGTTTATTATTTTGGCCGGTAAAAAATATGCTTGGCTGGTGGATTTTTTCATCTACCAGTCCCAGTGGCAGGTGAGCCAAAAAGTTAATTTCGGACCCTGGGCTCCGCCTTCTTTGAGCTGTAAATCTTCATTTCTTCTGTTCAGACGCGAGTAAGGCGAAAAGCTGGTGTTGTAGAAACTGAAGCTGTGATTCTAACTGACAGAGACACTGTTTGTCATGTTTAATACTGTAAAGCTGCTGCTGTAAATCTATCTATTGTATAAAGTGCTGTATGAATAAACGTGACGTGACTGTAGATCTGAATCTCAGAGCTGGAGCAAACATCTCCACATCACTATGATCAGATGCTTTCTGAACTGCTGTTTTCTTATTGTTGTGTGTTTATTCTGTTATTGAGAGGAAAGAGCAGCTCATATTTACATATTGATCTAAATGTGGGCGGAGTCACGATGTTTGCTAACAGTTTATGGCTGCAAAGGTGTTTCAAATACCTTTCAAAGAATGAAGAAGAACTTCACAGTGAGAATATCTGAGCCTGTAAACTCAATATATATGGATTTTTATCCGGTCGTGTTTGAGTTTATAAGGTATATTTGGGATGAGATAAAATAAAGTAATTATTGTTTTTACCTGGTAACGCCTCCCAGAACCACAGCGCCCAGCACCAGTCCACTGCATCCCAGCAGCCAGCGGCCAATCACACGATCCGACGCCGCGTTGGGGATCGACGCGCTTCTGACTGACACACTCTCTGTGGTCACTGTGGTCTGTCTTCTCTTCAGCACCCATTGCCTCAAAGGGGTTCGCTATTGACAATAAACATAAATTTCAATGAATGACTGACATACAGATAGTGGTGCATAAGAGTATCCAAACGTCATGCTAAAGTAAAGTTAGACACCTTTAAAAGAGGACATTTTATGCCCTCTAACAGTGTTTTTGTGCTCTACTAGAACAGGTTTTCCTGCTTGAATGTTGATTATTTTCCTCATATTCTCCATTGTTGCGGCTCCTCTCTTCCCAGTCTCTCAGTAACGCTCTGTTTACTTCCTGTCTCTATGAAGCCCCTCCTTCTGAAAAGCACACTGTTCTCTGATTGGTCGGCTGGAGCAGTGTGTTGTGATTGGTCGAGCGCTTCGAGTGTGTTTGGGAAATGTCCCGCCCCTTACCCTAACCGCCAGTTTAACACACTACTAACTAACTCAACCAGGCCCCGCCCCTTTATTCTGCGTATTAATTATTATAATGAGGAATCTTGTGATGTGTTCGTTCCCGGAAGAAACAAGACTACAATGGAGGCGTTTCAGGGAGTTCAAAATAACTCCCACTGGAGGGACTTGGAAACTTTATGGTCTATTTTGATTTCATAGTGACTTTAATGACAGCGTGGTTTAAAGGCAGTAAGTGCAGTTTTGAGACGCTCCGCATCAGGGATTTTGACTGCACGTGAGAGAATGGTTTGAGTAAATATCCATATTCAAAAGGTTTTTTTTAAACAACATGATTTCATATATATATATATATATATATATATATATATATATAAACACAATTTATTAATATTATTCTATTTTGTATAATATTAGGATTTCGGGTCATTTTGTATACTTATTAATTTTCTGAATAATCGAGCATTGTGCGATATACTGAGGGACATTTCTAAAATGTGTTAAATTGAGCTTGAATCTCCACTCAGAACATCGAGGTCATCATGATGATATGTAATTCATACATGCACCGCTGCTGTCATAATAATGTCCATGTGTCTTACTTGTATCTGTTGCAAGTTCCTCCACGCAGTTTGACAGCGACACGACACGACAAGCCTGAGCACTGGGAGCACCATGATCTCGAGCTCCGCTAAACGCGTCTTCTTATGATTATTTATTATTACAAAACTAGTCACGTAACATATCGGTAACTCACTGCTCTCCCTCTTCTTCTTCTTCTTCTTCTTCAGGATTTGGTGGTAGCTTCCTCCTCAGAGGAGTTAGCGCCCCCTGCTGTACATGTGAGAGAATCACGTGATCTACACGCTTCTCCTCATAGGAAATAAAGGGCGAGTCCATGGTGTCAGTTCATGTTCAGCTCGTCTGTGTGTGTGTGTGTGTGTGTGTGTGTGTGTGTGTGTGTGTGTGTGTGTGTGTGTGTGTGTGTGTGTGTGTGTGTGTGTGTGTGTGTGTGTGTGTGTGTGTGTGTGTGTGTGTTAATCAGCTAGTATCCCCTTTGTTTTAACCAGCTCTGTTGTTGTTTTCTGTTCTCCTCTCAAACTTCTTTTTCTTCCTTGTATTTTCCCTACAAATAAAGTTCCTGTTTTGATAGTGTGTTTTATGGAGAAACATCCTCGATCATTCCACTGTAACTTCACACAAACACTATTGGAATAAAGGTTAAATGTGCTTATAAGGGTTCTTGACTCAATTTTAAAGAACCTTTTATGCCAAAAACATTCTATACATAAAAAAAATAAAATGCTTAATTCAAAACATTCATATATCATATCATAAAAATGAATTAAAACTAAATCCATAAAATGATCCCATGATGGGAACCCTTAAAAGGATTTATATACACAGCTCCTAATCTGATACATGCACTCTCTTTTTATTTGAAAATAGAGCAAAACTGACATGGGCTTTATATAAATACACAGGCGTACACAAAATGCAAATCTAATAAACTTTATTGCCACAACACAAACACATGTCAAACAACACATCAGCAAAAAAAACAACAGGATAACACACAAACAGTATATAAATCTTTAATATTTTCAGAGGTCTGGACCTCCTGGTCCTGGAAGAGAAATACAGACGTTGAACATCAGAACACGCTTGTTCAGATTCCAGCATCCTTCGCCATTGAATAGAAATGTCCCTGTTTGTGAAGCAAAGTACTGGGCGAATCAAACTCCACGATCTTCCCAGAATCCAGGACCATCACCCTAAAACACAGTCCAGAGGAGAGCTCAGATCACGGACAGCAGAAGAACATGCGGCTTTACCTTCGTTTTTACATGCGTTTGAGTTCATTTTAAAATATGCAGATATAATCCATTTATATCATATACAATGAAAACCAAAAATGATTCAGACACCAGATATTTTTTTACTAGTGTGTGCAGGACACTGTAGTTCATTTATGTAAGTGAGGAGAGCAAAATAAAGTAAACTGTAAGATATTATACAGAAAAAAATCTTCATGCAGTGACTACCAATAAAATTGATAAAAATGTGGGACCAAAACTTATTCAGACACTTTGAGCTGATCATGTTTTGCTGAAGTGTTTTTTCTCATATTATCAAATGAATCTGTGTTTTTGAACAAATCTCTTGAATGAATGATTCAATGACTCAATCTAAATAAAATGGACTTGGCTCACCGTGAACTGTCCAGAATGGTGTTGAGCCGGTGTGCGATGGTGAGCACAGTACAGTGGGAAAACTCCCTGCGGATGGTGCTCTGGATGAGATCGTCCGTCTCCAGATCCACGGCTGCTGTGGCTTCATCCAGGATGAGGATACGGGATTTCCTGAGCAAGGCTCGGGCTAAACACAGCAGCTGTCTCTGACCAAGACTAGTGGAAACACATAAACATGTCGAGATCAGAAACTTACACGTTTTCCTGCTTGAATGTTGATTATTTTCCTCATATTCTCCATTGTTGCGGCTCCTCTCTTCCCAGTCTGTCAGTAACGCTCTGTTTACTTCCTGTCTCTATGAAGCCCCTCCTTCTGAAAAGCACACTGTGCTCTGATTGGTCGGCTGGAGCAGTGTGCTGTGATTGGTCGAGTGCTTCGAGTGTGTTTGGGAAATGTCCCGCCCCTTACCATAACCGCCAGTTTAACACACTACTAACTAACTCAACCAGGCCCCGCCCCTTTATTCTGCGTATTAATTATTATAATGAGGAATTTGGTGATGTGTTCGTTCCCGGAAGAAACTCAAGACTACAATGGAGGCGTTTCAGGGAATTCAGAAACACACTCTATTATCAGAATCAGAATCAGAATCACTTTATTGCAAAGTAGTGCTTTCACACACAAGGAATGTGCTTCAGTAACAAGATGCTACCATGGCTGCTATAATCAGCGCCAATCTTGAGAAAAATACAGCATGACATGAGGAGAGGTGAGGAGAAAAAAAGGCGACCCCCAGACTATGCTCCTGTAAGGAGTACAGTCTGGGAACAGGAAAAAACACCTCAGCAACATTAGCACATAAACAGTACATTCTACAACATGAACAAGACATTACAACAGGTGTGGGGAGTGGGGGATGGAGTTAGTCCAGCCCAGGCAAGCAGCCATCCGGTCCTGCAAACATTATGGCGCTGGTCACAGACCCGCCTGTCAGACTGGGGGTATGAAGCGGCGAAGGCGTGGGATGGGGTGTGGGGCAGGTGCATATCTGTGTATATCTAAGTTCATGTGTGTGTAGGCCTGGAGAGAGTCGCTAAGCCAGCACCATAATCTAGATGCCTCAGTCCGCAGGATTGTCATAGCGATACACAGCAAGTTGCCATGGAGACAACCTTGATCAGGTCCAAACAAAGTCAACAATCACCAGGTGTCTGGGGAGTCGGGAAAGGAACGCAAGAGCGACTCACTGCAGTGCTCTTCCGGGAGAGTTATTGTTCCAACAGCGACCTTGGCCAAGGCCAGTGCTGGTTAAGGGGTGCCGAAACAGATAAGAATGGGATTGTTTAGTCTTCGGGCGAGTAGCCGCATGCAATTTACACAGGCTATTCTCCTGGTCCAATTTGGTCTCTGAAACGATCCATTTGCCTTTGCAACGCTGTGAGCTTCTTCATGATGTTATCCATATTGTGGTTCATAGACCCAGTCTGAGTGCTGACAGCTCTGCCCACCACTTCAATCATGACGGGCAGCCTTTTGGGGCTTTGAACAGCTGTCACCGTCTTCTTAATTCCTCGATAAACCAGGGCGATGCCTAATCCCAGAAGACCTGTTATCATGGTTCCGAGTAGTTAGATATCTTCAACGTCCTCCACAGAAAGAGCCGCCAGACACACGACCCGCCACTTCTCCCACGCATCCATCGTGTAGCCATCCGCGAAAGTCCCGGCAGGGCAGTCAGGTTCCCCCAAACCCAAGCTTCTCGTCGAGAAGATGGTGTCAATTGCGTTGAGAGACCAGTTCTAGAGAATTAGAACTGAACCAATTATAGAGAACAACTCCCTTTTTCATGTTCAAAAAGGATTATGGGAAATGTGGTTCCAGGATGAATGGAGACAGGAAGGAAGGGACATCTAGTGGACACCCAGTGGAAACACAACAGACACTGTGACATAACCCCCCCTCTACGGAGCGGCTACCAGACGCTCCATAACAAAAAAAAAAACTCGACAAAAGTCCAGGAGGGAGGCGGAACTGTGGGGAATCAGGGGGAGGGACGGAGGGCCAGGACCGTGGGAGGGAATGGACACAGGGGATGACAGTTCATCGGGCGGCCTGGGGGGAGACGACCCTTCAGGTGGCAAGGGTGGAGCAGGTAGTCCATCGGGCGGCCAGGGCAGAGACGTCCCCTTGAGCAACCACGGCGAAGACGACCCATCAGGCGGCCACGGCGGAGACGACCCTTCAGGTGGCCAGGGCAGAAACGACCCATCAGGCGGCCACGGCGGAGACAATCCTACAGGTGGCCAGTGTGGAAACCTCCCTTCAGGTGGCCATGGCGGAGACTTCCCCTCGGGCGGCCATGGCGGAGACGTCCCTTCGGGCAACCACGGAACAAGAGCAGACATCCACCCAGGAACAGACATCGGTTGCTCTGGAACAGACCCCGGCTTAGGACTAGGAACTGATACCTGCTCAGAAACAGAAACAGACACAGGAACAGCCACTGGCTCCGGCACAGGAACAGAAACTGGCTCCGGCACAGGAACAGACACCGAAGCAGACACCAGCTCAGGCACAGGAACAAACACCGGCTCAGGCACAGGAACAGACACCGGCTCAGGCACAGGAGCAGACACCAGCTCACGCACAGGAACAGACACCGGCTCAGGAACTGGAACAGTCTCTGGATCGACCAACGTGACGTGAACAGTTTCTGGATCGACAGACGTGACGTGAACAGTCTCTGGATCGAACTCATATATTTCCTCCATGCATATAGAACGACCAATGCATAAAAAAGGAAGACGGCCCTCCTGGCCGTGTCAGACGTGATGTGAATAGTCTCTGGATCGGCAGACATGATGTGAACAGTCTCTGGATCGGCAGACGTGACGTGAACAGTCTCTGGATCGGCAGACGTGACTTTAACTGTCTTCGAATCGGCAGACGTGACGTGAACAGTCTCTGGATCGGCAGACGTAGTGTGAACAGTCTCTGGATCGGCAGACGTAGTGTGAACAGTCTCTGGATCTGCAGACGTGACTCAAACCGTCTCAGAATCGGCAGACGTGACATGAACAGTCTCTGGGTCAACAGGCGTGACGTGAACAGTCTCCGAATCGGCAGACGTGACGAGAACAGTCTCAGGATCAGCAGAACTCATTTGCTTCTTCCATGCCTGCAGAACTGCCACCACATAAAAAAGGAACACGGCCCTTCTGGCCATGGCAGGACTGATGATGGGGAGTTCTGGGACAACCTCCGGGAAGACAGCTGGCTGTTCGGGAACGACCTCCGGAAAGACAGCGGGCTGTTCGGGGACGACCTCCAAGGAGACAGCGGCCTTTTCGGGGACGACCTGTGTTAGAACCAACGTTAGAGAGAAGGGAAGTCTTCCTCCTCCTCCGTCGTCCCTTCTGGCGAGGTGCAGGTTCAGGACGGGACAGGGCCACACGTTTCTGTGTTCTGGGCGGCGCATCACAGAAACGTGGTCGAAGGAGGACCGAAGTATAGACTGGGTCCGGGGCTCACATCTAGTACTTCCTCCTCTGCGAGCTCCACAGGTCCCCGAAAATCTGGCCTGACGCTCTCCTCTAAAAGACTCTCTGTCGTTGAACGAAAGATCTTTAGGAAACCTGAGCATTGTGGCCTCCTCCCTTTGACGGACCACAAACGCAAAAGCCTGCAAAATGTTCATGCTGCTGGATCCATTTGTAGACAGAGTCATTCTGTCACAATCGCTAGCGGATAAATGGGTGGATCCAAACGCAGCAACCTGGTAATCAGGGCAATCCAAATCATCGTCATCCATGCAAGAGTCAAAGTCCAAATAATCAGAATCGTAGTGATCCATGCCAGTGTCGAAAACTATTTAATCAGTCAGAGAACAAATAAAGAAAACAAGCAAGAACAAAAACGAGAACAGACTTGAAACCAGACCTTAGAGTAGACGAGTGACACACAATAATGACTCCATGACATGAACTAACACAGACAGGGTATTTATGCACAGACACTAACAACATAAATGGGAACAGCTTGGTGCAATCACAAGTGATGGGAACAAACAAGGATTATGGGAAATGTGGTTCCAGGATGAATGGAGACAGGAAGGAAGGGACATCTAGTGGACACCCAGTGGAAACACAACAGACACTGTGACTACTTCTAATTCAAATGGCCTGACCAAAGAAGATACACGATGAGAGGATTAGCTGTAGCTAACTCTCATTATTATTGTGCTACAATTCCTAAAATCTAAACAAACTGAAAAGTATCAGTATTACGATTAATTTAATCACTACAATTTTGAATTACCTCAAGATGCACTCATTTGAATTATGTACATTCAAAGCACATGTGTTTAATGCATATGAACATGTTCACGTTTATTCAGCTCACAAACCTTAAGTTCTCTCCCCCCTCCGAGACCTCGTGCTGAAGTCCTGTCGGCAAACCCTGCACATAATCTTTCAGATGAGCCAACTCCAGAACGTTCCATATTTCCTCATCACTAAACATCAGGAAAGGGTCCAGGTTCATCCGCAGAGTTCCGGAGAAGAGAACTGGGTCCTAGAATAAAGCGTTCGTTTATTAGCATTTCGGGACAATCTCAGATGTTGCTTTACAATTAATTTATTTGTTTATGATGCTTAGCATGTCTGTCACATATAAATGCGCACATCAATTCGATCGCTTTATTTAGAGTTCATGTCAACATTGCGTTTGGATTCACCAATCGGAATGTTTTAATTCCGATGGACACAAAAGGTGTGCATGTAAACATAGCTACAAGCAGAGATGGGCACCAATACATCAAAAAGTATTTAATTACAAATTACAAATACTTACTCATCAAATGTATTTAAATAAATTACAAAATACAGATTGATGTCCTTCTCTGTGGGCCTCGAGTGAGTTCACTAGTGTAACAGCGCAGCGCTTCTGTGTTGTACGTCACACGCATCACACACATGACCAGCGTCGGCCAATATTGAGCCTACGTGTGACGTAACACTACGCTATTACACTACGCTAACTGACTCGAGGCCCACAGAGAAGGAAATGAATAGCCTCACAACCGCGTATAAACTTCTGCTCGATAGTTGAGTCTGAAGTGTTAGCACACTCCCGACCACTTGATGGCAACAACCACTTTGCCGTACGGGAGCACAGTTGCTCTGCTCACGCTAGCCTTCTGAGAGACGGAGAACCGAGCGAAAAGACTACAACCAAATGTAAACAGCCCCTTTTCCGTTACCGGTAGCGCAGTAATATCAACGAGCAATGAGTCCTCCGACAGAAATCAATGCGATTTTACAAAATACCCAATAAAACACGACAGAAACTGTATTTCGCTACGCTACTTGTTTTGGAACATCAACGAACACCACTATTCAATCGATGAGTTGCACAGTTTTGAAAAGGAACGTTAAGGGTTGTTTTAAGGACATGTTTGTGCATGCCGGTAGACAGCCACTCTGAAGCGGTTAGAGGCGATTCTAAAAGAGTCAAAAATTCGAGACAGGACCCATCGTCAACATTTCTGTATCCACCACTCTAGTTCATCCAAAACAAACTAGAAAACAGACTCAAAGTGTTAAATACCGGAATTATCCTTTAACTGCGATCCGCGCATATCTGATAGTATATTTTACTAGATACTTTACCTTAAAGCAGTTTGAATGAGCACAAAAAACAGCTTCTTTATTCTAATCTTGATCGCACGATGGAATGGATCCAACAAGAACATGTCACGTGATTTACTTGCATCTTGCCCAAAAATTGTGAGGCTATTTGGTAGTCCTATTAAGCCTGGTGATTAAAGTTCCCTTTCAAGGGAACTCGAGCTGCGTTTGAGACGCGGTGGGAACGCTCTGCGTGATTACGTCGTGAAGCACGTGTAAAATCAGTCCAATGGAAGCCCGCTACGACATAGGTGACGTCATAGACCAGGAAACTATAAAGCAACCCTGAAATCAGACCGCGATAGCTTCTGCACCTTCAGCAAGTGCTCTCTGTATATCTGTCCTTGTCTATTTACTGTCAAGCCCAATATATCTATCATTATTATGGCGAGCAAGCAAGATTATAGACGGTGTGTTGTTCCCTGCCCTCGTTATATACGGGTGGGGACACACACATCAGCTTTGTGTTGCTTGTTTGGGAGTGGAGCATGCTCAGTCAGTCCTCGAGGGGGCTGATTGTGAGCATTGTATGAGTCTATCTATGAAGACGCTCTGCTCTCGCCGATCATTCTTTGAGGAGGACGGTAAGGTTTGCGCTCCCCGCGCGGGTCCCGCTGTTGCCTAGACACGGCGGCGACTCGCATTTTGGGGTTCAAAATCGGATCTGACAGCGTGGGTTGGGACGGGCCCCGCCCTATCTCAGCTTTCACCTGCAGATCCAGTGTGCTGCGATTTCCAGTTCTGAGGAATTGGTATCGTTAGTGTTTTGTTAAGAAAAAGTGAACAAAACAAATAAAAATATTAAGAAAAAGGCAGATGTTTGATTTTTCAATAAATAGGCAGCTCATAACTCTGTTGAATAAAGAGGAGCTTTTAAAAGGAGGCTTTTCTAATGCTGTTGCTAGTTAAATATTTACTGGACAGCTGAACATTATGAGAGTGAAAATAAAAAGAGTTTATTAGATGAAATATATCTAAAAAAACAGGAAAACTCTGTATCTCAGCCTCCTCTTCGGGGACTACTGGTTTTTCCCTATCTCCACACTGAGGTGTCGAGATCGTGGAATAAACCGGTTTCTATTTCATGTGTTTAATACCCAAACGTCTAACTAGAGTAATGTTATGGGTATTAAGTATCATGGTATGACAGTGCCTTGGATTATAGAGACGCTTGCGAGCTTTCTCTCTCCCGAGTCGGCGTCATCATTTTTAACCCCGACGTTACCCACCAGCCATCTTTAAAAATAAATAAATTTTATTAGGCAGTACTGGTGGGTAAAGTATTTAAGGACATAGATGAATGTGAGGATGTCAGCATTGACTCTATTCGAGAATATATATATATATATATATATATATATATATATATATATATATGTTTATATGTATACGTTTTTCTGATATAAAAATAAAGAAAAAGAAAGATTAAAATGTCTGTTCTTCTGGACGCTCCGCTTTCAAGAAAACAAAACCTTTCAGCGGCGCTCCAGAGGTTTCTTCCTCACCAATCTATGTTCCTGAAACTGGCATAGAGTACAAAGAAGAAGACCTGATGCCGAAGCTATCAGGCTTCTAAGGGTGGTCCCTCCGGGGTAGGGACGGTTTTGAGAAATCGTTTCTCCTCGGCGCCCTCTGGGGTGTGACTCTTTGAGGAGGGTCGCAGCGCTGCCAGTTCGGTTGTTCCCTGCCGGTTCGCCGTTCAGGGCACCGAGGTGTCAGCGTCCCCATACGATCCTCCGAGGAGGGTCGTAGAGCAGTCAGTTCGGTCTCCCTGCCGGTTCGCTGTTTCAGGGTGCCGAGGTGCCTGCTTTTTCCTAGGATCCTCCGAGGAGGGTCGTAGGAACTAAGCTAGTTAGAGGTAGGCAAGATCTGAGGACTGTCGTCATCTCTAATAAAGCTTAGACAAGAAGTCCTGTCGAATGAAAAAAAAACAAAAAAAGAGGGACGGTTTTGAGAAATCGTTTCTCCTAACGGCGCCCTCTGGGGTGCGACTCTCTGAGGAGGGTCGCAGCGCTGCCAGTTCGGTTGTTCCCTGCCGGTTCGCCGCTTCAGGGCGCCGAGGTGTCAGCGTCCCCGTGCAATCCTCTGAGGAGGGTTGTAGAATGGTCAATGCGGTTGTTCCCTGCCGGTTCGCCGCAGATGTTAGAGCAGATGGCAGTTCAGCATCGAGATGCTGTTCTGTCCCACATAAAGAGTTTGGGGTTGCGGCTAAACACCAAAAAGAGTGTGCTCCTCCCTGCTCAGAGGACCACTTTTCTAGGTGTAATTTGGGATTCGACCACAATGCAGGCACGCCTGTCTCCTGCTCGTATTTCTGCGATTCTCACAGCCGCAAAGAATGTGAAACTAGGCCAGTCACTCACTGTGAAACAGTTTCAGAGACTGTTGGGTCTCATGGCAGCTGCGTCCAACGTTATTACTTTTGGCCTTCTGTACATGAGACCCCTGCAGTGGTGGCTCAGGACCAAGGGGTTTCATCCGAGGGGAAATCCGTTCCGCAAGATCAAGGTCACGCGGCTATGCCTTCGTGCCTTGGCCTTGTGGAAGAAACCTTGGTTCCTCGCCCAGGGCCCAGTGTTGGGGGCTCCTTGTCGACGTTTCACGCTTTCGACGGATGCTTCCCTCACGGGATGGGGGGCGGTCATGAGTGGCCGCTCGGCGCAAGGTCTGTGGTAGGACCATCAATGTTCCTGGCACATAAATCGTTTAGAGTTGATGGCGGTATTTCTAGCACTCAAATATTTCCTGCCAGACCTGAGAGGCCATCACTTGTTGGTCCGCACAGACAACACTTCGGTGGTCTCCTATATCAACCATCAGGGGGGTCTGAGGTCACGTCACCTTTGCAAATTGGCCCATCAGATCCTCCTATGGGCCCAGGGGAAGTTACTGTCGCTCAAGGCGGTATATATTCCGGGGCGTCAGAATGTGGGAGCAGATATTCTGTCGAGACAGGGGCTGAGGCCCGGGGAGTGGAGACTTCACCCAAAAGTGGTGGAGTTCCTGTGGGAAAAGTTCGGTCGTGCTCAGGTAGACCTTTTTGCATCATCAGATTCAACCCATTGTCCCATGTGGTTCTCTCTAACGCACCCAGCTCCTCTCGGTCTGGATGCTATGGTGCAGGTGTGGCCGAGGCTGCACCTGTACGCCTTTCCCCCGATATCTTTGCTTCTGGGGGTTCTGGAGAGGGTTCGCCGAGAAGGGGCTCGTCTGCTTCTAGTAGCCCCTTATTGGCCGACCCGAGTTTGGTTCTCGGACTTGGTGTCTCTTCTGGACGGCTCCCCCTTGGAGATCCCAATCAGGGTGGACCTCCTGTCTCAGGCCGGGGGCACGATATTTCACCCTCGGCCGGAGTTGTGGAAACTGTGGGCCTGGCCTCTGAGGGGGCCAGGCTCAGGGAGACCGGTCTTTCGACCGATGTTGTAGAAACCATTCTTCAATCCAGAGCTCCTTCCACGAGAAGGCTGTATGCGCTAAAATGGAAACTTTTCACCACGTGGTGTGTTGAACGTCAGTTAGATCCTGTTAACTGCCCTGTTGGTTCAGTTCTTGATTTTCTGCAAGACCGTTTCTCGGCCAGGTTATCTCCTTCCACCCTAGAGGTTTACGTGGCGGCTATATCTGCCTACCACACCCCTCTGGGTGGTACTTCTATTGGGAGAAACCCTCTAATTACTCGCTTTCTCCGTGGTACATTGAGGTTGAGACCTGCACTGCACTCTAGAGCACCGGCTTGGGACTTGGCCATTGTACTCGAGGGTCTGGCTTTAGCTCCCTTCGAGCCCATCGAGGAGGTTTCTGAAAAGTTCCTCACTCTAAAGACTTTATTTCTCCTTGCTATCTCATCTATCAAGAGAATGGGTGATTTACATGCTTTGTCGGTTGCTCCTTCATGTCTGGAATTTGCAGCTGGTATGGTGAAGGCATTTTTTTTCCCCCTAGGCCGGGTTATATTCCTAAGGTCCCACTGAATGTTGGGGGCCCAATAGTGCTGCAGGCCTTTTATCCTCCACCCTTTAATACCCCTGACCAGGAACAGCTTAACCTGTTATGTCCAGTCCGGGCTTTAGATGCCTACGTTCACAGAGCTGCCCTGTGGCGTAAATCTGAGCAACTATTTGTTTGTTTTGGGTCACTCAAGAGAGGATGCCCTGCATCTAAGCAGGTTATGAGTAAATGGATAGTCGAGGCTATTTCATTGGCTTATGAAGCGGCCGGACAGCCTTCACCTATGGCTGTGCGGGCCCATTCTACTCGGAGTATGGCGGCCTCTATGGCCTTAATTTCGGGAGTTTCCCTTCTTGACGTGTGTAATGCGGCAGGATGGTCCTCTCCGCATACATTTGTCAGGTTTTATGACCTTGACCTCTCCACTCCTGGGGCGAGGTTGCTTGCTTCTTAGTGTGCGCAGGACCTCACACAGAACGGGCATTTGTCACTATGGCGTAGTGGGTATAGGGTTCCCACCGCGTCTCAAACGCAGCTCGAGTTCCCTTGAAAGGGAACGTCTCAGGTTACGTATGTAACCCTGGTTCCCTGATAGGGAACGAGACGCTGCGTTTGCCTGCCATACTTCCTGCATGCCCTTATCGACTTGCTTCAGGTTTTTCAGAAGCTATCGCGGTCTGATTTCAGGGTTGCTTTATAGTTTCCTGGTCTATGACGTCACCTATGTCGTAGCGGGCTTCCATTGGACTGATTTTACACGTGCTTCACGAAACGCAGCGTCTCAAACGCAACGTCTCGTTCCCTATCAGGGAACCAGGGTTACAAACGTAACCTGAGACGTTATTGTATATGAAAATAAAATGACATAGGCCTATTTAAATAAGTATTTAAGTATTTGAAATACAAAATACAGTCTCCCAAAGTATTTAAATACAAATTACATTTGATTGTTTTTGTTAGGGAAAATACAAATTACAAAATACTCAAAAGTAATTAAATACATATTTCAAATACATGTAATTAAAATACTGCCCATCTCTGGCTACAAGTGCTGTGAATCTTTGAGTAGACAGCAAATCGATACGATTCAACAACGATTTTGCAAATTTAAGCCAAGATAAGATTTATGAACAACAGCAATGATGATATTTTTGTAATGCTAATAAAGTACATTATGATAGATACTTTGTTACATCTCCCTTCAATATTTCAGCTGTAAATTAATTATAAATGTTAGCTAGATTGTTTACTACCAGTTTATGCTGAAATATAAAAATAACTAGGGGTAGGCCGTTATCGGCGTTAACGTGCTGTGTTAACGTGAGACTCTTATCGGGTGATAAAAAAAATATCGCCGTTAATCTATTCTCAAAGTTGGGTTTGGAGCTGGGTCTATACTACGCAAGCTATGATGACTTTCACTGCTTTCACCTTGATATTTTAGCGCGGATGTATACCTAGCCGAACCTGTGAGTGTGTGTGTGTGTATGCCTACTGTGAAATTACCACATCAAACGTGACGTACTAACATGGATGCAGCTATGAAGCCGCCGGGTTTGTAAAATGTATTTTTAATAAGCTTCCCAATGGAAACCTCGACAAGACTAAGGTTGTTTGCACCTTGTGGAATGCAGAATTAGTTTACTGTAGTAGTTCTACTCATTACTAAGCTAATTACTCTTAGCATTTTTGGGAGGAGTTAAATTCACATATGTGGTTTCAACAACCAGATGCATTGTCCATTTTTTCTTGTCCAGTTTCGTCTGGAATGCGGCCCTCCTGAAATTGGTTTGAGCGATCGGATTCAAATCCGTCTCGAATGCGTTTCGGAGGAGATTTACACCTGGTCTTTTCACGATCGGATAGCTATCCCATCACAGAAAACGCATGAAGTGGTCAGGTGTAAACAGCCATTGACTGAAATTTGGTGAGATAATGTAATAGTATTGGATGTCCGTTATGGCACGTTCATTTGTGGATGCAGTGAACATAGCCATAGTTACCGCACAGTAACGTTAACTACCCGCAAATTAAAACCTGCAAACGTTAGCCCAGTGCATAACAACAATCTTGATTGCTGACCAGAAATCGTGTCAGATGGAGTGTCAGTAGCCTGTAAGGTTGAGGATGGCCTTATGCATTACACTGCACAGTAAATTCAGTGTCAGTGTTAGAGTCTTCTGGGTTAAAATTGAATTACAGGTTGTTGTTGCACTATCTCATATTTTGTTCAAACCTTGTCTATATCAAGAATGTGTCCCAAAACCAACGCCTGTAAAATATTTCTGTTCAAATCCTATTTCTTCATATTTTAAGCCCTTGAAATTTCTTCAGTTTTACAGCCTGAAAATAATATTATCTGGGAAGCAATATTTGGACATTAATATAATGAAAAGTATTATTCATAGGCATTATCTACTTAGACAGTGATACATTTTGAAAAAGTAAAACTTGTGATTTGCTTAAATATCTGATCCTTCTGCTATTACGAAACACAATTTTGCCTGTTTATAGCATTATCTTTTTTAATGTGATAAAAAAAAACACTAAATAATGAGTTTGACTATGTTTTGGTATGTAATTTACAATGGTGTAAGGTGCTGGAAGGGGCTTTAAAATGGACCTTGAAAGTGCTTGAAAAGTGCTTGAATTTGACCTTGGAAAAGGTGTACGAACCCTGCCCCATCTTACAAACTACCTGCGAGGCGAACTATCACGAGGAGAATACATTACCCGTTCTCAAAGACTTACTTTTAGTCATTATTTGGGTAGCACACATATTCTGAATGCCTTCGGCAGAATTCAAATGAGCCATTTTAATCTAGATTAAACGAGTTCATTTGTTTTAACTCGACACCGTGCCTCATTCACAAACATGTTGTGTACTCAACGCACCTGTGGAATGATGGTAAGTCTACTCCTGAGGTCATGAAGCCCCAGGGTGGAGATGTCAATACCGTCGATGATGATTCGACCTTCACTAGCTTCAGTAATGCGAAACAAACAGTTCGTCAGACTAGATTTGCCCGCACCAGTTCGACCAACAATCCCAATCTGGGAAGGTAGGGAAACAGGAAAAAAATACTATGGTTATCTTCTTTTCTGTTTAACAGAAGAAATAATATCATACAGGTTTGGAACAACTTGAGGGTGAGTAAATTATGAGAGAAACATCTTTGCTTTTTTCATAAAGCATTATTTTGCTTCACTTCAGCTACGATAACGATACCCTTTGGGTCTGGAGCAATGAAGGGAGGGGCGTGTTTGTTTGGTTGATTTCAAAAATCAACAGTGTTTCTCAGAACTTTCCATTTGAGTCATCGCTTCTTCCAAAAACCCAACTGTGTCAAACACAACCAAGGTAGATACAGAACTAGAGCCCTTTAAGTCTTGTATAATAATGATCAGTGTATAATACCATTAATCACTTCACAATGGCATTTTTAATATAAAAGATATTAAGAATCTGATGTGTCTAACCTTCTCTGTGGTTTCAATGTCACATGTGATTCCATGGAGAATGAGCTCCAATTCAGGCCGATATCGAACTTTGTAGTTTTCAAAGCGAATATTCCCGGCGGAGGGCCAGTCGTCAGGAGGACGATTACTGGTAATCCACGGAGCCTGGAGACACAAATATTGTAGTTGTATGTAGTTTTTGGCTCGTTTATAGTTCATAATGTTTGGGAGATTAAATTATTAGGACATTAATCCAGAAACTGACACATGAAAATGATTTAATTCTCTACCTCGTTTTTGATCTCTGTGTATTCGCTCACTCTTTCCACAGCGACGATGTTGGTCTCCAATTCTGATGTCATTCTCACAAGCCAGTTCAAAGTTTGCGTCACCTAATAAGAAGCAGTGTTACTTAATGGCAATGTTGTTTGACTCACAAGCACCTCAAAATCAAAAACAAAATTACATTTAAGGCGTATGAGATGGACAGTCCAACCAATCCACTATTCAAAGAGTCTCGAGAGATTACAGCAAACAACGCTGAGAAAAACACCACCAGATTCCCCAGAGACTCCAACCGCATGGCCAACCACCTGAAATCCAACAAGCAACATTAGATGCTTAAGGAGCAAACACAGATAAATCTCTTGACGAAAAGCTCAGTATATACTACCAATTCTGACCTATTAGAAACAATCCAAGGATAGACGCTTTTGAGATTCTGATCAATGGTGTCCTCATTTTGCTTTAGGAAACGCTGCTGATGCCCATACGCCCTTATCACAGAGAGGCCTGATACCGTTTCTCCAAAGTGAGAGTAAATGGGAGATCGAGACACAGAATCCAGTCGTCTGAGTTGCCTGGATGTAGCAACATAGAACCTCTGAAATACAGGAAGCGGGTTTAGACAATTTTTTTATTATTTTACTTACTATATGTGCGAAAAACATGTTGTCAAGTTTTTAAAAACCCAGTTTCCAAAGAATACAGTTTATTTGTTTTAGCATTACTGTTAGCTGTCTTACCTGCAAAAAGTAGTAGATAACAGCCATTGGTACAACAACTGCAGTGAATATTGGAGTAGCCAGACAGATGACAAACAAGGTCCCTAGAACTCCGAGAAGACAGAGAATCCAGGATGTGAAGGACATCGGGATCAACTCATCCACAGTAAAGATATCCTAAATATAAGCCAAATTGAAAAAACAATATTTCAGTTTAAGAACAGGCAAAGAACAGCAATCATAGGGGGAAAAAAGTCTATTTTATATATATTTGGGTTTTTTATTAGATTTCGTAATTTTCATAGTCTTGGGATGCGTTTACATTCCAAATACATTGCTATATTTATATGAATCTGTAAAATACTTTTTGATCATAGAAAATGAAATTTTCAATTTAAACTGTCCTAAATCTTGAATGCTTTGGAACACAGTTTGGTCTCTTTTTAAAGATGACACTTGTCAGATTATTGCTGAAGTAAAGTAAGTATATTGTTATGAAAAATGCACAAAAATACTTTTTTAAATATTATAGGTAATAAATATTTTCCAAAACATGTTTAACTCTAAAACTGTGAGAACATCTAAATAAGCCGTGTTCCAAATTTGAGGTTGATACAATATCTATAAAAAAAAATCAGTAATATTTGGTTTGAGCGCAGAATGTTTCCATTAGAATAGTTTGATTTTTAATGTGCTCATTTTTTACCACGAGGAGCAGAAGTGTGACTACTTTTCAGGACCATTTAAACTTTTTGAATCATGTCCATGATTTTTTTTTGTGTGTGTGTGTGTGTGTGTGTGTGTGTGTGTGTGTGTGTGTGTGTGTGTGTGTGTGTGTGTGTGTGTGTGTGTGTGTGTGTGTGTGTGTGTGTGTGTGTGTGTGTGTGTCAAAACATTTACCTAATTTCGTACCATTCTGAAAAAAATTCTAAAAAAACAAAATATTACATTTTTCAATCAAAAATGATTTTTTTACTGTCATTGATGGTTCCATGAAGAACATTTAACATCCACACAATCCATTGTACAAAATAATTAAATTGTACAAAAGGTTCTTTCAATTATTCATGTTCTTCGCAATAAGAAATAATGGTTCTTTCAAAGGGGTCATGAACTGAGAATTAAAATTTTCCATGATCTTTTGATAGTTGAGGTTTCTTTATTCTATAAAAAATACAAAGAAATGCCATGGGTCTGCGGAATTTGCATGGCGTAACTCCGCCCCACCTCGTGGGTATAAAAGGAGGAAGCCGGCAGCAAGCAGATATGTTTCTTCGCTGAGGAGCCAAGACTGAGCTCAGGCGATCCCCGCGGTACAGCGGAAAGTGGCAGGCAGACGTAACGTCTCCGTTCCCTACTCAGGGAACGAGGGTTACATACGTAACCGTAGACGTTCCCTTTCGTTGTCACTCCGAGTTACGTCGGATGACGACGAATGGGGTTACCAGTCTAATCACGCCACCTTCTCAGCTGTCTACCAGTGCCCTGCGTAAATCGAGATCCCTGTCAGCCTGGACAAAGGACTCCATCTATCACAGGAATACCAAGGTACACTGGGAAGCATATCCCAAGCTTAGGGGACGTATGCAATTAATGCCAGCCCGGAGGGGGGGGGGGGGGGGACTTAGAGAATACACATATGACCCGAAGGAAGCATATGGAAAACACTGGGGTGTCCAGCCGCAGGTGGAATATTTCAACCCCAGGGGTGGCAAGGTGAAAGACACATGCTCAGAGAGGCTTACAGTGGAAATACACATGTGGGGGTCGCTCAGAGGAGGGACCGTGCACACGGGAGGCACCTAGCCGACGCACAGGCAATAGACACTGGCGCCGACGTCAGGAGTGCTGGAGGAGCTCAGGGCTTTCGGGAAAGCTCACCTGAGGAAAATATCGCACGTATCCAGTCCGTGGAGTGGAATGGCGAGCAAGCGAAGACACCTGAGCGGGTCCGGTACTAGCTGGTTGAAGCGAGTACACGAGAGGACACAGGCTCCACTCGGAGATTATAGAATCTGGCGAATGTGTTAGGTGTCGCCCAGCCTGCAGCTCTGCAGATGTCTGTTAGCGAGGCGCCATGCGCTAGAGCCCAAGAGGACGCCACACTCCGGGTGGAGTGGGCAGTCACAGCAAGGGGGCACGGTCGACCTTGCTGCTGGTATGCCAAAGCAATGGTGTCCACTATCCAGTGAGACAACCTTTGCTTGGAGAGAGCCTTTCCCTTCAGCTTCCCACCATAACAGACAAAGAGCTGGTCTGAGGTCCTGAAACACTGCGTTCTGTCTACATAGGCGCGGAGAGCGCGTACTGGACAGAGCAGTGCCAAGGCTGGGTCTGCCTCCTCCGAGAGCAGCGCTTGCAGGTTCACCACCTGGTCCCGAAAGGGAGTGGTAGGAACCTTGGGCACGTATCCAGGCCGGGGTCTCAGGATCACGTGAGAGGAAGCCGGCCCAAATTCCAGGCACGCTTCGTCAACGGAGAATGCGTGGAGGTCCCCAACCCTCTTGATGGAGGCCAGTGCAACCAGGAGCGCTGTCTTCATAGACAGGAACTTAAGCTCGACTGATTGCAGGGGCTCAAAGGGAGCACTCTTCAGGGCAGTTAGAACCACTGAGAGGTCCCAAGAGGGAACTAGAGGAGGGCGAGGCGGATTTAGTCTCCTCGCTCCTCTCAGGAACCTGATGACCAGGTCGTGCTTCCCCACCGACTTACCTTCGATGAGGTCATGATGTGCGGCAATGGCGGCAACATAGACCTTCAGGGTGGAGGGAGACAGCCTTCGCTCCAACCCCTGTTGAAGGAAGGAAAGCACAACGCTGATCGAGCATCTCCGGGGGTCTTCTCGGTGAGAAGAGCACCAGTTGACGAAGAGGTTCCACTTCAACGCATAGACGTGTCTCGTGGACGACACTCTAGCGGAAGTGATGGTAGCCACCACCGCTGGTGGTAGGGTACTCAAACCTGCCTCGTCCCATCCAGGAGCCACACGTGGAGGCTCCAAAGATCGGGACGAGGGTGCCATAGGGTGCCCCGTCCCTGAGAAAGAAGGTTCTTCCTCAGAGGGATCGGCCAGGGAGGTGCTGTCGCGAGGAGTACTAGTTCGGGGAACCAGGTCCGGTTGGGCCAGTAAGGGGCAACCAGAATGACCTGCTCCTCGTCCTCCCTGACCTTGCGCAAAGTGTGCGCAAGAAGGCTCACTGGGCGAAACGCATACTTGCGGCCCTGCGGCCAGCTGTGCGCCAGAGCATCCGTGCCGAGTGTGCCCTCGGTCAGGGAATAAAACTGGGCGCAATGGGTCGAGTCGTGAGAGGCAAACAGATCTATCTGCGCGTCCCCGAACTGGTCCCAAATCAGCTGAACCGACTGGGGATGGAGTCGCTATTCTCCAGGGAGTGGCCGAAGCCGTGAGAGCTCGTCGGCTGCACAGTTCAGCGCTCCGGGAATGAAGATAGCTCGAAGCGACCTCAGATGCTTCTGACTCCATAGGAGGAGGTGGCGAGCGAGTTGTGACATACGGCGGGAGCGTAGACCACCTTGATGGTTGATGTACGCTACAGTGGCGGTATTGTCTGAACGGACTGGTACGTGTTGACCCCTGAGCAACGCCCGGAAGCGGTGCAGGGCAAGGCGTACTGCCAACAACTCGAGCAATTGACATGCCACAGCCGCTGGAGTCCTGTCCAGGAGCCCGCAGCAGCATGTCCATTGCACATGGCGCCCCAGCCCGTGGTGGAGGCATCTGTTGAGACAACAACATGCCGGGAAGCTCGTGCCAGGGGGACACCCGCCCTGAGAACACTGAGGTTCGCCCACGGGGTGAAGAACTGACGGCAGGTCGGAGTAACTGGTACTCGGAGCGTGCCGTGTTGCCATGCCCACCTCGGGACTCGGTCGCGAAGCCAAAGCTGAAGTGGTCTCATATGAAGCAATCCGAGCGGCGTGACCGCGGCTGCAGATGCCATATGCCCCAGGAGCCTCTGAAAGAGTTTCAGTGGAACCGCACTCTTGCCCTCGAATTGTCTTAGGGAAGTCAGCAGTGACTGCGCGCGCTCGCTCGTAAGCTGCGCGGAAATGGCGACCGAGTCGATGTCCATACCGAGAAAAGAGATCCTCTGCACGGGGCAAAGTTTGCTCTTCTCCCAGTTGACCCGAAGGCCCAGACGAGCTAGGTGCCGAAGCACTAGGTCCCTGTGTTCGCAAACCTGATCTCGAGAGTGAGCTAGGATCAGCCAGTCGTCGATATAACTCAGGATGCGAACCCCTTGTTCTTGAAGGGGAACAAGGGCTGCCTCGACGACCTTCGTGAAGATGTGAGGAGACAGGGCTAGCGCGAAAGGGAGAACCGCGTACTGGTATGCCTGCCCCTCGAAAGCAAACCGGAGGAACGGTCTGTGTCGAGGAAGAATGGAGACATGAGAGTAGGCGTCCTTCAGGTCGATCGCTGCAAACCAATCCTGGGGCCGTATGCATTCGAAAACGCGTTTGGCGGTGAGCATCTTGAACGGCATCCTGTGAAGGGAGCGGTTCAGCACGCGCAAGTCCAGGATTGGCCGTAACCCACCGGTTTTCTTGGGGACAATGAAGTAGGGGCTGTAGAAGCCGGACCTCATCTCGGCTGGAGGGACAGTCTCGATTGCACCCTTCGCCAGCAGGGTGGCAATCTCTGCTCTCATGATAGGGGCATTGCCACCGACCAACGTGGAGCGGACTCCCCTGAAGCGGGGAGGAGACCGTGCGAACTGAATCGCATAGCCGAGCCTGACGGTACGCGCGATCCAGTGGGACAGACGGGGAAGCTCTAGCCAGGCTCCCAGGAACTGAACCAGCGGGATCATGCGAGCCACAGGCGCCCCCCCGGAGGGGCAGCGAAGCGGAGTAACTGGCCCAGATGTGGACGGCATAGCGGCCCGGAGTGGGGGCACAGTTAGCAACCGCGCCCTGGCAGAGGGGGCCAGGGGAGGACCAGGCTGGTCGTCCCGCGGGGGCCTGCTCTGCCAGGGGTCTGGCGACAGAGGGGGACAGGGGCGAAGCGGTCCGTGGACGGCACGCCGTGTCAACCGCCTCTGGGACAGAGTGGGGCGAGGAGAGCACGGCTTGTGGGCGGCGCTCTGTGTCGCCCGAGAACTCTGTGAGCTCAGGAAAGAGGGGATTGTTTCTGTCTTTAACCACATTAGGGTGCTGCCCACCCGTGGGTGAGCAGCGGGGAGTGGAGAACAAAAGATTCTCCCCCGGCCCTCCACCGGGGGAAGGAGTGGTCCTGCTACCACCTCCTGAGAAACAACCATCATCCCTGAGCAGCCCGTCTCAGGAGCGCCGCTTGGCCCGGCGTTTAGCGGGGGGCGGGGCAGGAGAGGGCTGTGGCGCCTTCTTACGGCCTCCTCCGCGACCGGCCCTGGGTGGAGGCTGCTGCGTGGTCCGGGCGGGAGGGGCGGGAGCCGCAGGAGGGCGCCCTCGGCGGGAAACAGGTCGAGGCGTCTGCCCGGCCTGCAAGGTGGAGGCAGCAGCGGGCCGGGGGGGCAGAATGTGTCTGATGGCCTCGGTCTGTTTCTGGGCAGTTGAAAACTGTTGGGCAAAGTCTTCAACTGCACCGCCGAAGAGGCCGGCCTGGGACAAGGGGGCGTTAAGCAGACGGGTCCGCTCGGCGTCCCGCATGTCAGCCAGGTTCAGCCACAGATGTCGCTCCTGGACCACAGCTGTGGACATCACCAAACCCAGGGAGTGCGCGGTAAACTTCGTCGCCCGGAGAGCAAGGTCGGTCGCGGCGCGCAGCTCATCAAAGAGCCCTGGGTTTGTCCTACCCTCGTGCATGTCTCTGAGCATCTGGGCCTGGTAGACCTGCAGAGTGGCCAAAGCATGCAGTGAAGCAGCCGCCTGTCCCGCCGCTCTGTAAGACTTCGCCACCAGGGTCAACGAAAATCTACAGGCTTTGGATGGGTGCTTATGCTCGCCCCGAGAAGAAGCACTCTGAGGACATAGTTGCATGGCAACAGAGCGTTCAACCGGGGGAAGCCCAGTGTACCCACGGGCAGCTGCCTCATCGAGGGGAGGAAAGGCGGATGAGACCAGCGAGCGGTCCCGAGAAGACAGGGGGGTCTTCCAGGACTTCGAGATCTCATCATGCACATCCGGGAAGAAAGGTATTGGGGTTTGCCGAGGACGAGGGTCGGCGGCCTTACCCAAAAACCAATCGTCCAGCCGCGAGCGCTCAAGACAGGGTGGAGGCCTCCACTCAAGTCCGATGCTCGCGGCTGCCCGGGAAAGCATGGCCGTCATCTCCGGATCAGACTTGAGCACAGCCATATGCACACCGGAAGGTGGCAGCTGTGACGAGCCCTCACTTCCAGAAGAGTCAAACCCGCCTAGTGATGCTGCAACAGACATGGCATCTTCCTCTGTAGCTTCAACTGAAACACGCGGGCCACCAGAGGGTAGACCCGCGGGAATCAGCAGTTCACTAGAAGAGGGGGGCTGGGGTCGCGGACACATAGTCGGCGCCTTGTTCCAGACCGTAACCCTCAGGTCACCCTGGCCACCAGCCGCAGGACGGGGGGTGGATGAGGGGACTCTCACTCTTACGAGTTCACTGAGTCTCGACCGTAATGACGCGATGGTCATGTTCCCACAGAGAGAACATGAGTCATCCACGAGCGCTGCTCTAGCATGATCAATGCCCAAACATACTATGCAACGCTCGTGCCCATCAGAGTCCGATACCAATCTGCCACAACCAGAAGTACACGGGCGAGACATCTTTAAAAAGACGTGCCACGTGTAAGCTCTTTTAGTGAGAGAAAACTCAAGTGTTGAAGCACCCGGGGAGAAACGCACCGACTGGCAGACCACTGCAACAGATCAGCAGGAGGCACGCTCTCGCCGTAGATCGCCGTCACACCAACACTCGAGGTACTCGTTTGTAAAGCTGACAATTCAGAGATGGCTTGTGGAGAGAAGAATACACTTGGCTCCGAAGCGAAAACATATCTGCTTGCAGCCGGCTTCCTCCTTTTATACACACGAGGTGGGGCGGAGTTACGCCATGCAAATTCCGCAGACCCATGGCATTTCTTTGCCATTGGCTCGTTTTGTAATACTCGAAGTTGATAGGCTTTCTAAGCGAAACCCCATTCGTCGTCATCCGACGTAACTCGGAGTGACAACGAAAGGGAACGACAGGATCTCAAAAGTGGAGATTTGTGACGTCACAGGGCAGTGAAAGACCGCCTTCACAGATGAATATCAACGCCTACGTCTACATCACCTCGTCTTTGGCCCCGCCCACTGGAGCGTTAGTGAAGAGTGACATGAGAACGAGAAAAGATCGACACAGGATCAATACCATTACCTTCCAAACTATCCTAATGCTAGGATAGTGGCATTAGACATCATGCTTTGCAAACACACTTTTACAATATGCATCTGCCAGCAACACCACAAACATGTAAGTAATCGTGTTTATTCTAATGCCTGATCTGTAATCAGTGATTTCTGACAGTTCAGACAGATTATCTTTCAAAATCGTTCAATACCGTTTATGCATTAGTAAATCAAGCCAGTGACTAAACGATCAACTTCACATTGTTTCTCTTAGTAGGATAAAAATAATCTTATTTGAACTGTGATTAAATTATATACAGAAAGCAATCAAAGAACGCTTCCTTTACAATCACCCAAGCTGTCAATCACACAGTTTATCTGGACACTTGCCAAAACTCATTATGAAATCAATGACGCTGTTACAGTGCACAACGAAGCTCTTAATGTATTTACATCTCTTCATTCACGCGATCAATAGATTGTCTGTCATCTGCTCAATGCTCATCACTGCTGCCTTTCATGTGATGGGAACAGATCTAAATATTTGTGTAATACTTTTCACGAATCGTTAATCTCGATAGCTGTAAAAGTAAAAATTTAGTAAAAGATTTCGAGAGAGTTCCACTTGTAATACTAGCTATTTCATTCAAAGCTGTCAGCCAATCACAGCAGTGGGCGTTTACACTGAAGTCTCACAGCCAATCACAGCAGTGGACGTTTACACTGAAGTCCCACAGCCAATCATAGCAGTGTGCGTTTACACTGAAGTCTCACAGCCAATCACAGCAGTGGGTGTTTACACTGAAGTCTCACAGCCAATCACAGCAGTGGACGTTTACACTGAAGTCTCAGAGCCAATCACAGCAGTGGGCGCTTACACTGAAGTCTCACAGCCAATTACAGCAGTGGACTGTAGCAATGTTCAGGGAAGAAGGACGCGGGACCGGCGAACATTTAAACATACTTTATTTAAAATAAAATAAACAAACTAAAATACCGCCAGCAGCCCCTCGCGGACGACTGCTGGCTTACCCAAAATAAACATAACGGCCAGCAGCCCCTGGCGGACGACTGCTGGCTAAAATAAAACACAAATACAAAAACCAAAACTCAACTAAAATACAGGCCTGTTCCACTCTCGATCATCAATGTCGTCGCTCCTCCTTTATGCTTCCGCTCCTCCGTGAGAGATGCGAGACCGGTGTGCTCACAGGTGTTGCTCATTATCAATCGCAACACCGGCCTCGCGCCGTTCTCTCACGTCCCTCGGCCGACCTGTTCGCCACATACCCCCATCGCCCCTCACAGGCCGGGGGGTACCCACGAGCCTGTGCCCACTCCCCCCCCCGGCGGCGGCGATCCCTGGGGGGTATGGACCGACAAGCCGAGGGAAACGGAGATGGAAGCATGAGGAGCGACAGATCGAGAGAGGGGAGAGAGAAAAAAAAAAAGAAAAATTGGTCCGGTTCCCACAACGCGCTGCCATCTGGTCCCCCACCAGCTGTGCGATCTCCTCCGCGGTGCCTGGCGGTGACGCTGGGTAGCCCTCGGTGGACGGCTCGATGCTCCTCCGCCGCCCGGTGGATGGCGACGGCTCCTCGGGTGCCTTGGGCAGACAGTGGGAGTCCCCCGCTCCCTGCTCCTCCCCTTTTCCTGGTGGACGGCAGCAGGCTCCGGGCCACAGCGAGCGGCGGCGACTCCTCATCTCCCTCCCGGACGGCAGCCGCCCCTCCAACTCCCAGGCGGCCGGCAGCGAGCTCGACCGTCCCACCGGCAACTCACTCCAGCGCACCGCCTCGAGCGTCCATGGCCGCGAGTCCCCCGCTCCCTGCTCCTCCCCTCGTTCGGTGGATGGCATCAGGCTCCGGCCCACGGCGAGTGGCGGCGACTCGCGCACCATGCTCGATGGCACCGCGGATTCCCCACAGCGGCGAGGACTCTCTGACAGCGCGTTCCTCCCTCTTCCCGGGTTTCGGCACCAGTGTAGCAATGTTCAGAGAAGAAGGAGGCGGGAACCGGCGAACATTTAAACATTATTTATTTAAAATAAAATAAACAAACTACATTTACATTTAGCTGACGCTTTTATCCAAAGCGACTTACAATTGCTATATATTTCAGAGGTCGCACGCCTCTGGAGCAATTAGGGGTTAAGTGTCTTGCTCAGGGACACATTGGTGTCTCACAGTGGATTCGAACCCGGGTCTCTCACACCAAAGGCATGTGTCTTATCCACTGCGCCATCACCACCCTAAAATACCCCAAAATAAACATAACGGCCAGCAGCCCCTCGCGGACGACTGCTGGCTAAAATAAAACACAAATACAAAAACAAAAACTCAAATAAAATACAGGCCTGTTCCTCTCTCGATCATCAACGTCGTCGCTCCTCCTTTATGCTTCCGCTCCTCCGTGAGAGATGCGAGACCGGTGTGCTCACAGGTGTTGCTCATTATCAATCGCACCACCGGCCTCGCGCCGTTCTCTCACGTCCCTCGGCCGTCCTGTTCGCCACATGGACGTTTACACTGAAGTCTCAGAGCCAATCACAGCAGTGGGCGTTTACACTGAAGTCTCAGAGCCAATCACAGCAGTAGGGGTTTACACTGAAGTCTCACAGCCAATCAAAGCAGTGGACGTTTACACTGAAGTCTCAGAGCCAATCACAGCAGTAGGGGTTTACACTGAAGTATCTCAGCCAATTACAGCAGTGGGTGTTTACACTGAAGTCTCACAGCCAATCACAGCAGTGGACGTTTACACTGAAGTCTCAGAGCCAATCACAGCAGTGGGCGTTTACACTGAAGTCTCAAAGCTAATCACAGCAGTGGGCGTTTACACTGAAGTCTCACAGCTAGGGGTGTCACGATTCTCCAAATCCTCGATTCGATTAAATTTTCGATTCTAAGGTCACGGTTCGATTCGATTCTCGATTATTACATTTACTTTTTTTAAAGCCGAAACCGGCCCATCAGGATGCTTCATGAGGCACACACACAAGGTCTCTCGCTCTCTCCCTCTCTGCCGTGCGCGCGCTATACGGTTTGGAGCACAGTTTTTTCTGTCTCGCCTGCGCGCTCATGCTCTAGATTCCGGGAGATTTTAACTAATTTGCGGGCATCAGGGAGCCGCTATCAATATACAGGAGACTCCCGGAACTTCCGAGAGACTTGGGATGTCTGCAAACTGTGGCTTTTTTGAAGCGCAAACGTTGTCAACATAACTCACTGGAAATCCAAAAAACGTCCACACCTGCGACTTCAATGAAAGAGGAGGGGGTTCAAGTTCTGTCGACGGGTCTCCTGCATCTGCAGTTGCCATGCTATCTTTTTGAGAGGCTGTAGGTAAGTTAGAGGAGGTTGACCATAGACTCGCAGCACTTCAACACGCATGTTTTTTTCCTCTTGGCACGCCGAACGGACGTGACATGTGGGCGTGGCAGCATCAACGATTGCATTTTTTTATTCGAAGTTCGAGATTGTGAATTAATTTCGATCAATGATCGTGACACCCTTACTCACAGCCAATCACAGCAGTGGGTGTTTACACTGAAGTCTCACAGCCAATCACAGCAGTGGGCGTTTAAACTGAAGTCTCACAGCCAATCATAGCAGTGGGTGTTTACACTAAAGTCTCACAGCCAATCACAGCAGCAAGTCTCACACAGACAAGCCCCTTCAAACAGAGCATTCAAATCAGAGGCTAAAATCAGGCTTGGAAAAATGCCTTTTATTTTTAAATTATGACCATTTCTTCATTTTCTTCATTTTCACTTCACTTCTTCATTTTTTATGTAAAAAACATACTAACATTATAAGGCGCTCCAGGAAACATGATAAAATAATCCAGTTCATGACCCCTTTAAGAACTAATCCCTGAAAGGTTCTTTGTGGAACCAAAAATACTTCTTCTTTGGGATCACTGTTTAAACACCCTTTTAGAACCCTTATTTTGTATAGAATGTTAATGAGCATGTCTCTGGCCTTCATACACACCCAATAATTATAAAACTCAATGCAATTTGTAGATCTTTGTTTTGGCTTTATACCAAATATCAACAAAATTGTGTTCAGTGTTAAAAGTGGGCCTGTATATACCTTAGCAAAACGATTGACTACTCGTCCTGAAGGTGTGGTATCAAAGAACACCATGGGTACTTTCAGAATATTAGACAGCAGATTTGTGTGTAGAGTCCTAGAGGCACAAATGCATCCATCAACTAGGAGTATAGTGCCTAAAAACACCAGAAATCCTGGCAGAGAAAAACATAACGTCATAAAGTCATAAAGGATCATTCATGTACTTCTTCCACCGTTTTTTTCTCTGGGAAACAAAATACTTCAACTCTACATGTCATTACTTGGAGCTAAAACTATCCAAATTTCACAAGACCTATTTTCATACATCAGATCCCTCTCTATGGTCTAAACTGAGAATAGCTTTGATGATGATGCCAATATGTCTTGCCTTCACTTATCATGTTCTACACCATGGCTATGACCCACAATTTTATTATTAATCCAGTTATTGTTTGGCACTCTAGCGATTAATAAACATGCGTTTATTAACAGAATAATGCGTTTTGCGGAAGAACATTGTAGCTGGAGCTACTTCTCTCTGTTTATGTCTATGACGAGTCACGCAGGCTCTGGGCGACACTGCAGCGGTGCTATATAATTTATATATTCATTATATAAATTAAGTACATTTTTTTTACTTAATACCCATAGCGACCCATAGAGTCGCTGTTAAAACAAAAACGGGATTCCTGCCTGGCGTCCCTTTAAAGCAGCAGTCCGTAAATTTTAGTGTTCAATTGTGAGTACTTGTATTTAACGTTACTGTCGTAAATTTCTTTTGCCAAGTGTGTCAGAGGCTCTGGGTTCTTATCCGTACTAGTAGTATAGTTTATTTTCCTCATCAAAACCGATTGTTTATTAGTGGTTGTATTTCAAGCAGGGACACGTTTTTTGTGCATTAGGTTTTTTGATTTCACCGTAACAAATCTAGAGTCTCTCCGCAACGGATTGAGGTGAGCGTTTGTGTGAAGACTGTGCGCGTCACAACAGAACACTGTATCCGCGCCACTGATCGCAGCGGCAACAAGCACTTTGGTCACTTGATTTCAAAAACAACACATTTCAGATCGCCTCTTATTTAACAAACTAACGAAATGAATGATCTACTAGAGTTACCTGGAGATGTTTTATTTGTTTGTATTGGTACATCCGTGCCACGAGATGTTTCAATGGGGACATATAACACCCGCAAATTACGCCTATGCTCGTGTCTGACTCCTCGCTCGGTCAGTTTGCCGTTTCCTCTTTCTCTGTTCCTCCGACAATGCTTTCTGCATCTTATATGCCGGCTCAGCCATGACGATAGTGTGACAAACTCCATCCCTCTCTACACTCGTGGATGGGGGCGTGTATGTGTGCAGTGCCGTAAAGGAAGTCGGCCACCATTCAACCCGAAAGAAGTCATATAACCGTTTCAATAACTCTGAAGCTGTTCAGTTAAGCTAAAAAAAACTGCATAGAATCCCTTTAATGCTCACTGTTCAACACTTTTCAAAATATCACGCGACTCCCCAAAGAGCTCACTGACCCGCCCTTGTGGGCCGCGACCCTCCTGCTGGGAACCGATGCTTTATCTGATTTAGATCAAACTGGGGATGTGTGTTTGGCCATAGAGGCTGATCACATGGATATGACTATTGTGGTCCATGGTCACAGCGCCATGCAAAGTTGCAAAGCTCATAGTTTTGTACAAAGGGATTTATTCTATCAAACATAGAACCAGAGAACACTGATCTAGGCCAATCACAACGCACTAGGTCAGCTGGCCAATCAAAGCAGTCTGAGCATTTCAGAAGGCGGGGCTTTGTAGAAATCAGACTGGGAATAGAGGTCTCCAATAATGTACAGTATGTAAAACAATTATGTGTTTTTGCACAAAAACATCTTAACCTATTCTAGTACACCCAAAATAATGAACTAGCCTCTTTAAATATGATGTCCTCAATTTCATTCTGTTTGTAAAAGTACTCTGCTCATACCTTGTGCAATTCCAAGGGCTCCAAAGACACCTATTCTCATGTCTCTAATATGATTCGGGTAGGACGTGTTGAAATAATCTTCGGCATCATTAGTCCAGTCACTGAGCCACAGATTTTGACCAATGATGGCCACATTCTGGATGAAGTAGATGAGGAAACCCCAGGTGACGTAACACCATCCCATCGCCCTCAGATACTGAAGATACACTGAGAACTTCACCTGTACATGTATCAAAAAATAATTTGCACAATTACTGAGGGGGAAAATAGATGACAAAACATTAAGAATCAAAATAGCTTTTAGTTACTATTATGTACCCTTCCAGTCTCCATTGTCTCTTTCTCAATCAGTCGCTGTCCTTTCTTATCGCCGGAGTCTTTTTTACTTCGAAGAGAACTGTTCTTCCTTACTCTCACACTGAAGACAAAAAATATGAATATAAATCTTGGTGAACACAAAACTGCACTCTTGCAATGAAGTCTGTTATCGCATTTCAGTTGAATTTGTGAAGATCATGATGACTATAGAGTGCATTAGTGCGTTGGCAAAGACTTGCAATCTATGCTTGCTCAAGTGGGGCAACATTCAGTTTATCTGTGTGAAATAGTGCATGTCTGGAATAAAATCTTTTATTGTTCTGACATGTTTCTCATTTAGTCATTTAGCAGACGCTTTTATCCGAAGCGACTTACATTTGAGGATTAAACCAAGCGAGTCATCATGGAGAGGCAAAAACAACGTAAGAAGTGCTCAGAATACAAAGTTCAAGTTTTTTTTATTTTTTATATGTTAAGTGCTCACGGAAGAGATGAGTTTTCAGTTGTCTTTTGAATACTGTCAGGGATTCTGCATTCCGGACAAGGGTGGGTAGATCATTCCACCAGCATGGAACCGTGAATGAGAAAGTTCTGAAGAGTGATTTTGTGCCTCGTTGTGATGGTACCACGAGCCGTCGCTCATTGACCGATTGTAGGCTTCTGGTAGGGATGTAGACCCGTAGGAGCGAGTGGCCAATCTGTAAGCAAGTGTCAGCGCCTTGAACTTGATGCGAGCAGCGAGTGGTAGCCAATGCAGGGAGATGAACAGAGGAGTGACGTGGGCCCTTTTGGGCTTGTTGAAGACAAGATGAGCAGCAGCATTCTGGATCATTTGTAAGGGTTTAGTTGCACATGATGGAAGTCCAGCTAGAAGAGCATTGCAGTAATCAAGCCTAGAAATAACCAGGGCCTGGACAAGAAGTTGTGTTGCATGTTCAGTTAGGAAAGGCCTGATCTTCCTGATGTTATGCATTGCAAACCTGCATGATCGAGTTGTCTTTGTAATGTGGTCTGTGAAGGTTAGCTGGTCATCAAAGATTACTCCAAGATTTCTGACCGACCTTGATGGGGTGATTGAGGAAGAATCTAGCTGGATAGTGAAGTCATGCTGTAGAGACGGATCAGCAGGGAGAACGAGAAGCTCAGTCTTTGCCAGGTTGAGCTGAAGGTGATGTTCCTTCATCCATGCCGAGATGTCCACCAGACAGCTTGAGATTCGTGCAGCTACTGTGGGATCATCTGGTTGAAATGAAAGGTAGAGCTGTGTGTCATCAGCATAGCAATGGTAAGAGAAACCATGTGCCTGTATGATGGGTCCCAGTGATGTGGTGTAAATGGAGAAGAGGAGGGGTCCAAGCACTGAACCCTGAGGAACCCCTGTGTTTAGTTGATGTGCTTTGGATACTTCCGCCTCTCCATGTAACCCTGAAGGACCTACCTGTGAGATAGGACTCAAACCAGTGAAGGGAAATTCCAGAGATGCCCAGTGATGAGAGGGTGGACAGAAGGATCTGATGATTCACAGTGTCGAAGGCAGCAGACAGGTCTAGGAGAATGATACCTGATGATTTGGAGGCAGCTTTTGCGATCCGCAGGGCTTCTGAGACTGACAGTAATGTGGTCTCGGTCGAATGCCCTTTCTTGAAGCCAGATTGGTTAACATCCAGCTGGTTGTTCAGAGACAGGAAAGATGATACTTGGTTGAAAGCAACTCATTCTAGTGTGTTTTTGCAATGAATGTTAGGAGAGAGACAGGTCTGTAATTCTCTAAAAGTGATGTGTTTAATGTTATTTTTTTTAAGCAGTGGAGTTACCTGAGCCTGCTTAAATGCTGTAGGAAAAATGCCAGTATGAAGGGATGAGTTGATGATGTGTGTGAGTGCTGGTAGAAGTGTGGGAGAGATGGCTTGTAGAAGGTGTGAGGGGATGGGGTCTAGAGGGCAGGTGGTAGGATGACTGGAGAGGAGAAGTTTAGATACTTCTTCCTTGGTTAGTGGAGAGAAGGAGGAGAGAAGGTTATTGGCTGTGGGAGAGGATGGACTAGGTACCTGTGTGTGTGGAGCAGAGAACTGACTGCTAATGGTTGTTGTAAAGGAAGAAAAGGAAGAGAGCAGAGATTGATACATACTCAGGTCAGATGTATCTTTAGATTTGTGCCATTTCCTCTCCATTGCCCTGAGTTTGGTCCGGTGTTCACGAAGAACCTCAGATAACCAGGGGTTAGAGGGAATAGCGCGTGCTGGCCTGGAGGAGAGAGGGCAGATAATGTCTAAAGAAGAAGTTAAAGTGGAGCATAAAGTATCCGTTGTGGTATTCACATCCAGAGATAAGAATTGTGAGGGTGAGGGAAGAGAAGATGACACAGCAGAGGAAAGACGGGAGGGAGAAAGTGAGCGCAGGTTTCGTCTGAAAGTAACCGGTAGGGGAGTTGGTGGAGTGTGGATAGTGAGTTGTAGATTGAAAGTAATGAGGAAATGATCTGAAACGTGGAGGTTTCACCAAAATGTTGTCTGTGATGCAGTTGCGTGTGTAAACCAGGTCCAGTTGGTTGCCTGACTTGTGAGTACCTGTGGTGATGAGCCGTTTGAGATCAAATGAGGCTAGGAGAGAGATGAAATCTGTAGCATACGGCTTCTCTAGATGAATATTGAAATCGCCAAAGACTACAAATAGAGTGCCATCCTCAGGGAAAGAGGACAGCAGCACATCCAGGTCCTCTACAAAGCTTCCCAGTTGACCTGGGGGGCGATAAATGACTACCCTCTGGATCTTAATGGGAGTTGTAAGTGTAATAGCATGATATTCAAATGAGTTGTTATTGCCTAGAGAAGAGAGAGTTGAGTATATCCAATTGTTAGAAATGAGAATACCAGTGGCTCCACCCCTACCCGAATGGCGAGGGCTGTGAGAGAAAGAGAAGTTGTTAGAGAGAGCGGCAGGGGTTGCTGAGTCTTCTGGACGGATCCAAGTCTCAGTCAAGCCCAGGATATTAATAGCTGAAAGAGATGCAAAGGCAGGAATGAAGTCAGCTTTATTGACTGCTGATTGACAATTCCATAGACCCATAGAAAGAGAGAGAGGTGTGTGTGTGGATGAGAGAACGGGACGCAGATTAGCAGTATTGCGCTGCCTTCTGTGCGTGACGAGTGCTCGTTGTCGAGAGACAACAGGAATGTATTGAAAGCACATGTTGATTAAGGGAAATAGGATACAAGTAGGAAAGGAAAGGGAGAAGAAGATACTTATTCTCGATGGTGTGTTTGGTTTACCTTCCGTTTTGTTGAGAGTGACGCAGACTGTTTTCTCTCTTCAGTGTGTTTGAGACGATGTTCTCTGGAGAGCCGTCGGCCTGAGGCTCTAAACCCGCCGGTAGGGTTTCGATCTCTTCATAGTCGGACCCCTGAGCTGCTGCTGTTTGACCACACAATTACAATCAATCACATCGTTTATGTGCATAAAGACTTGTGCACATGTGTTTTGATGCAAGTAGTGCAAAAACGTACTGCATTTCAAGTATACTTGTTTCTAAGTAATGCTTTTGAGATCACTTATTGTTCATGCATCCCAAATCTATGAACACACACAACCTTTCAAACATATATTATTTTAAAGAATGTAATACTTTTTTTTTTTGCAAAGATGCATTCAATTGATCAAATATCTGGCAGTAAATACATTTATAATGTTACAAAAGATTATATTTCAAATAAATTATTTTCTATCAATTTTCTATTCATCAAAGAATCCTGAAAAATAAGATGTGTCACAAAAATATGAAGCAGCACAACTGTGTTCAACATTGAAAATTCAGCCTTGGTAGGCAGAAGAGACTTCTTTCAAAAGCATTTTAAAAATCATAATTCTTCCAAAATTTTGAATGTTAGTGTACGCTATTGGATATTAAAACTGGTCCTCTGTTTCCAGTGAATTTCCATAGTGTGGATACCTGAATGCTTTTTGGCTAATATTGAAGAAATGGAGTAGAACATTTCCATACTGCTTTATCTGCTCCCATTAAACTTTAATATATTGCAACACTCGACCACACGTGGTCTTCAGTTTGGCTAATACTGTCCATAACCCGTCACATTGGATAAAGGATTATATACACTGCTCAAAAAAGTTACACTGGGGTTCTGTATAGAACCCTCGGTTTCTTGACTAAATTTTAAAGAACACTTTAAGACGAAAAGGTTCCATATAAGGAGAAATGTCTTAAATGATTGCATAATACCATCATGTTTAACAGGTTATTTAATTTTGTTTAATTCATAAAATCTAGCCTAATTAAAACGAATTAAAATCAAACTAAATCAATAAAATAGTCACAACCACCAGCTGAAGTGCCCATGATCTCCCCCAGAGGGCGCTCCTTCTGTCTGCTTAATCACATCATGGACTGCATTTCCCATTACCCATTGCCTGGACTCATCATGTTGTGATTACTTCCACCAGTGTGTTATTACAGGGTTGCCAACTCTCACGCATCTGGCGTGACACTCACGCATTCAGCCTCAATCTCACGGTCTCACGCTCAACAAAGAAATCTCACGCTAAATTAGACATTCTTCTGTGCTGTATTTTTTTTTAACTCATGTTCACTAATTTCCGAATTACTATAAGCAAGTTCAGGCTCTTAACTACTGATTGGACCACTGCATTTTCTCACGCAGAGAAAAATCGCAGATCGCTGCGTCAGTTCAAACGCCACGTGATAACGCCACCCCGTCAACAAATCTCCAGCAAAACTCAAAAGTTGGCAACTCTGTCATGTTTACTCTTGCCTATTTAAGCACTGGGTTTTTGGTCATTCTTTGCGAAGTCTTGTATGTTGTTACACTCCATTTCTAAACATTTTCCTGGTTTACGGTGTCTTGTTTTTTTAATACTCTGCCTGTTTTCAGTATTTCCTTTTGTCTGTGTTTCTGCCCTGTTGCTCATTTGAATTGTTTGGATTGTCATTTGCCTTGCCTTGCCTTGCCTTCAACCCAAGTCTCGGGGTCTTGCATTGGTTCACCGATTCAGGCATTCACAATCAGGATAGCATGAGGAAAGGGTTACTTCAATGGTCCACTTCAGACATTCTACTAAGTGCTATTAACTTTGTAACTACGAGTCAACTAACTCTGAAGTTGACATGTAGTTGCAAAGTTACTTCTAGCTAGTAGAATGTCTAAAGTGGACCATCGAAATAAAGTGTTACTGAGGAAAGACAACTCACACCAAGAAATAAAGCATGAATCATGTAGACATTGCAAGTCCTGTACAAAAACTTTCAGAATGTGTTCAGATGGATATTTTGGAATTTAGGACAATATCTGAAGCTCAGCAGAAAATGCAAATGTTCGATGGTAGACAAACCTTTATTGCCAGTAGCTTTGCTTTCCTCTTTGCCGTAAGTTTCCATGAATTCATTGAAAGCGCCTTTACTGGCTCGAAGAGCGTCGTATGATCCCACCTCGGACACAACCCCATTCACCAACACCACAATCTCATCTACATACGGCAAGAAGCTAATCCCGTGTGTCACCAGGATACGAGTCTACAAGGAAAGAGAAGGGGAAAAAATTAAATTTAAGTCAAGCAGAAAATGTGCTTTTGACATGTATAATAATATACTGAGTATCCCAGCTATTTGTCTTTAACATTCAAAATGTTTTAAAACGTGTTCCCTTGGTTAACTGAACGTTGAGGGAACATTCCGTTTCATCATTTTTCAAACATTTTGTGAATGTTACTTTTGAATGTTCTCTGAATGAAACAAGTAGTAACATATAAAAAATGTTACAATGTTTCCGAAATAAAACGTTCCATGAATGATTTATAAATAACTTTTTGTGCTAATGTTTGAGACCAGAAAACTTTGAACAAAAGTTCTATTAAAGGATTAGTTCTCTAGATGCAAACACATGTATGGTCAAAAAAGAGAGAGGTTATCGAAGCCCTCGCCCTGCGGCAAATATCCATAATTGTGATGAATTTAATCCTTTGAAAGTTATCATTTTGCAGTGTAAGATTACAGTTAACACCTTTAAATATTACATAATGTTTTATGTATTTTTATTAAACTTAATGAGTGTATAAATTAGCAGCAAAAAGTAATTCTTGAAAAAATCTGCACAGTAATTTTATAAAAACTAAACATTTTAATAAAAACAAATTACTATTTGTTCTCTTATAAAATTTAATCATGCAATCATACATTTCACAATTTTATATTTATATATGAATGTCAAGCATTCAGAAGTGTATATATTTATATAGCCTACACTACACTACACAGAAATAATATACAATTAAATTATACTTATTTTAAATGTATTGTGCAGGATAGGTATAAAAAAAATACATAGGCTTTTAATAATCTTTCAGTGCGCAAAACCATGAACGCTACAAAACAGAGCGCACAAATCACATATGCGCATCGCAGGAGCAGAATGATGTGCTCAAAGCAACATGGAGTCACAGTGTGCAGCGCTGCGCTGCACAAGTGCGCATTTAAAAGTTCACTGCACAAAGCGAAGAAATGTCGAGCGCACAAATCCTAGTGTATATCGGTCCAACAGTTTATTGATCATTTGTTTCTTCACAGTTTTAAATTCCAGTTATTGTGCGTTTGATGCCGATTCATAGTCCTTGTGCTAACAGGCACGGTAGCGAGTCGTTTAAAAACAGCAACAAACATAATATACAAATAAACAAAATAAAGTAATTTTATGCAAATCCACAGCCTTTTATCTACAGATCAAGCACTATAATGTGAATATATCATATTGGAGAGAGTTTTACCGTGCATCCTGCTGTAACCGGACGAAGCGTGCGCGCAGTTTGAATACTGAATGGAGAATGATTGATAGCCGCAGAGGAGGGAAAACGAGTTTTCGTAAACTTTAATTTAATGATGTAAATAGACTTCTGTCCCTCACATTAAACTATGGAATGGCTTCAGATGACTTTGTGAAATTATAATAAGACCCTCTCAGTCTCAGACCCAAGTCACCCAAACTGACGTGAAAAAAGCGTGAGGCGCCGAAAAGCGCGCTGTTTGCATCCCTGTGGATGACATGCGGGAGAGTAAATAATCAAGAAATATTAATTCTGAAGTGAACTAATCATTTAATGTTATTGGAAGAACGTTTGTTCATAATTTTCTCAGAACTACAGTTCTAGCCCAAACAAAATCCGACAGAAAATAAAACAGTGAAATTAGCCTATAATTTATAAGCTTTTTAGCATTAGCTAAAAGCATTAGCATTGACATTGACATTAGTCTCCTACCTTATTTCTGAGCAGTCCTTTGGGTCCGATGACCCGTTCAAACAGATGTTTTCCCACATGTGAGTCGACAGCAGACAGCGGGTCATCCAGAAGGAACACGTCAGCGGAGCTGTAAACCGCCCGGGCCAAACTCACCCGCTGTTTCTGTCCGCCGCTCAGATTGATGCCCTGGGGCACAGCAGATCAAACATCAAACATTCAATGTCAATGTTTCCCACCCCTGTTCCCGTTCTGCACATGTGTGGACTCTTCCTGGGCGAGAGAATAAGCCGTGGAAATGCCTAAATACAGTGAATATGCACTATTGCAGTTGCATTGTTAGGACCCACAGCCAGTGGTGTAAAGTATTGGAGTGGTGTTATTGGTAACTGTTTTTAAAGTCCCCCTGTGGTGAAAATCCAGCTTTTAATATTGTTTATATGTCTATAGCCGTGTTTCCACCGCAGGAAGTAAGGACTTTGGGCTGGTACTCGGTGTGTTTCCACCGCAGGGTCTAAATTAAGTTCTGGGTAAATAGTTCCATCTCAGGAAATCCCTGGTTGCAAGGTAGTACTTTATCAAAGTTCAAAACTTTCAGAGGGGGGACTTGGGCAGTGAACATACTGATTGGTCGAGTGGTTGACTCCACGCAGCATTTTATTTCAACCACCCTCTGTCGTGGTGCATGCAATAACAGTTGTTTGCTATTCGAATCAACAATGGAGTTTAAAAAATGTGGCCAATGGACGACAAGGTTCAGGCTTTATTAAGCTTAAATTCAGATGATGAAATCCAGCGGGAACTGTAAAGTAGTGCGCGTCAGCATACTAATTTGCCTAATCTTCACGGTACATTAGACCGCGGTGGAAACGCAGACAGCAACAGGTCTGGGGGAAAAAAGTTCCTGGGACAGATTGTTCCGGGTAATTTCGTTGGAAACGCAACTAAAGTGGTGTTTTTAATATGCTTTAAGACAAACCATGTGTAAATTAATAAGTCAACATCATTGCTGAGAATTTTCTCCTTAAAACTGCAGTGAACCAAAGACAGTCTCTGTTGATTTGGCTTTCCATATAAATGAGTGATTTCTCCTGAAATAACCATGAATTGAACGACAACCTTCAAAATTTGTTAATAACATAAGCAGTCTTTTATGTCAATCTACAGTCTAATATAAAGTTCAATGCAAATAATGACATTCATCATAATAACTGTACTTCACTACTTAGATAAATCAATCTTCAGAAACAGGTACAGCCCAGCAAACATAGAACGTTCTCCCAATGTTCCCATATGGTTCCCGTTTGGTTATTTTTTGGGGAACCAAATAAGAACATTCTGGGAAACGTTCTCTCTTGGTTCTTATTGTAAAAAAAAGCTAACCTTCCCAGAACATTCACAGACTTACACAGAACATTCCCTGCCGGTTTTATTTTTATAACCTTATAATCATGCCTACATCCACCACTGAATATGCCAACTGTGACTTTGGGCCCTATTTGAAGGATCTAAGTTCATGGTATAAAGTGCACTTAGCTTGGTCCGAATCCACTTTTGCTAGTTTAACGTCAGGAAAAATGGTCGGCACGCAGCGCATGGTCTAAAAGGGTTGTCCCTATTCTCTCAATGAGTAATGGGTGAGTTTTGGGCTTTCTGAATGAAATAAAAAGAGAACTGCGTCAGGCTAAAAGTGAAACTAGCAAAACACACTTGCATCGCACCTGGCGCTGCATTGCACCGGGTGTATGATAAGGTCCTAAATGTTCGCCAGTCTCAGTTTTCTGATATGTAAAGACTCAAGGACTGACGGTGGGGAAGCAGTGCTCTTCACCTTCTCTCCAATCTCGGTCTGATCTCTTCCGGGCAGCAGGTCCAGCTCAGGCCCGAGAGCACAGGCCTCCACCGCGGACCGGTACCGTTCTTCATCCAGCTCAGAGCCGAAGAGGACGTTATCCTTCAGTGAGGCGTTCTGGATCCAGGCCTGCTGAGGGACATACGCCACCGACCCCTGGGACACACACACACACACAAAACTAATGTCAAGCGGCAGAGAAACACACACCACTAACGGACAGTCGGCAGAGAAGAGTTACAGTAATCTTTCATAATAAGATGCGTTTGATTACGTTTATATTAATGTGTCCCTTGAGGCAGTGCAGTTCTCCTAGCAGAGCCGATATCAGTGAAGTCTTCCCCGATCCCACAGCTCCCACTACTGCCACCAGACGACCCGGGGCAATATCCAGAGACACACTGAACAACACACACATCCGTTAAGATCCAGAGTGAAAACCGCTAGATAGAACACACACACACACATGCAAACACACACACACACACACACACACACACACACACACACACACACACACACACACACACACAAACACGCAAACACATTTTATCTTTTTATGTAAGTCCACTTAAAAGAAATGATTTACAGGGACATAATTACTATAGATGCAGTCAAATGCATGTACATAATCATGGCCTAGTGGCATACAATGGATCTTCACAATATTAAGCCTCACTCAGTTGTTATGGATACAAGTAGCATCGTCTCCGCCAGATATGGCGGCTGCCTATAATAGCAGACAGAGCACAGTACTTTGCTAGCCCTTTAGCCCTCTTTTTGGGCATCCCAAGTTGTTGAAGCCCTCTTACAACCAGCCTATGTGTGTGTCCTAAGCTGCCAAATATGAACACAAGTAGTCGGCACTGATAACCTAATTCTGAGATTATGTTTAGGAGTGGTTGATATTTAATAATATTAGTCATAAAGGCTTCTTCCATATTAGAATCAAAGGTACACGAAATCCACCACAACAACTACAGCTGGTCCAAAACGCAGCCACTTACCAGAACCAGGAAGTATGACCATATTAGCCCGGTTCTGTCAACACTGCATTGGCTGCCTATTAAACATCGTATAAATTTTAAAATATTGCTGATTACTTACAAAGCACTAAATGGTTTAGCTCCCCAGTACTTGAGTGAGCTCTTAACGCATTATAGTCCTTCACGTCTATTGCAATCTCAAAACTCCGGCCAGTTGATAATACCTAGAATATCTAAATCGACTGCTGGCGGTAAATCCTTTTCCTATTTAGCACCAAAACTCTGGAATAGTCTTCCTAACATGGTCCTGGAAGCAGATACAGTCTGTCAGTTCAAATCTAGACTAAAACACATATCTGTAACCTGGCATACACATAGAACACTATACATTCCTATTATTCAAATCAGTTAAATGATTATTAAGCTGCATAAATTAGGTCAGCCGGAACCGGGAACACTTCCTATAACGCCTGATGTACTCGGAAGAATGGCAACTACGCTAATGTTAGTCTTTCTGTTTATTCCAAGGTTAAATGTAATCAGCCGGATCCAGGCCGTATCCAGACCAGATGGAGGACCTGACCTAGACATGACCACAACACACGATGTAATCCGCCGGACCCGGGCCGTATCGAGATCAGATGGGGGACCTGCTCCTAGACACGACCACAAAGTGTCAGCAGAGACTGTGTAAACTAGACTCTCCCTGTGAAGGCCTCATCGACACGATAGCCATCGGCACTGATCATTAACAAACTCGTCTCCATACTGACGTGATGTCTCCGGTCTTCAACCAGATGGAACAGGATAATATTCTGAAATCTAATCCAATCTTCTTCCAAACTTCTGACCTATAATACTGCCGGAATCATAATCATACACTTTTTTTTCTCCATTCCGTCACTGATGGAGTTTTGGTTCCTTTCCACTGTCGCCTTTTTTCGCCTTTGTCCCTATTGTCTTTTGGCTTGTTTAGTTGGGGACATTTAATTTAATATTCAATAATATTGATCTGCCTGCATTGACGCCATTATATGAGAACTAAACTGAGCTGGACGATAACACACACACACACACACACACACACACACACACACACACACACACACACACACACACACACACACACACACACACACACACACACACACACACACACACACACACACACACATACATGCAAATACATACACACATGTAAACACACGCATACACATACTCATGCAAACACACACACACACACACACACACACACACACTCATACACACACACACTCATACACACGTACACACACACACGCACACACACACACACACACACACACACACACACACACACACACACACACACACACACACACACACACACACACACACACACACACACACACACACACACACACACACACACTCACACACCAGAGTAATCCTAAATCACAATTGAATCATCATTGCAGCATCTGTTTTATACTGTAATAGTGTAAAGATATAGTGAGTGAAAGGGCAAAACTCACTGTTTCAGCACTGGTTCTGTTTCTCTTTCCCAGGCAAATGTGCCGTCAGTCATGCTCACCGCAGCTTCTATTAATGACATCAGCACAAAAACATTATCTTTACATCGCCTTCATTCGCCATTGGCTTTTGGCTTGCTTAGTTGGGGACATTTAACATTTAATTTTGAATTTAACAATACTATTACAACTTTAATTTCCTGTTATCTCTGTAAAGCTGCTTTGAAACAATTTGTATTGTAAAAGCGCTATATAAATAAAGGTGACTTGATATCAGTTAGGGAGCATTTTTTCTGAATTTATTAGTTGGATCACAGATAACAAAAATATGTTCTAATAATGTTCTGATAACTGTCACAGTGTCTGGTTTGTGTTCCCTGGGTTTTTACTAGAGGTTTCTTTCCCTGATCGTCACCTTCTCTCATGAACTACATTTCCCATCATCCTGTTCTGTCACTCATCTCTGATCATCGCGCACACCTGTTTCCACTCACCCTGTTAGTATCTGTGTATTTGTACTCTGTCTGTTCAGTCATTGTCACAGAGTCCTTGTTTTATGTCACCACTCCAGAGTCTGCATCTGCCCGGTTCTTGTCTGTGTCTTGTATTTTGCATTGCCTTTTTGGATTTTTGACCTTTGCCTGGACTGGTTGTGAGTACAGAGTACCCAAATAAAACACTGCCATTGGATCTATCTTTTCTCGTGTGTCTATCGTGACAATAACATTCTCATTAAGTTATTAAAACATTATTTCTGAATGTTCTCTGAACTTTCAAAATGTACAGTTTAAAAAAAAATGTAAAAATGTTTTTTCTTGGTTATACAAACATTAAGGAAACAATCTTCAAACATCATGGAAACGTTACTTTTTAATGTTAACTTTTTAAACATTACTTTTAATGTCTTTTTAAGTAGTAGCATTAAAAACATGTTAGACCAACTTCCATAAACGCACCATTAACGATGTATGAATAATATTTTTGTGCTAATGATTTGAGAACATTATTAAAAACCAAACAACTTTGAAAAATGATCTATTAACGTTCCTGGAAGAACGTCTGTTCATAACTTTGAGAGAATGTCAGACAAAGTTCTGAGAACCTGACTCTTGTTTGACTAAAGTTATTTTTTAAATGTTACTACCCCTGTGGTGAAAATCCAGCTTTTAATGTTGTTTATATGTCTATGTGGTGTTTTTAATATGCTTTAAGACAAACCATGTGTAAATTCATAAGTCGACAGCATTGCTGAGTATTTTCTCCTTAAATCTGCAGTGAACCAAAGACAGTCTCAAAAACACGGTTTTAAATCACTGGTGTTTCCGACGTCACAAACTACCTTGTAACCAATCAGATCAACGTGTGATCGTCAACGAGTGGATCTCTGAGTGAGTGAGTGGAGGCGGGGCTCATTTGCATATTCATAGAACCCCTAATACTAAATGAGGCAAGGGTGTCGAGTTACATTCAAGATATTTTAAGTCATGAAGACATTTTTTCAAGGGAATTTTTTTAAAATATGTCATTTTGGTGATTAAAGATGAGTTTTAAGGGATGAAATTATTGACTACAGGGGACTTTAACTTTGGCATAATTAAGAAAAAACATTTTAGAGAACATTCAGAAATAACATTTTCATAACCATGTGAACGTTAGCAAAACATTCTTAGAATGTAATATGCTGGCGGGGAACTTGGACTTGAACTATTCCAGAACACATTATTACTCACTGTAAGCCCGAACAGTACTACTAGCTTATAAAGACTGAGGTCACTACAGTTAAAATCTCTTGCTGAGTTAATCCACCTTTAAACTATTAATGTCTATAAACAAATATGTATTTTTATATTTGTGTGGCTCAGCATTTCTGAGTGAACACCGCTGGTTCACTCAATATTTTTAAGTGTACTGTCGATCACGTGATATGACGTCATGACGTGCTGTCCTAGCTGACGTTACCTGAAAAATCTATCCAAGATGGATACCCTCTCGAGCGACGTGGTATCAAGCATTAAACAACTTTAAGGTTAGCCAAAACACTTCAAAACTACTTTGCTTGTTGTAACATTGTAAGAATATCATATTTCACATGATATTTGACTGTTAGACGAGGCTATTTTTAATATGTAAGTTGCAAGCGCGCAGCCTCACGTTGCCGCGCGCATTTTTTATGCGCCGAAAGCGCGAGCGCCATTACGTTACCGTTAGTCCGCCTGCTAGTGACAGATAATATCATGTGTGCTGTTAATGTCGTGGCAAGACAATAATGTTAACGGTAGTTATTAACTCTTTTCAGCAAGCGATAGTCCTTCCGTTTTTGAGTGTGTTGCTACTGTTTGTGTTAAGCGCCCTGCTCTGGTAAGTTGAATGTGATGTTATTCCCAACTTAACGTTACATGCACCCAAATGAGCTAGTGGCTAAAGTTAGCTGTAACTTTTACTCAAACAAAGTTAAGGTTATGGGTTAATAGTTAACGAATGAACTCTGCAAGTTTTCATTAAACCTTTACAAACGTCTTTTCATTATAGGTTGAAGTGGAAGAAGTACAGAGAAGTGCATCCCCCAAAATCAAGGTGACTCAAATGTTAATTTAGGCTGTAACCTAGTTTTCACCATTTATTTTATTTGTGTTTCACCTGTATTTTGAAATCTGATAACATTGTTATTTGCACTCTTGGTCATAAAGTGCTTCACTGGTTGGGGGGTCAGCCCTGGTCTAGATTTTATGCAGTCAGCAGTGAATTCATGGACACTGAAGACTTTGATCGTTTTTTTGCAAAGTGAGTTGTAATAGTATCTATAAAACCCACTCTTTGCCGATTATTTTTGCTTTTTCTGTTCTTGAGTAAATCAATCAAAAGTCTCTAAAAAATTAAATATCTTGCTGTCTGTTTTTGTGTGCATGTGCAGACCTACATTGTCACCAGAGTTCAACTTTATCGGTAAGTTACATTAACACTTGAAATTTTGTATCATATTTTGTATCATTAATTTGTAAAAGAGGTTGTAAAAGAGGTTTCATATTGATTGTTTTATCTGTGCCCACAGAACCAACTTACTCCAAATATTGAACAAGTCTGACCTTTCTGTGGTAATCACACATTTCACATGCAGGAACATTAACTATGTTAAGTTTATAAGTAGAGAGTCTGAAGCATAAGGAATTTTAGTGGTCAAATGATTCAATGGAGTGGAAGTGTAAGTTGTGTGCTGTCACTTCAGACACCCGGGCCCATTTATTTAGGCACTACCGTTTACAGCATAGTCATTATTCAAGAGTTAGCCCTTTGCCATGTCTCCACAACTCTTGTATTTGTACATTTCCATCATTTAATGCATTGAAAATTCATTTATCACGTGTCCACAAAGACACATGCAGAACTGGTGCAGGTGAAAGAGCACAAGTAAGACATACACTTTTTAAGTGTCCATTGTGTGAGTTCAAACAGCCTTTCTCAGAGGTGACACTGTTCAGTCATTTAAGAGGACATTTAAAAAACCATGAGAATGTACCTTGCCCATTTAAGGACTGCAACTACCGCACAAATGTCTATTCATCATTTAATGCACACAAAAGTAGGACACATGAAGGCAGTTTAAACTTTTGTGATGACATTGTATTAACAGAGAATGATAGTGCACCAGTCATAAACACTGCTGTTCTTGAGGACGAGGATCCTGCTCAGTGTCACCATGCAGGCACATCTGCTTCTCCTGAGTCTGACAGTTGGTGTGACACCAGCCAGTTAAGGGCCCAGTTACACCATAATTTGTCCTCCTTGTTCTTGAAGATGCAAACTGTTCTTCATGTTTCTGACATGGCATCTCAGGAAATAGTTGATCACCTGACTCAGATATTTTCCCTGTCTCAACCTCTTGTCAAAGATACTATACAAGAGATACTACAGAGGCATCATGTCTCTCCTACTGAAGCAATCATGAATGATTTGGTGAATGCTGTTATAGACACAAATATTTTTTTCAGTGCCACAGCTAAAGGTGAGGAGTTGTCCTCAACTAAACGAAGAAAAACATTTATTGAGAAAAACTACCCTGTGGTAATGCCAGTGCAGTATGTATTAGAGCCTGGATGCACAATGGTCTATGTCCCTATACTCCAGATGATCCAGAAAATGTTCAAACATACTGACATCCTTGACAGAATCAAGGAAACCAAGAGCTCAGAAAAAGGCCATTACATGAGCCATCAAGATGGCTCATATTTCCAAGAGATTAATTTGTTGTCTTCTTCAGAGCTGTCACTGCCACTGGTTTTGTACATTGATGACCTTGAAATTGCAAATCCACTAGGCACTTCAAGGAAAATCCATAAACTCTGTTCAGTGTACTGGGTGGTTGCTGATTTGCCAGTTAAATACCGATCAGCACTGCATGTGATTCAGCTAGCAGCACTATGCAAGGTAACTGATCTTAAGAGGTGTGGCTATCAAGGAGTACTTGGTCCTTTGCTACAAGACCTTCACATTCTTGAGGAAGATGGCGTATTCATTGAGTGCCTTGGTCAGTCAGTCCGTGGAACTGTTTTATGTGTTGTGTCTGATAATCTGGCAGCCCACTCATTGGCAGGCTTTATGCAATCCTTCAGAGCAGGATATATTTGTAGATTCTGCAAGGCTACACGAGACCAAATTCTGTCTCTCGAAGTCAGAGATGGTGAATTTAGTCCAAGGACTAAAGCCAGTCATGACTGTGATGTGCAGGATGTTACGCAAGAGGGTGGTCAAAGCCAGTGTGGTGTCAAAGGGGACTGTGTCTTGAGAGAGAAGTTGCAGTATTTTCATACCATCACTGGTTTCCCACCTGATGTCCTGCATGATCTTTTTGAGGGTATTGTACCTGTTGAGTTGGCCCTATGTATTAAGGAGATGATTCGGCTCAAATATTTTACTCTTGAGTATTTGAACTGGAAAATTGTGTCATTCCCGTACCAACACACAGACAAGATTGATAAACCACGACCTATTTCAAAGAACTTTGCTGCAAAGAGGACCATTGGTGGCAATGGCCACGAAAATAGCACATTGTTGAGACTACTCCCATTGATGATTGGTAATACAGTCCCTGAGGGAGATGGTGCTTGGACTGTATTGATGGATTTGAAAGATGTTGTGGAGCTTGTGCTGTCCCCAACATTTGATGACGCATCTATCCAGTATTTGCAGACTAAGATACAGGATCACAGACACATGCTTCAGGAGGTTTTCCCAGAGTTCGCACTGCTCCCTAAACATCATTATGTAGAACACTACCCAGATCTCATACAGTGTTTTGGGCCTCTTGTCCATTTGTGGACTATGCGGTTCGAGGGCAAACACCGCTTTTTCAAGCGTGTAGTACATGACACACTAAACTTTAAGAATGTTTTAAAAACACTAGCGACTAGGCATCAGCACATGATGGCCTACTATCTCAGTGCACCATCATTCTTTAAACCACATCAGCAGACATCAAATGTCTCCTCTGTCTTGGTTTCAGAGCTTCCTGAGGTTGCAAAAGAACACATTAAGGAAAAAACAGACAGCAACCTGATTTACAGCACATCAAAAATCATTATTGATGGTACTGATTATGATGTTGGGATGTTTGTATCTGTAGGGCAGGAGGGGGGACTGCCTCAGTTTAGCAAAATCCAGCAGATCCTCCTTGTTAACAATGATGTCACTTTTCTTTGCCAAGGACACAAATCACACTACATTGAACACCTGAGATCATATGAACTTTTCCCAGGCAATGTAACTGTCCACAGTGTATCAGAGCTCAATGACAACTCACCCCTCTCTGCATACAGTGTAGAAGGAAAATTGCTGTTGACGCCCAAACGATTCATATTGTTGCACTGAAAGTACATTTACATCTTGTGATTTAAAAAAAAATACTTAGTAGATCTTAGATCATATTTTAACACAAGGGTAAACTTACAGTATGTAAAGGGTGATAATTAGCAGTTACATTTTTGTATGCACTACTAAATCTGCTTATTTTTCCATGTCAATCTTCATACATAGACTTGTCCCTCAGAAGATGGCAGCAACCCCAAAATTTCTGCTGCGTGTTTATGTTACCACAGATGTTGCTATAAAGGTAACTTTGACTGAGCGACCAGAGTCAGTGAAAGAACTAATCAACATACTGCGAGAAAAAGCCAAGCCAAGACTGGACTTTGAGTTTACCTTGCATTATGAGGATCCTGACTTTGGTGGACAACTCAGCTGTCTAGTTGATATTCAAGAGTTACCAGAGAAGGCGACATTGAAAATTATCAGATCAGAAACTGATACCAGCTCATGTGCATCTTCTGATACAGACATCCTTCCTCTTGTGCCTATAAGCCAGCGTCAGAAGTCCTGGCCCGACATCTTCCCTGTGCCAAATTTTTCTTATGAAGTGGAGCATGTGCTTGAAGAGGGAAACAGTGCCTTTGCAACTTCTGGAAAGACACTGAAATTAACAAGATCCCAAAAGCACAACATCTTGGAGAACATGGCTGCAGTGATGTACAACTTCAAACCTTACCCAAGTGACAATGATGTGGGTATGGCAGCTGAAGCTCTTGTTACATCTCATCCTTGTCTTAAAGAGCCTGGAAGTGTGAGTGGATGGTATGGATGGAAAATGAGCCTGAAATTTAAGATGGGGGATTATCGTGGCAAGCTGTCAAGATCTGGATGTTTGGAGGTTTCTGTCAACGCAGGTAAAAGGAGCAAAAATAACCCTGACAAAGATCACCCACACTCCAACATAAAAAGAGCCAGACGAGCTGAAGTTAACTTCCTTCCAAACTTTCCCAAGGGAGAAAGTCAGGCCAGTTTGGAAGAAATGAGACTGCAGATTATGGACGAAGTTCAGAAGAGTCAGCAAAACCTACGCTTGATAGAAATGCTAATGCAGAAGACCTTTGCCCTTCGTCGCCAGGAGATAATTCAGGAAAATCCACAGGTGAAGGACTTCTTGGGGAAATGGCCAGCTCTTCGGATTGAATCACAGGTAAAACACAGATTCACTTCTCTTTTCTGCCACTATTCACACATATTTCTATGCCAATTTTGAATATGTATCACATTCAAATGGAACAGCAAATGCCACTATTCTCTGTCGGTAAGAACTATCACTTTGCATGTGTGACCATGTTGCTCAACAGTGTGTTTTAATGGAACATGTTGCATCACAAATGTGTTTTCTGTTGCAAATCTAGTATTAGTCTTTTTATATAATTATTTTTGTTTTGTTTTTGTTTTTGTAGCTTTGTGCTGAGTTCCAACGCATCACAAACGTCAACCTACGGAACCAGTTTTATGCTGTGCTTGACCAACATACACCTGGACTGATGGCCTTGTTTAGGCAGAAGGCGGCACGAACCGGAAAGATATCAGAGGCGCTGCGTGACATCTTAAAGATTTATGATCTCCAGGTGAGTTAAAGATGAACTTTGAGCTTCAGGTCCCACTGGACAGCAGGGCCTCAAGGTGTCATTGTCTGTCTAACACTTTGCCAAATGCCATGAATTTGGTCAGAACATCCATACTGAAAGAAGAATGAAATCTGTAATATTCATTTTTGCTTGTTCTTCCAGGAAGTGCGCGATGTCAATATGAAGCGTACTGTAGCCCTTCGTGCCCTCCCGGTATACATGCGTGAGGAGGACCCACAGTTCTTCAAGACTTGTAATGTAAGTATTCAGTATATTCAGAGAACTATTAGTATCTAGCAGCCACTTAACTATATCTAGTTACCCCTTAGTAAACCTTGTGTGTAGGTGTCATTGTAACGGTAAATGGACTGTACTTAGTGTGCACATGGATATACAGTATGTGCATATAAGCATACATATATATGTAAAAGCTCTAACCTCATGTAATCCCAAACCTTAATCTCTCACAAAGCCCTGGCCTAACTTAACCCAGACCTGGAGAAGGCTGATCATTTGATTGACCTTTTGGCTTAACCTCTCATGAAATAACACACTCTCTCTGTAAAAATTACTTAAATGCCTTTTATGAGATGCTGTACATTACATATCACAATACAGCACCCGCTACTATGTAATACCTAACTCCATATTAATAGCCTGTTTAATACTCAGCTGCAAAATACCTACCTGGGTACACTTACCTATTAAATAACAACCTGTATGATATTAAAATGTAAAATACCTGCTGCTACACTTACTACTTTTATGATGGGCTGTAGAATAGACAGTTGTAAAATACTTACCTGTATTCCTACCTGTAGGTTGTTGGCCTGTAGAATAGTTACTTGAGATATACCTACTATATACTGTACTTACCTGTTGAGTAATCCCCTGTAATATACACTCACTGGCCTTTTCATTAGGTACACCTGTGCAATATAATTCAATCCATTACAACAACTCTTATGTAAATTCTACATCTATAAAGTTTATATATTTTCAGTTTTTGTTGACATTGTCAGAAAGCTGAAAATTCTATGTTTATTATTGAGGTCATAGTGGGTGAAAATTATGTATTAGGGTGCATTATATTGAATGGGTTTCCTAATATTTTGTCCACTGCATTAACATACAAGAAAGGGGCAAAATATTAGGAACACCATTCGATATAATTCACCCCACTGTGCCACCACCATGTATTACAACCTCAGTAATAAATATAAAGTAGACTTATCACCTTTCTGACAATGTCAACAAAAACTGAAAATGTATAAAATTCATAAACGTAGAATTTTAAGGAGAGCTGTTGTATTGGATTGAATTGGGTTACACACGTGCACCTGATGAAGTGGCCAGTGAGTGCACATGCAGTTGTTGTGTTTCTTCAAGTTAACCTAACAGTTGCACCCTCTGTGTCTTTCAGGTGGAGGAGTCAGATGAGCCAGGCATCACTGACACTCCTGTTGCTCTTGTCACAGCAGTCACAGAGGACACTGCAGATCCAGTTCATTTCAGTCCTGCAAGTATTTCCATTGTTGTGGAAGACGATGTTGTGATGAGTGATATCCCTTACTTGGCTGATGCATTTGCATTGTTGTTTGGGTTGATGTATGCATTGCATTTGAACTATCCCAAGAAACTCATTCACACTTTTACATTCATCCAGAAAATCCTAATGGGTCTTGATGATGGTAAACCACTTAAACCCTGCCTACTGAGTCTCAAAAATGACCTGTTAATGAAAGAGTAGGCTAACTTAAGAGTTGTTTACACATGTATTTTCTTGTCTGCGTGTTGATGTGTTTTGGGGGTTCCCAGTATGGTAACTTTATAGTATGTTGTTGAACACCATGTTAGTCAAAGCATTTGAAACTGTTTACATTTGGCAGATTATGTCTTGCCCACCAAATCTTTTATTTTTTATTTACTTTTTTTAATACATTTTTTTTTTAATTCCATTTGCACTTTGATGGCCATTGCTGTTACTAATGCTGTTTTAAGGAATCAGCATTTCTTTTCATACTTTTTATATTAAGCACTTTAAGATGCTCAGTTCCTGATTATCTTGTTCCTGTTTGATATGTAGAGATACATATGTACACACACACACACACACACACACACACACAGAGACACACACACACACGACACACAGGAGACACACACACACGACACACACACGAGACACACGACACACACACACACGAGACACACCAGAGACACACACACACACACACACACACACACACGAGACACACCAGAGACACACACACACACACACACGAGACACACCAGAGACACACACACACACACACACACACACGAGACACACCAGAGACACACACACACACACACACGAGACACACCAGAGA